>NW_022196900.1:98446527-98482681 GCF_008632895.1 Mastomys coucha
GTGCTGGAGGGTGGGGTGCTGGGAGCCAGGTGCTGGGGAGCTGGGTGTTGGAGGGTGGGGTGCTGGGCAGCCTGGCACAGAACCAGTTGATAACCAGACCTCTGTTCTAGCCCTTCCCTTCTTTCCTCGGCCATCAACAGCCTGGCAGAGACAGAGATGGGTGAGGACAGGGTCTAAATGTCCCTTTTCTCTGTCCCCACGCTCCTTGTGCTGTGAGTGGCCAGAGGCAGTCTCCAACCCATTTTCTTCTAGCTGGTAAGCTGCTGTCGCACCACCAAGTCTTCTCCGGCGACACACACCTGCTCTGATTGTCTCCTGGGACACGAACCTGGGGACAGTGTCCTCAGCATGATGGGTAGATTTTTCTGCCCGAGGACACGCAAGGGCTCAATTACAGATACTAGGTGCCCTTCCGGTTAGTCTTCGGCCTCCCCATTACCCCTCTCCAGTTACATATTGCTGCACCTGACTTAGACATCTAACCCCCGGCATTGAAAAAAAAATGGTCTTTGGGCGGAAGCTTTATTACTCTTAAACGCTCTTACTAAGCAGAGGCTCGGAAAGGCTAAGTGACCTACCCAAGGTCACACAGCAGTAAGGACAGAGCTGGGCTACTATCCCAGGTCTGTCAGGCTGATGAACTTATAAATCTATGCATCTGTGCCCTGCCTCCTTCTGGGTCCTGTGGCCACCTGCAGATCGGTGTCTGCCAGCAGAGCCAAAGCGAGCATTTGTGTGAGGGTTATAAATAGTTGATGTATGAGTGACTCAGGCCTTGGAAGTACGGAAGCACAGAAGATGGCACGTGGGACCATGTGTTCCCTACAGGGTGGGGACAGGCAGGGCTGGTGTGCCCTGAGGACAGAGGGGCTGCTGGGTGGGCGGGGTAAGTGTGAGAGGATGTGGTGCATGTCAGGCAGGCAAGGGCTGTCAAGGCCCAGCCACCATCTGCAGCAGGAAGGGCCCCCACTCTCACCCTCACCCCCCAAAGGTGACTGGGCACTCTCCTGCCACCACAGTGTTGTCTACAGGAGGGCTGGACACCCGCTGCACTCCACTGGCAGCAGGGGTACCTGATGAGGGGTTTGTCTTCCCCAAGGCAAAGATGCAAGGATGCCTCTTCTGTGTTCCTTGGGACCACACAGTTCCTTACTTTCTGAACGTGGACCCCAGTGAAGTTCAGAGATGGCATGTCACAGTGCTTATATCAGACTGCCTGGGCGGCTCCTCAGCACAGAGCAGAAAGTGTGACCTTTAAGGGACATCCTGTAACATCTGGACACATTTTTGCTTGTCTTAAGTGGGAGTGTGAGCAGACATCAAGGAAACGGCCTATGGTATCCAGTACAGTCCTCTACGAGGAGAATTGTCTGGTCTTAGTCTCTTTTTTGAGGTTATGTTAAAATATTCTGAGCAAAAAAAAAAAAAAAAGCCTGTCGGAGAGAGAGGGGTCTTTCAGTTCCCAATTCTAGGTTACAGCCATGACGGCTGGGATAGTTCAGGCAAGAGCTTGAAGCAACTGGTCACATCACAGCCACCAACAGCGAGCGAATGAACGGAGAGCGTCCTTGCTGTGCTTGCTGCCGGGCAGCTTGTCCTAGTTAGCTCTAATTGTCAACCTGATACAGTCATTTGAGAAGGGAATCTCAATGGAGGGTTTGCCCAGATCAGATTGGCCTGCAGGTCGATCTGTGGGGGATTACCTTAATGGTTCACAGATGGAGGAGGGCCCAGCCCACTGTGGGCGGCACCATTCCCTGGGCTGTGAAAGGGAATCGGGTTGAGCATGGGCCGGAAACAGCAAGCAAGCGGCATTCCTCTAAGGTTTCTGTTTCAAGTTCCTATGAGTTCCTGCCCTGGCTCCTCCCAATAATTTTCCATGATATCCAAGTCTGAGTCAAATAAATCCTTTTCGCCCCAGCTTGCTTTTGGTGCAAGCACTTCATTACGGTAAAGAAAGGGAATCAGAGCCGGGCA
Source organism: Mastomys coucha (assembly GCF_008632895.1). Lineage (NCBI taxonomy): Eukaryota > Metazoa > Chordata > Mammalia > Rodentia > Muridae > Mastomys > Mastomys coucha. Next base: position 98,448,505 of record NW_022196900.1, read on the forward strand.
GTGGTGGCGCATGCCTTTAATCTCGCAGAGGCAGGCGGATTTCTGAGTTCGAGGCCAGCCTGGTCTACAGAGTGAGTACCAGGACAGCCAGGGCTACACAGAGAAACCCTGTCTCGAAAAACAAAACAAAACAAAACAAAACAAAACAAAAAGAAAGGGAATCAAAATGATACTCTTACATAGTTAAAAGCCCAACCCCAGGGAATGGTTACTACCCACTCTTAGGCTGGGCCTTTCCACATCAATTAGCATAATCCAGCCCCCTACAGACACGCCCACATGCCAACCTGATCCAGACAATCCCTCACTGAGATGCCATTTCCAGGGATTCTAGGTTGTGTCCAATTGACAATGCACCTAACCATCGCAGGTCCTAAACGTCACTGGAGCGTGGTTGAGACACGCAGACGTCATGGTGCCTCTTGGTTCCTGGGAGACCTGCTTAAGCTTATAGGTGCCAAGCCCATGGCAGGGTGCACCCAGTAAGCAGCTAGCCCTGCCTGGCAGCTATCGCCACTCCGGGGGGATTTAGTTATCTTGCCAAATAACCACTGCGTGCCAGGCACTTTATATGCTCGGTAGTCATAGTGGGTCAGGATTGGGGAGGACCACTGAAGAGGGTACTAGCCTGGGACCCCAGCTTGGGAGCCTCATGTCCCTTGTTTTTTGGTGTTCCCAGCTGGACCTACGTTCAAGGGTCTGCGCTTCTTTTAAAACCAGAACAACTGTCTCAGACTAAATGAAGACACAGCATGCCCAGACTGGGTTGTGGATTCCCTGGTTTCTGGCAGCTTCAGGCTGGGCCAGGCCACACCTCAAACCGCAGCCTACATCCATCAAAGGTCAATCAATTACCAGGGCTGAGCTCCAACCCAGGCCGACTCCAGTCCCCAGGGGACGATGCAGGGGCTGGCTACAGTTCCAAAAAATATCAATCACCAAGCCAGGTGACACAGAGCCAAAAGAAGCCTGGTCACGGTGGGAAGCGGCCCTGGATGAGGTGACCATTCCCCGAAGGCCCTAAAGATGCCATCAGTGACTAGGTCACGGGGCTAACGTGATAGAAAACTTGACCAAATGCTCACCTTGTATTCAAACCCCAACTCTGACCCCATGAACCCCACTTTCACCATTTCTGCCACGCAGATTAAAAAACCCACTCTGAAAAGTGAGGCCAAGATTTCGAGATGATTCAAGTTGACTCTCACACAGGGTCAGACACACGGTAGGTGCTTAATACCTTAAAACAGGCCATTGTCATCAAAATCATGCACCAGATGCTGTACTGAGCATTTCACATTCTTACTATGAAAATGGCAGCAATGTTGGGTTAGTAAAAGCCACCCTGGAGCCCCAAAGTGTTGCTGCTCAATTACGAGGACCAGGTTTGGTTCTCAGCACCCAATCCAGCCAGCTCACAAGCACTTGTAACTCCAGTGCCACAGGATCTGACGCCCTCTTCTGGCCTTCCCAGGTACTGCACCAAATAATGCACACATCTATATTGTCAGGTGCACGCACATACACAGAACGCTAAATTATAAAAGAAAAAAAATTTAAAACTAAAAACAAAACCACCACCCCGACATGCTGGAGCTGGGTGTGATGACACTTGCCAATAATCTCAGCACTTCGAAGATTGAGGCAGGGGAATTGCAGTGAGTTTGAGGTCAGCTAGGGTTACATAAATAAGAGAACTCAAGTCCAGCTAGGGCTGTTTTACAAACGAACAAACCCATGCTGGCTTCTCCAAGGGTTCTAGGCCTGACAGTACAGAGCTGAGAGGAGGGGCTTATGGGGGAGTGACCTGAGGGGTGGGGTGTCAGTCTAGATAGATGACCCAGGGGCTCCCCAGCACTCCCCTCCTTTATTTATCCCCCTTCTAGGCCTGACTTAAAGATCCAGCACCTTAGGGGGTCTGGCTAAGCTGAAGGAGAGTGGAGCCTTAATCTACACAGCTCCTGGTCTCCCTGCTTCCCTCCCTGTAAGGAGGTAACAGTGGGGACTGTCCCCACACCTCTAAGCAGGTGACAGCTGTGGAGATGATGGTGTTCTCACGAGGGAGGCAAGGCTGGGGAGGCCTTCTTATCCCGTTGCCTTTCTTTCGGAGCTGGAGTTGAGGCTCCAGGAGGCTCAGAGGATCCTGGGAGAGAAAGATTGGCCCTCTCGGTTCCTCCACCTAGCCTGGCCCACCACCTGGCAGCTTAGGGAGGAGAATAGGAGCCCAGAGTGGGGAGTGAGATGCCCAGGGTCACACAGCAGATGGGATTCTACTAGCTGGACTCATCTCTCTGGCTCCCTCTTATTCATGGGCTACTGGGGTCGGGCCTGGTGTTCCACTCGGGGCTCTTGGGCTTGGTTCAGGAAAGCCAATGTCACCAAGCTCTGTCAACAAAACTCCCAGGCTTTGGAGCTCAGCACCATTCCTCGGCATTGGAGGGAGGCTGCTGCGGGCCTGGCAGCCAGCCCACATTCCTGCCTCCCTCCCCATGCCACAGTTCACACCAGGGGAGGGCTCAGCAGCTGCTGCCCGGGATGTGACAAAAATCCCTCCCATCACCCTCCCTACAGCTGCCACCCAGGCTGACCCTGTCTTTAGGTCTGAATGTGATCCTATGAAGCTGCTTCCCCCAGCTCTGTCTGTCCTCTCCCTCCGTGCTGATAACCCCAAGTCACAAGGGTGGCATTCTCCATCCAGTCATCCCTTTTCAACAGACAAGGAGACCGAGACAGAAGAAAGTGCACTGGCCAAGGTCGACAAGGGTGCAGGTGGGGTCCAACTGTGATAAAAAAACCACACTATCTCCTGCTGCCTCCAGACACTGCCTGGGAGAGGAGAGGAGAGCGGCAGGGCTGGAAAGGACGTGCAGGGGAGGTCACTTCAGCCGGCCAAACTCCCAATGTGGTTTTCCCCTGCTTGGTGTCTTGAATACCTCTGAGGACAGAGGGCTCACTGTACCCTAAGGTAGGCGGAGACTGCTCCCCCAGCCCCATCCCTGCTGGGCTGGCTGAGGGAAGGCACTGGCACAGCTGTTGCCCCAGTCAAGGGAAGGGGCACAGGGAACTAACTACATTCTGTCCCTTCTGGAGCCCAGCCCAGGCCTGTGTTGCTGGTTCCAAACAGCCACAGGAGGATAGACTGCTGAAGGGGTGCTGGGCTCAGGGACCCCCCCCCCCCGGTTACGTGCTCCCTTATTACCACAAATATCTGTTTTCTGGATTATTAAGGAGTCAATGTAACTTATTCTAATCATTAAGCAGCTGTATTTCAGGGCCATCCCCATCCTGCGTAGGGGAGGTCTCCGTGGCCTCCTGAGCCTGAGCCTCTATATCCTAAGAAATGGGAGGGCATTTTTTGAGGGTAGGTTACTTCTGGAGGGTAGGTGACTTCCAACTCTGCTAGCTGTTCTGGCCGGCCTGGGCCTGCTTGCCTGTCTCCATGGGAAGGGCAGGTGGTCCCAGTAATGACAGCTCAGCAGGGCCAGCTTGACATGTCCTCACCCCTACTGCCAGACTCAGGGGACAAACCAGGCACTCACCACTTTGGGAATCTGACCTTGATCACATGTCTTAAGTTAAGGGTTCAGGGACGGAGCAGTGTGCGGTGCTCACGGGCCCCCTCCCCAGTTTTCCAGAGGGTCCAATGAGAGCCTCCAAGCTGAGAGCTACTTGCTTGAAGGTAGCCAAGACTCAGGGTTGTCTTAACCTCAAGTTTGACACCACCCACGGCTAAGCCAAGGTGGCAATGTGGGAGCGTCTTGCCTTTGGTCTATTTCCCGCCTACCCATAATAATCACGTATGATACTGACTATAGATATAACCCAGTGTTGTTCCCCACTCTTGTCTCCATTCATAGTACTCCCGAAGAGCTCACACAGACAAGGTCACCTGCCTACTGTCACCAGGAAGGGAAATGGAAGTCGACAGACTGGCCTTGCAGTTTCTCTTGGTCCCTTTCTTTCAGGGGTACTGGGGATTAACCCCAGGGCCTCATGCATGCTGAGGTTTCACGGAGTTGCCCAGGCTGGTCTCGAACCCACTTTGCAGCACAGGCTGGCCTTGAATTTTTCTGTCCTCCTGCCTCAGCTACCTGAGCAGCTGGGATGACAGGCCACCAGGCTTGGGAAGCACTTGCGCATAGTGGGGACTTTTAGGGATGCTCTTTCTGACAGCTCCGGGTTACAAAAGATGTGAAGACCGGTGGACCACAAGAGGGAGGAATCAGGGTAGGGAGACAGACCCCCCCCCCCCCATGAAGTGTTTGCTTTCTCGCTAGCTCTGGACCTTGAATTTCTGAGCCTCAGTCTTCCTGCCTGTGTGGTGGCCACTGGGAATCCAGCAGGATGTTTAAAAAGCATAGATTAGGAAGGGAGCCAGCAGGGCTGGAGAGATGGCTCAGTAGTTAAGAGCACGTGCTGCTCTTGCAGAGGACCTGGGTTCAATTCCCATCACCTGCATGGAAGCTTCCACTTGGGGAATCCAACACCTTTCAAAGGCGAAACACCCATATAGTAATAATAATAATAATAATATTAATAAGAACAACAATAATGATGATGATTAGTAGTAGGAGCAGAAGAAGCTTTCTTTTTTTTTGTTGTTGTTTTGTGTTTTTTTCGAGACAGGGTTTCTCTGTGTAGCTCTGGCTGTCCTGGAACTCACTCTGTAGACCAGACTGGCCTCGAACTCAGAAATTCGCCTGTCTCTGCCTCCCAAGTGCTGGGATTAAAGGCATGCACCACCACCACCACCACCACCGCCCGGCCCAGAAGAAGCTTCCTAAGAAGAAGAGAGCCAGGGCCCTGGTACTCAGAGGATCAACAGTGGCTCCATTCATCAGCCAACCGGCTGCGTCAAGGAAGGACTTCCTGCTCAGCACAGCCAGGCTGGCCCCAGCTAGCCACACCTGCCCGGCCCCTGCGGCCTCTTCTGTTCTTGCAAAGCGGAAGTCCTGGCAGCCAGAAGGAACTCAGTGACTGCAAGCTGCAGGGCTGTCCTTGCAGGAGGCTGCAAAGTGACTAACTCCACAGCCCAGCTGCCCTTGCAGAAAGGGCCTCCAACCTGCCTCCGGAAGTCCTGATGACCCTTGGGCCGGGACTCTTCTGGCTGAAGCCAGGCTTGGTCCTCCGCTGGCCGCTGGGAAGGCTGGGAAGGCTGGGAAGGCTGGGAAGGAGGGAAGGGGGCAGTGGGAGATGGAAACACCCCTCTCCCCCAGAACCAGAAAGTCCCCAGAGGGGGGAGGGGAGGTGACTCAGATGCAGAGGGGAAGTGGGTGGAAAAGAGAAGAGGCCCATTGTTGGGAATCCTCCCTCCCTGGGGTGTGAGGCACCTCAACCCCCACCAAGCTTGGCTCTGGCTTCCACAAAGCAAGGATCAGACTTCCACCTCCACCCGAGAGCCACTGAGATCGAATCATGCAAGTAGCACTCATGACCTTGGCCAAGTGACTCACCTCCTTGAGCCCTGAGGATTAAACTTGACCCCTAAGTAATAGAGGTGAGCTCCTCTAGGGCTCTCTAGTAAGGACAGGGACAGGGACACCTTAAACTGGACACTCCCCACAGGCAGCCACGGGGATGTGTAGCTACAGTCTTTCCTAACAGTAGAAATGCAGAGGCCCTGTGGACCCCACCAAAGACCTCCCAAAGGCTCCATGGATTCTACGAGGCCTTCAGCTGGATCTGATGGCTGCTGGGTGGCAGGCAGCACCCTTGTCTTCTAAGACCATCCATGACATTAACAGATCCCAAGCCGAACCTGTGACAGTTCTGTTTTCCCACTCGAAATTGTCACACAGGTCCTATGCCCCCAGGAGTCACCGAGGCTCAGAAGCCCAGTATCCTGCTCAGAGACCCAGCTGGGTAGCAAGGGCCCTGTGTCCCAGTTTAGTGTCGCTCCAAGGGCTGCGGTTAGCTCTTCCCTTTTCTTCTACCACCTGCCGGCTACGTAATTAGGTGATAATGAATTCATCTCTCTATTTTTGTTATTTATCAAAGCAATATGTAGCTGTCAATCAGACGTCTGTTGGGCAAGAGCAAAGTAGCAACGGGCTGAATCCCTGTCATTCTGGCCCAAAGCAAAGGGCTGCTGCCAGCCTAACAGCCTGGCAGCTCTGTTGGGGGGAAGTTGGAGGCAGCCAGAGGCTCATTCTGAGCTACCTCAGGACCAGTGCTGATGGCTGCCACCAGGGACAGGGCATATGCTGAACTTGGGACAGTAATGACAGCAACTTAGTAAGTACTGATTCTCTGCCAAGTACTTGACAGCACCATCAGGTGAGGAAGGAGACCAGAAAGGGTTAAGGAATGGGCTCTGAGTCCATATGCAGCTAGGTCCGCAGCCCTGTCCGGCTGCAGACTCAAGGAGGCCCTGCAGCCCCAGGATGAAAAGCCAGAAGGAAAGGGAATCTTGCCTGCCTGATGTAAGGGGTCATGAGATGAAGTGGGTGGAAAGGAGGCTGGGCAGAGGGGTAGGGCCAGTGCTGGGCCAGACAGGACAAGGAACTAGGGCACCTTCCTCGGATTCCACAGCTCGTTCACAATTACGTGGCTGCCTGCCTTCCAGGCAGGTGTCAGCTTACAGAACCTTCCAGAGTCCTCCCTGGGCTGTCATCCGCTCAGCAGCAGTAGCCATCCCTGAAATTTTGTGGATCTGTCCCATCCCTTTTTGTCTTGGAAACTTCTAGAAAACAACTCTGGATGAGTGGGTAGAGGGCGGGGAGGAGGCTGGGTGTGTGTGAGAGAGGAGGGATATAGTCTGAGGCTACGGGGGAGGGGGTGTCGTGAGCAAATGGGGTACGGGCTCTAAGATGCAGGGCCTCTATGCCTGACAGCAGGTGGAACTCAGTATGTGTCACCTCTAGGCCCCACCTCGAGAAAAACCCATGATCCTGAGCAGGTTACTTCTCCCTTCTGGGTCTCAGTTTTCCTGTCTGTAAAATGGGGAGAAGATGGCAGAGCCTGCTGTTTCCTCCAGTTCTCCCTCGATCACTGTCCCTAGACGGTATCTGCTCGTCCACACTGAATGGATGGACGAAGAGACTACGCAGTAGTAGGTCTGAAGTGCATCAGTGCTCAAGACCCCTTAGAAATAAGGCTAGAACATAAGCGTCTTTGAGGATCATCACACACAGCCTGTTCCTCTTGCACAGGGGGAAACTGAGGATCAGGGAGTTAAGCGGATGAGGCGGGAAGCCTGGCCTCCTAGCTGTGGCCGGCAAGGAAAAGCCAGCTCCACTTTCCAGGGGCACAGGCTCCACCCCTCCCTGCACTCTGCTCTCAAAGGAGCCCTGGCTGAGATCCTGGGACCTGCTGGGCCCCAGGAGGCAGCAGCCACTTGCACAGTGGAAGCAGATCGTGTATTTTGTGCTCTGAGAAGCCGGCTGGGGCTGTTCCCAGCCGGGACTCAGCTGGGCTGGGCTCATCGGGCACAGTGAGGCCTTGTTTCCCTGAATACAACATCAGCAGCTTTGTGCCCCAGCCAGGGACCCTGGCGAGTGGCACTTCCTTCTTTTGAGGTCCAGCTTTCTGGCCCCTTCCTGCCCTGTCACCCCTCCCAGCCCACAGCCCTGGTGCCAAGAGGGAGCTCTGAGGAGACCAGCACCCTCTCGTCTCTACAAAAGCACCTCTCAATTAAACTGCTTCCCCCCAAAATAGTCTGTGTAAAACTGAGTAGAAGCATAGATTCCAGACCATTCTCCCCATGGGTTCCCCACAAATCAAAGCAGTCTTGCTCTTTAGGGGTATCTGGGTTCCCTAAAACAGCGCCATGGTATGGGAGATAAGAATATTGCAGAAGGATAAGAAAAGGAGGAAATGTAAAATGGGCTGGTGGTAGGTCAGTCAGCCTCTCTCTCTCTGTCTCTCTCTGTCTCTCTCTCTCTGTCTCTCTCTGTCTCTCTCTCTCTGTCTCTGTCTGTCTCTCTCTCTCTGTCTCTGTCTCTGTCTCTCTCTCTCTCTCTCTCTCTCTCTCTCTCTCACACACACACACACACACACTGACACAAGTATCTATGAGAGACAGTTCTGAAGGGAAGGCCATAGCTTTTGAAGCTACCGGTCTGAGTTTGAATCCTGATCTTATCAGTTTTGGGGCTGTAAAGTCCTGGGTCACGGGACTGCTGGGAGGTACGGATGGGCTCCATTGCCTCAGCCCTATCTCGGCAGAGATCTATGACACATAAGTACCCTCTGGGATCCACTGGGTGGATCAACCTGGAAGTCACACTTGCCCTAAGGTTCAAAAGCAAGGAGTGTGGATTCCTGCTCTCCTGGCCTGGTCCGTGAGTGGAGACTGAAGCCAGAGTGTATCCCCTCGCCCAGGAACCTCCATGTAGAAGTTTGGGGCTGCACTATAGTGCCAGCAGGAAGCTTCTAGTCACCCATGGCTGGGAACTAAAGTCCTCTGTCCCTGTGACGACTGGCTGCTCTGTCTCTATGAGGACTGGCTGCTGGGTGGAAGGAAGGGGGTCGTGGGACGGGGGGGTGGGGGGGGACCCATCTCTGGACCCTGGATGGAGGGAACGCCCCCTTTCCAGGCTTCCACTGTCAGCCGGGTGTGGTTGAGGCTCTCAATCATTTACCTGCCTGCTGTCTTCTGCTTTGAGACTCCCTGCGTACCCTGTACCCCGTCCAAAACTCAGCTTCATCGGTTTGGTCCCCTCTGGGATCCACTCCAGCCTGGTCCCTGGAGAACTGTTTCCTTCCCAGGAACCATGGGTGGCTTGATAGGAAGTAGGGACAACGGTCCCATGGAGGGGCACTAGCACCTTCTCTACCCCCATGGGTACTCTTCCCCCTCCATATTGCTTGATTCTGTGGGGTGTGGAGTGGCTGAACCCACTGGTCTAGGGCACTTCCTAATCTGATAAGGCTACAGCTTGAAATCACAGGAATAGAGAGTAGGGGTTGGAGACCCTAGGCAGGGAGCATAGCAAGGGCTTCCCTTGAGTAAGGGCACCAGGGATTGTATAAAAAGGGAGGGACTGAGAAGAGGGGTGGCCTTCTGATAAAGGGCAGGCGAGTCACCACTGTACAGCCGGTTCAGGGTTCCGGGGCAGGGAGGTGGACTCACAGTGTACGGAGAGGGACTAAGCCCCAGGGGACTCGGTCCTGATGATATCGTAAATACGTGTTTATAGACTGGGGATAGGGACAGAGGAGCCCTTTCCTAGCAAGACCACACAGGGTTAAGGAAATGGGACCTGGCCAACAGGGTGGGCAGGGATGGAAAGGGCTGAAGAGTTTGCACCCACAGTAAGTAAACACAGAATAACTGAGGGGTGTGTGTGTGTGTGTGTGTTAGGGGGTGGTGGTCCCAACCTACAACTAGAGAGACCAGAGCTAAGCATTAGAAATTATAGGACCCTAGTAAAAGGAATATGTCTGGCATGGGTGCCCGGAATGTCTCCTTAAGAGGCAATAGGGTGCCTTATCGCGGTGGGGGTAGGGAGTCCAGTAGTTGGGACCGGAGCGGAAGGGACGCCACCAGCCCGTTCTCGGTGTGTGGGGGTGTAAGGTGGTAGGTGCAGTATAACATTAACAGTGGGAAGAGGGTCGGTACCCCGTGTGGTGTACTCCGTGTGGTGATTCGCTGGGGACTTGCAATTATCTGGAAGGAATCTCCGGGAGCCCCCAACCCGCGTGGGGTATTCCGAGGAGGAGGGGGTCACATGCCAGGATCAGGAAAGGGGGTTCCCCAGATCCACTTGCGTGCTGGTGTGGTGGGTCTGGAAGCCTCATGGATCTCTGGAAGGTGCAGCAGAGTTCCCAACCCTGGTGGTTCAGGGTCCTGAGGGAGCCTAGCTGGGGATACTAGAGGTTCGGGCCCGAGGCCGGGTCTAGCTAGGGTGGCGGGGAACCGGTCGCGAGGGCACTTACTGCTTGAACATCTTCTCCATGTCTTTGATCTGCTTCCTGGAGAACTCCTTGAACTCGGTGTAGGGGTTGAAGACGCGGCGGCTGGGCGACTGCGGCTCGCCGATGCCCTGGTTGAGGTCCGCGCGCCGCAGCAGCTTGGCGCTCAGCTCGTCGTCCGCGCTGCCCAACGCCTGGGCAGTCTCATCGGGAGCCTCGGCCGCCGCCGCCGCCGCCCCGTTGAGCCCCGGCTGCTCCGTCGCCTCACCGGCTTCGTCCTCCATCTGCAGCCTCCGGCTCAGCTTGCTGGCCAGCTCGTCCGTGGCCATGGTGGCCCGCGCACTGCTGCCTCCGCCGGGCCCCTGCTCTGCGCCGCGCTCCCGGTCGCGCTCTTCCTCTTCCTGACACTCCCCGCCGTCAGGCGCCGCCCTGAAGGTGGGACTTAAGGGACCGCCCGCCCCCGGCTGGCTCCCGCCGCCTGTGCTGCGTGCCCATCCCTCTCAATCCCCGGGGAGGGGGGGAGTCAAGTGCATTCTGCTCCCCAGCTCTTCATTATTGTCCCCCTCCTGCCCTCCAGTGAAAAACCCGTCAACACCTCTCTGATGACCTCTGGGGGAACCGCTGAGTCCCGGGAGCCCTCTGGAAGGAACCCGGGGAAGGGGTATCCCAACCCTGCCGGAGGGAAGAGGGTCAGCTAGTGTGAGGTAGCTGTGTGTTCAGAGACTGGGGAGGGGCGCGGCTCCCAACCCCTTCTCTGAGAGGGGTTTGTGTCTCTGACACTCTGTCGGTTGTCATGGAGACCACTGGTAGTGAACCGCTGGGTGTTCTTGATAAGGTTGCAGGAGTCTGAAGAAGGTGGACCCTAGCACCGGAGTCCAGTTGAGATCGACTTCGGGGCCATCGTGGCTGGCATCATTCAAAAGTGGGGTAGCTACTATGAGGGAGATGACACCCTACCCCAGTCCTCAAAGATCCCTAAAGAACTGGGAAAGGGGAAGGGGCTCGTCCTGTTACACTATGATTCAGCACAATAGCTGCCTCATCCTGTTGATGCCTGGGACTCCATCTCAGAGGGATTTCAGAGAGATCTCTATGTTGCCTGTTTGATGGGGATCCCAGAGGGGCGACCTCCTCCCCAAAGGCTCAGGAATGGGGGGCTGGAAAGGAGGAGTTCAGAGAGGATTTGTCTCTGTCATCTAGTTTGTCACTTCAAGAACAGCCAAGCCAGGCTGAAGAGAAGGCTCGGTTATTTAGACTGGTTATTGCTCTTGTGGAGGACTGACATCCTAGCATCCATAGAGGGTAGGGGTGGGGAAGGGCAAGTCACCAAAGACCTGTAACTCCAGCATCAGGGATCCTAGACCCTCTTCCAGCCTGCTTATGCACCTGCACTCATGTGGATATACCCCTCCCCCACATACACAAAACTAGAACTGAAAATCTTTGAGCAGGACATGGTGGTGTATGTAGCCTTCAGTCCTAACACTCAGGAGGCAGAGGCTAGCCAGTCTGTGAGTTCAGTCAGCCTGGTCTACATCAGGAGTTCCACGCTAGCCAGGGCTGCATAGTTAGACCCCCTCCTCAATAGCTAGCTAAGATGATAGCTAGATGATAGCTAGATAGATAGATAGATAGATAGATAGATAACAAATTCTTAAAACTATAAAGCTATGGTGCTCCTGTGTCACCTGCAAGGAACCATAATGCTGATTCCCAGGTCCCACCTAGACTGACAGACCTGTCCTTTGTCATTGGGGTCCAAAAAGCTGCTTTTCACAAGCACCCCAGGAGAAGCCTTACTCTCTGGAGTCAAGAGTCTCTGGCATGGATGGGGTGTGTATCTCTGAGTTGGTAGGATGATGCTGGGGACCCAGATACTGCCCACTCCCAGAGGCAGGGTACAGAGGAGACCTGGAGAGGACAGGCTAAAAGGTGGCACTGTGAAAACAGAGGGTACCAAGAAACTGCTGGCTGCCACAGAATGAGGTTCAGAGGTAGACATCTGACCAGCAACTAACTGTTGGTGTGTTCAAAAAACATTGCTGAAGGAAAAGATATCTGAAACCCATTGTTTAGAAAACTGTAACATTTTGATTCGCTCTTTGTAAGGTTGCTAAGTCTGATAAAAATACTAAGTTTAGAGATTTTTAAATTTTTTTCTTTTTTTAAAATAAAGATTTATTTATTTTATGTATATGAGTACACTGTAGCTGTACAGATGGCTTCGTGTGGTTGTTGGACCACTGCTCCTCTGGTCAACTCTGCTCGCTCAGGCCCAAAGATTTATTTATTATTTGCATAAGTACACTGTAGCTGTTTTCAGACACACCAGAAGAGGGTGTCGGATCTCATTACGAGCCATCGTGTGGTGGTTGGGATCCGAACTCAGGACCTTTGGAAGAGCAGTCAGTGCTCTTATCCGCTGAGCCATCTCTCCAGCCCCGATTTTTGATTTCTTAAAGACCAAGAGAGCTCCATGTTGTTAGTGTTGGGTAGTTTAGTCCAGCTTCTTGTAAAAGGAACAGTTTACTTACTTAATGGGGACCAAGAATGGGGGAGGGTCACAGAGATTCCAACATTTAAATGACATCTGCACATGTCTAGGTTTGTCTAGACTGTCCTTGTAAAGTGCGAAGGTAACTTTCAAAACTCTGGTGAGCTTCAGTTTACCCTAACTTATGACTTTATTTTAGATAGATGTCCGTAGCCCAGGCTAGCCTCATCTTCCCTGTGTAGCTGAGGATGACACGCTTCAGCTTTCTAAGTGCTGGGAGAACAAGATCTGTGCCCTTAGATGCTGTTTATACGATGCTAGAGATTGAATTCAGGGCTTTGAGCATGCTAGCCCAATGCTTTACCGTCCGATCCGTATCACCAGACTCATTTCTTGTTTTGCTTTTGAGACAGTCTCCCTTTGGAGTCCAAGGACTTGAACTTGCCATGTGGTCTAGGCAGACCCTCAAGCTGGGGACTCTCCTGCTCCAGCATCTCTGATGCTTCAATCTCAGGTGTCTGGTGAATCTGTGGCATCTAACAATACTGCAGGATTCAGAGGTGCTTTCACTATGGCAATTTTGCATCTATTTGACTTTGCCGTGATACGAGTATCTGGTGGGTCTGCTGTCTTCAGAAGTAATTCATATGGGATGAATCTGGGTTTGGCTTTGAATTCTTTGAAGGATGTGTGTGTGTTAAGCTCTAGTTAACATCCTACTTAGCTTGCATGAGTAAAATCCTGGGGCACGAGGCTGGACACCCTGATAAACAGGTAATAGGGTTTATTCCTTATCTGTGACATCATGAGAAAGAGATCGTCACCAGAACCTTGCTGCTTCAGCTCAGGACACCCTTCTGTGTGGGCAACTCCCCAATTCATTTTAAATTTATATTAATTTATAATAAAACATTATTATTATTATTATTATTATTATTATTATTATTATTATTATTATTATGTGGGGCATGTGTTAGTGGGGGTCAGAGGGCAATTCTTAGCGGTTGATTCTCTTCTTTCATGGTACCTAGGGATTGCACTCAGTTAAGCAGTTTTACCTGCTAAACTATCTCAACAGGTGTTTGGGGTTTTTTTGGTTTGGTTTTTTTTGAGACGAAAGTCTTACTTCACTCTGTGACCCAGATTGGTCAAGATCTCACTAGATAGCTCAGGCTAGCCTATAACTGTCAGCAATCCTCCAGTTTCAGCCCTCTGAGTATTGAGATTAAGGTATGGAGCATTGTTATACACAGCTTGGAAAGCTCTGTAAACAACTCTTGGGTTGCCTATCTGTGTGTGTGCGCACACACACACATACATATGAAGGCCCGAGGTCACTGGCTGTCATTTCTCAGCACTGTTCACCTTGTGTTTTGAGACAGAATTTCTCACTAGCCTGGAAGTTGCGGAGTGTAGACTCTTTAGTAGAGCCTTTACAATCGTGATGGGGGTTGAACTCAGGTCCTTACACTTGTGTGGCAAGCACATTACCGACTGACCTATCTCCCAGCCCTAGGTGAACTTCCTCCTACTTCTGAGGCTCTGTGACACATAAGGCAGGTGCTTGTTGTGCTCCTGCCTAGAGGGCTGGTTGCTAAAACCAGAACCAGAGATGCAAGTTGAAGACTATGTTTCATTCGATTTTTTTTTTTTTTTTTTTTTTTTTTGTTATATCCTTCTTGGGAGTCATTTGATTTCAGGGACACTTTGTTTCTCTTCTAGACACTTTGTTTCTCTTCTAGACACTAACTCAATGGCGAGGTTATGAAAAGCAAAGGCGATTGATGGGCTCTGACTGGAGATAGAACTTCCAGGAAATGCCAGTTGGCTCTTTATCAGGAGAGTTGCTTTGTAATGACCATGAGTTCTGTGTGTGGAGCATGGAATCTGGCAGCAGGGAAGATCTCTTCTGGCGGCACATTCTAGCATTTGGTCATGAAGAAAGAATGATCTTCAGGAAAAAAAAAAAATCACCCCCTCAGCAAAGGATTTCTACGGAGGCTGAGGCGAGTGAGAGCCAACTCTGACGCTCTCGCAAGTGGCGAGGGAGCTAAGCCTTAGTCATCGTTGACATGTCTCTTCTCTGCCACCCACATTTACTTGTATAACTGTCTTCTAGGGAGGGGTGAAGTCTTATCAAGAAAACAACAGCAGTTTGAAAAAGAGTAGGGATGGGCTGGGAGATGGCTCAGTGGGTAAGAACAGTTTCCATGCAAGTGTGAGGACCTGAGTTCAAATACCAAGCATCCACACTTTAAAAACAATTATCTAGCAAGGTGTGGTGGATACCTTTACCTTTAATCTCAGCACTTGAGAGGCAGAGGTAGGTGTATTCCTGAGTTCAAGGCTAGCCTGGTCTACAGAGTGAGTTCCAGGACAACCAGGGTTACACACAGAAACCCTGTCTTGAAAATAGTCTGCAGTCCTAGCTAGCACTGTAGCTGGTGGAGGCAGGAGAATCACTGGGGTTTGCTTCCAGCTCAAAGATCAGTGAGAGACCATTCCTCAAGGAAAGAGGGCATGATAGCATGATAGAGTGGGCCAATCAATGTCTTATACATCTTACACACATGCACACACATACATACATGCACGCTTGTGCTTGCGTATAGGAAAAAGACAGAACGAAGAAACGAGAAAGGGTTGGGAAGTGCTCTGGGTGACCGCTGGGGACACATTGCAGAGTCTGACAGAACTGGGTGGTCCCTTCAAGCCCTGAAATTCTGGGGGATCAAGAAAGGCATTAGTGAGGCCTTCAGAGATAACCCTGGGTCAGAGCATGCAGCCTAGAGCATGTGCCTAGCACTCAGGAATGCCAGGATGCTAATTAATCATCATAAAGATCCACAGTCATCAGGAAGCCCCAGATAGATGGAGAACGATGCTTAGATGTCAAGGGCCAGGGATACCATAAACACTCACTTGAGGCAATGAGGTGACGGCAGGGGACGGGATCATAATCTCTCTCTTCAATCTCTGACAGCATCTGGAGGCCATTTGTGGGCTCGGTGAAGGTAGTGGCTGGTGTCAGCTAGGAACTCCGAGGCCCCACTGCCTGGAGCAGTAGGAAAGGAAGGTCACATGCAAGGGGAGCATTTGCAAATGTTTGCAAGCCAACTCCTGTACAGGGCTCTCCTTTGGACTTATCTTGGAGATTATGAATTGACTTGAGAACCTAGGTAGGATTTCACATTATTTGTATATGGGCTGGGGGTGTAGCTCAGTGGTAGAATGCTAGCCTAGCATGTGTAGGTCCCTGTGTTTGATCTTCAATATTCTAAGATTTAGTTGCACAGGCCCAAATGGGTTGTGGTTGTTTTTAATTTTATATATATAATTAAAAAAATATATGTAATATATATAATTAAAAAATGTATATGTATATATGTGTGTGTGCATGTGCATGCATGTATGTATATGTGTGTATGTATGTAAGTATGTATGTACATGTATGTGTGTGTTGGTCGTTGTGCTGGGTTGGATTTTTGTCAATTTGACATAAACATATCTGGAAAGAAGGAACCTCAACTGAGGAATTGCCTCTGTGAACCAAATTCCTGGAAAGAACTGCGCCTGCAGAGATTGATTGCTTGATTAGTACTGCAGTTCTGGCCGGGCGGTGGTGGCGCCCGCCTTTAATCCCAGCACTTGGGAGGCAGAGGCAGGCAGATTTCTGAGTTCGAGGCCAGCCTGGTCTATAGAGTGAGTTCCAGGACAGCCAGGGTTATACAGAGAAACTATGTCTCGAAAAAACAAACAAACAAACAACCCAAAAAACAAAAAACAAACAAAAAAGGACTGCAGTTCTGTGGAGAGATTGGAATGTTGCAGTTCTTAAGACTAGTTTCTTTGCCTTGGGCTAGTTCTAGCCCTCAGGAGCAGCCATTCCATAGGCCCAACCCCACCCTCACCCCGCCCCACTAACGTCCTATGACTGATAAACGAAACCTTTGGGAATCTAATAGCAGACTACCAGCTTCCACCAATCCAAGAGCTAAGAATATCAACAGACAGTATCTTGAGCTTATAGCAAAGCTTCCCCCATCTCATAGATCTCTGATATACCCACAGATACATTTTAAACTTGCCTTTATTTGTGACTCTCTTTGTTTAGTAAAGCTGTAAAAACTTCATGATACTGCTTCCGTACTGGAGTATAGAATTTGGGGGTAATCTAGATCTGGCCTCAGCAGACAGAGGCAAGTAGATCTCTGAGTCTGAGGCCAGCCTGGTCTACGAAGTGAGTTTCAGGACAGCCAGGGATACACAGAGAAGCCCTGTTATGAAGAACCAAACCAAACCAAACCAAAACAAAAACCCCCAAACAACACTACCACCAAATAACAATAACAACAAAAACCAAAAGCAACCAACCAAACAAAAACAAAAACACCAAACCAAAAAAGAATTGATGTGGGATGTGGGAGAGCCCACCCACGGCCTCAGATCCTGCCTCTAGGTTCCTGCCTTTAGTTTCTTCCTTGACTTTCTTGACCTTGAGGGATGGTGACCAGGACAAGGAAGCCAAATAAAACCCCTGCGATAGAAACAGTGGCGGTGGAGGGTGTGCAGGACAATTGTAGGGGTCAGTTCTCAACTTCTGCCCCATCCAGCCTGGGGACAGAACTGAAGTGAAGGCTTTGACAGCAAACCCCTTTGCCACCAGCCTCCAAAAGCTGTTTTAAGTCTCCATTTCCTCTGGAGACCATAAACAACAGCTGGGGGATGGGGATTCTGGCCACCTGCACATCTGCCTCCAGGCACCCTTGCTCTCCAGGAGTGCTCTTTCCAGTGTAGGGGTGAGTCCTCCATGCTGCTGTAAACAACCCCTCACCCACACTCCTGTAACTCCCATAGACTCAGACGTTCCTGGATGGACTTAGTGTAATGGCTTCTTCAGGTTGTCATCCGTTCCTGTCTGGGTGAATAGATGTTTGTTCATGCAACAGTTAGTCATTTCAAATCCTTTACGTTGATGTGCGTCTGTCTGTAGGGAACAGCTACCTTCAGCCCAGCCCTTCTGGCACTGGAATACCCTTCTGGACTCCTTCCAAAGATGCTACTAACATGGGCATAAGACTGTGAATTTCATTCTGGCAGCAGCTACTCTGGGAAAACAGTGTACTGCTGCTTGAGGCTAATCAAGGCAGATTTGTGACGTGTGCTGGACACTGGGTGTGGTCCAGGATCCTTTCCTGTCCCAGGCTAACAGGAGACCAACGAAGTCTGTCAGGTCCACTGGCCCCCGCAGAGTAAACGAGGAAGGTTACAGCCCTTCCAGCTACCCCTACCCACCACGAACTGTTGACAAAGCAGCTGATGCCCTGCCCCCAACCAGACTTCCCTGGTTGCCTTTGTATCCCTCCCCCTCAGCCCCAGCATAGGAGCTAGCCTAGCTTGCAGTGCATACAGGGGACATATTTGTTGATGGTCCGTGATACCCTGAGAAGGCTGGGGACACATTGGGTATTTTCTCAATGTCCCCTCCAGAGCATCCGATGGCCCACTTTCAGGTCTGAAGGTCACTGCCAAGAAACCGAAACCGCCAAAGTGACACCTCTGAACCCACATGACTCACAGGAATGCAGGACACAAGCTTCTCAAGTGTCTGTCCCCTGTTGTCTCTGAGGGAGTGACACTGGCATCAGATAGGGGTTCAGGCAGTGGGACACGCTGGCCTTTGGGTTATCACTGTAACACGGAGGTTATTTAAGTAGCTCTCTGTTCAGCGGACAGATGGAGTAATAATAGATAGAAGGTACTGGAAGGCACTGTGTGTGGCCACAGCAGGGGCACCTGAGAATGTAGGACACTGTAGAGTTAGCACAGTGGACCAAAGCAGACATAGGTGAAGTTAGGTGAAAGGGGTAATCAGGAACCTGGGACAAGCTCTACACCCCAGAGATTAATGGAGGAAGCAGGTGGGTGACTCAGCAGATACCAGGAAGCCTAGGAGCTGGGAAGCTGAAGGCTGCCTTCCTTCAGGCTCCTTGGGGGGAGCTGCTCTTCCAGGCCATAAGGCAGAGTGTCTGTACAGATGACTCACTAAGAGCAAAAGCAATATGGAAGATGGTTAAGGCCCATGCTTGAGATCTCCCTGGGCTGATGTCGGAGAAACATTGTCTATGGCATGTTCCCTATAGAGTTCCACGGTTTTTCTATGCACCCCATGCCAGTCTTGAACCCACTATAGAGCCTAGGTTGGTCTTGAACTTTTGATGAGCTCTTAGCCTCAGCTTCCCCTATCCTGGGATTACAGCTTTGTGCCACCCATCCTCCCTGGTCTCCTGGAGCTCTTCAGAGGGTTATGTAAAAAACTCTGTGAAGCATTTGGTGCCACCACCACTATCATACGTGTGACAGTCAAAATGCCCTCTGTGGGACTGGCGAGCAGGCTCGGGTGGGAAAGGGCTTGACACATGAGCAGAAAGGACCCGAATTCAATATTCTTAGGACTCACATGAAAAAGCTAAGCAGGGAAGCTCATGCCTGTCACCCTACGGCCGTGGAGATGGAGACAGAAGGATGCCTGGAGTTCTCTGGCCAGCCGGTCAAGCTGAACTGGTGACTTCAGGTTAAAGGAGAGACCCTGTCAGAAAGTTAGGATTGAGGAATACATACAACACTGACCAACCCTCTGGTGTTCACCCATCTCATGGTGAAGACAGTAACCATGCAGTTACCTGGTAGCTATGCAGCAGGCCGTGTCCATAAACACATTCATCTAGTCTTGAGGATGGTTTCATACAAGGGCTGGTGATGCTGCCCATTTTTTTTTTAAAAGATTTATTTTATTTATTTTATGTGTATGAGTACACTGTAGCTTGAACCATTATGTGTGTGGCTGCTGGGAACTGAACTAAGGACCTCTGCCGGCCCACTTGCTCTGGCGTAAAGCACTGTAGCTGTCTTCAGATGCACCAGAAGAGGGCGTCAGATCTCATTGCGGGTGGTTGTGAGCCACCATGTGTTTGCTGGGATCCGAATTCAGGACCTTCGGAAGAGCAGTCAGTGCTCTTACCTGCTGAACCATCTCGCCGCCCGATTCTGCCCATTTTTATAAAGTTTTATTGAAACACATCCATGACCATCCATTTACCTACTTGCCCCACAGACAGACTTTAAACAGTGTTCACAGAGGCCATTGGGGCCGATCCGATCGTGTATAATAATCACTTTGGACAGAATAGGGCTTTTGTTCCCTGGCTAGCTCGATCCTCGCCAATCAGGACACAAACAACAGGGGCCTGGACTTCAGGAAGTAAAATGGTAGACTGAAGAAGTCTAGACTCCAACACTCACTGCGCCACGTTGGGCAAGTTTCTTCATTTCTCAGGCAAAGCAGGAGCTGGCATAGAGGAAGTGGGATCATGCCTGCAGTGTCCAGCAAATGTCTGATACTATCAAGGACACCATAAAAAGTAGTGACTGTTGTTAGTTATCAAGTTCCAAGTGCCAGGAGGGGGTCATTGCCACACAGGGCTCTCAGAAGAACACCCAGCAGTGGACCCTGACAAAGCCAGAAGAGCATGTGGTCACCAAAGTGAGCAATTCCCTGGAACATACCCCCAAATCAACGATTCCAACTTCCTGCAGTTGAAGTAGTAGGCCAGAGGGCCGGAGAGGTGGCTCAGCAGTTAGGAGCACTCACTGCTCACCTGGAGGACCCAGGTTCCACTCTCAGCACCCACCTGGTTGCTCACGACCATCTGTAACTCCTGTGCAGGCCCTCTTCTGGCCTCCCCAGGCATTGCATGCACACAGCACACAGATAAACTAGGCAAACACTCCCTCATAAACTTTAACAGCAGTAGATTATAATGTGAAGGGAGCAAAGGCCAAAACCAGGAGAGCTAGCACAGCGTCATCCCCGACCCATAGCATGATCTGTTGCCTGACTGGAGACTACTTGTGCTCCTGGAAATGTGACTTGCTGGTCAAAGGAAAGCCACTTCTCTGATGATAAGACCCCCAGTTAGACAGAAGCAAAGACTTCTGCTTCGGAATCTTGGGCTCTTGGGGAGGGAAGCTGTTGATGCCAAAGGTAAGATGAAACTCAGAACAAGCAAACTGTGAATGGAATGGGTCCGTCACGAGATGGAGGCATGGCTGTGGATTCCTGGGGACAGATGGGTAAAGAAAAATGTTCAAAAAAACCCCAAAACAAACAAAAAACCAAAAACCCAGCCACATAAGGTCATGAGCTGGCCCCAAATAACTGGAGACACTGAGAGGATGGAGGCAAACAGTACATCTGATGGAAAGCAGGCCAGCTTGATAAGCTGCAGCAGTCTTTCCTCACGGCCTGGCCTCCAGCTCAGGAGGCCCCGTGCAGGAGAAAGAGAACCCAATTGGCATCTGCAGGGTTTTGCTTTCCTCAGATCTTGCCTGTCTTGCTCTCCCTTCTAAGCACCCCCCCGACCCCGACCCGATCCAGAAGCCACAGTTCTTGTTAGGAGCGTGCTTTGGGATGAGGATCTGGAAGTTATTTTTTTTCTCCATCCAGACAGCTCATGATGCTGTTTCTGCGACAGCAGGCACTGGGGATGCTACCAAGTTGTGAGAGAAGGTCCCTTAGCTGCAGAGTCACGATTCTGAGCTTCCACACGGGCCAGCATCCGCAAGCCGCTAGAAGATGCTTGCCAGAGCTTCTTGGGGAAGAAGCAGGAGGGGTTGAAGGTGACTTGCTTCAGTTGGCTATAGCCCACCCTCTCATGTACCTAAGGTCAGGTTGCTGGTGTGCCTCAGAGTCACTGTGTGTGTGTGAAGAAAACACCACTCCTGGGCTGTCTAAGCCACTTCTGTGTTGCTAACTTTCTATTCTACTCGCTAGTTCATCAACTCTTTTAAATAAGTTAACTACCTGCCAGGGTTTCTCCTGTGTGCAGCCAAGGAATCCTGTGCGTGTGTGTGTGTGTGTGTGTGTGTGTGTGTGTGTGTGCATGTGTGTGCACGCGTGTGTGCTCATGCACACATATATGCATGTAAGTGTGCACCTGTGTGTGAAGGTCTGCATTCAACCTCAGGTATGAGTCTGTTTCTTGAGAGAAGTTCTCTCACCAGGTCCTAGGATTCACTGATTAGGCTATCCTGGCTGGCTATGGAGTCCAGGGGATCTACCTGTTTCCCTCAAGTCCCCCAGTGCTGGGATTAGAAGTACATACCCAGCTTTTTTACGTAGGTCCTGGGAACAGAACTTAGGTCCTCATTCTTGCATAGAAAGCACTTTAGTAACTGAGCCATTTACCCAACAGAACTGGGGCATCTCAAATGATAGGAAGGGTCCCCAGTGAGAGCCCAAGGCAGGCCGTAGGGCCAACTGGCCTTTAGAAGGAAAAAACTAGGACCCAGAGTGACCAAGGAGCAAGGCAGCATTCCTCCACTGTCAGCTAGGAATGTGTTCAGTCTCAAATAACAGAAGCATGGTGTGGAGAATTGTGAATAGTTAGAAGCCCTCCTCTAACTGGCTCTGGCTTTGTCTACTGAAGACTAACAAATGTGAGGCAGGTAGAGACTAGGAAGTCACACACTGAGGCTTGCCCTTAACAGCTGTTCTTTGGCCCGGCAGTGGTGGCGCACACCTTTAATCCCAGCACTTGGGAGGCAGAGGCAGGTGGATTTCTGAGTTCGAGGGTAGCCTGGTCTACAGAATGAGTTCCAGGACAGCCAGGGCTATACAGAGAAACCCTGTCTTGAAAAACAAAAACAAACAAACAAAAAAAACATAAAACAAAACAAAAAAACAGCTTTTCTTAGGCCATTGCCTTGTCTGGCTTCTAGGGATGATGGGAAAGCACCTGGGGCTGCCACAGGCTTGGCCAAGGGCCTCCCTAGACTGTTTCACAATCTTCCCTGTTCATCGAGGGTGACGTGCTTCTCTGCAGTGGTGTGAGGTGTGGGTATTCGGCAGCCTCCGCCTCCACCCACTGTCTGATTAGTGGCATCACCCACTGCTCTGTCAGGAACCAGACATGTAAACGAGGCCATCTGTTATCATCCAGGGTGGACAGGACAGACAGCCTACCTTGACCTGTGCAATCATGACACATAATATTTACTGTTTTATGTCCCCAGGTTGTGGGTGGTTTGTTCCGCAGTAAGCACACATTTGATTGTGCTGGCTTCAGTGTGTGGGGATAAGCAGTCCAGAGGGAGGTAACCCTCTGGCTTAGAGCTCATGGACGCCACCACGTCCCACCAGACCCTCTCCTGTTCTACTCTATTGTCATTGAAAGGTGGCTTTTGTCATTTGTTTCAGAAGCGAAGTTCTTCCAGGACTCTGGCTTCTGTGTCAGTGACTGGCTCTGTACATCCTAGCTGCAAGGGAGAGGGAAAACCAAGACATTAGCTTTCAACCTATATTGCAAAGGAAGGAGATGACCACACTGCTCCCCAGTGTCTTCTATCTGTACTGTCCCATGCTGTCTCTCTAGGGGTCTGTGGCTCCTTGCCTCTGTCTGTCTATCATCTATCTATCTATCTATCTATCTATCTATCTATCTATCTATCTATCTATCTACCTATCTACCATCTATATACATATACACATATGCAAATACACATATATGTATATATACATACACACATACATATATATGTGTGTGTATATATATATGGTGTTCCCTTCTGGAGGATTGGATCTTCCTTCCTTCTTTCTTCCCTCCCTCCCTCCCTCCCTCCCTCCCTCCCTTCCTTCCTTCCTTCCTTCCTTCTTTCCTCTGTCTCTCTGTCCTTGTCTGTCTCTCTGTCTCTGTTTCTGTCTGTCTCTCTGTCTCTCTCTCTCTGAACACAAGTGGGAACAGGGCTGGCCCTGGAACTGCATCGTCCTCAACTCCAGCTCACTAATGACCTCCCTCAATGGCATCTCAGGATCCACTCCCAGATGCCAAGGGCGGAAGTGCTGATGGGCTCAGCTTGAACTGGGAGGGAATCAGATTGGTTATAGCCAGTCTGCTGTGTCCAAGGACGCATCAAATCTGATGTAGGTTTGTTGCTTGGGGAAACAGGTGTCAGGAAGTGAGGTCAGTTAGAAAGGTGAGAAAAGAAATATTACCATGTCTCTCCCCTCCCTCTCTTCCTCTTCCCCTCCTTCTCTCCCTCTTCCCTCCTCCTGGCCCCTTCTCTCTGGGGTGCTGGAGAAGGAACACAGAGCCTTGTGCATGTTAGACTCTACTACAGAGCCACATCTCAGTGACCAACCTTTTTATTATTTTTTTGAGACAAGGTCTTCCCATACAGACAGTCAGCAAGCCCTAGCAATCCTCCGGTCTCTGTCCCCTCCCATCACTGTGGTGGCTGGTAAGTGTGCAGATACACTTGGCATTTTACATGGGTGCTGGGATTTGAACTCAGGTCCTCACGTTTGAGCACTGATCCATCTCCTCAGTCTCTCCCTTGTTGAGACAGAATCTCATGTAGCCCAGTCTATCCTCAAATTTGCTTTGTCCGTGAGGATGGTTTTGAACTCCTGCCCAAACTTCCCTGCCTCTGGAGTACTGCAATCAGGTACCGCTCAGTTCAGGTTCTTCATGAAACAAATGTTGAGATTTTTCAAGAGCTTTTAAAAACAGACTTTCTTTTTAAAAAAATATTGCTAGGCGGTGGTGGCACAGGCCTTTAATCCCAGCACTTCTGGAGGCAGAGGAAGGTGGAGTTTGATGCCATCTTCAGAGTGAGTTCTGGAACAGCCAGGACTACACAAAGAAACCATGTCTCAAAAAAAAAAAGTTTTTTCTTTCGTTCCTTTTTTTATTCTTTTTGTTGTGGTTCTGTGTGTGCAGTTTCCTGTGGAGAGGGCGTCAGATGCCCTGGAACTGGAGTTACAGACGGCTATGAGCTGCATTACAGGTGCTGGGAACTAAACCCGGATTCTCTCAAAAGTAGACGTGCTTTTAACCACAGAACCCTCTCTCCAGTCCCACTGACCTTCTTAAGGCCAAGTGAAGGCCACCTTTCTCGCTGACTTTGGATATGCCTTTCATGGAATAAAACATAAAAAGTTTTTCTCCTATATTCCCCCAAATTTTAAACAAGCATAAAGAATACATTTGGTTTTCTAATATAGGACAGTTGGCTTATTGTCAAGTTGTACAACCTAGAAACTCCTGGGAAGAGAGCCCCAAAGAGGGATCATCTACATAGATCCAGTCTACGGGCATAGTCTATGGGGCATTGTCTTAACTGATGTCAGCTGATGGGAAAAGACTCAGCCAACTGTAGGTGGCTCCATTCCCTAGGCCCGGGTACCTGAGCTGTAGGAGAGCAGAGAAGTCGCGCTGAGCACAATCGAGTGAGTATGCATGTGCTCATTTCTCTCTGTGGGTGTGATGTGACTAGTTAGTTGAAGTTCCTGCCCTGACTTATGGTGGATGGGCTATAAGCATCACACTGCTAAAATGAACGGAAATAAACCCTTTTTGTCCCCTAGGCTGCTCTTTGCATATTTTATCACAGCAACAGAAATGAAATTAGAATAGAATATGAAAAATATTTTTTATTGAGAATTTAAAAAAAAAAAAAAAAAACCAGTTTGCTTTGTGCCTTCTGGTTCCTCCTTCACCCAGGTGTGGCTGGCTGCCTAGCCAGGAAAGGTATCAGTGATAAGAGGTAGGTAGATGGAGAGAAGGTGGGACACGAGAGGAGAGTTGAGGTCTCTGTAAACATCCTGAGAATGGAGAGTACAGGATTGGTGACTGAGTCCTTGATCTATCCTATAGCCAGAGGCTGGGAAGACTAGGGTCATCTTGGGCCAGCAGAATGGACAATGTGACAGAATTAGAAACCAGGCTTCCAGAGGGGCATCATGGTACACTCTCTTAGTCCCAGCACTTAAGAGGCGGAGGCAGGCAGATCTCTGTGATTTGGGGGACAGCCTGGTCTAGAGAGTGAGTTCCAGGACAGCCAGGCTATGCAGAGAAAGCACGTCTTGAAAAAACAAACAAAATAAAACAAAAAACAACCAACCAAACAAACAAAATTGAACCAGCCTTCCAAGCCCAGTTCACCAGCTGAGTGGCTGTGGGCAGGCCAGCCAACCTCTCTGGAGTTCAGCATACTGATCTGTGAAATGGAACAATGCAGGGTTTGGGGAAAGGATTGAGAAATGTTTTGAGAACGACAAAGGGTCACAGAAATGTCGGTCAGGATTACAGAAGTGACAGAATTGATTGGCATTCTAAATTTATTATGATAAACTCAGATATAAATTCATGATACTGTGGCCAAGTACTTGAAGCATCCCCGTTGCCCCATGGCTCCCACTGGGTCTCTCTCGAGCTCCTTGGGGGAGCCAGAGCTTGGGTGCATCATAACCCACATGTGACCAACTGTGTCCACAAGCCTACAGAGTCTGGGTTACTGACATATTCTTTACATACATGCATGTATATACATTATAGATAGTTTTAAAAATTATTCTCTTTACACACTCCAAAATAAGTTCTGTGGAAAGTATTAATCTAGAATGCAAAGCATCCAAGCGTCCATCGTTAATGTGTTACAAGAGTCCCTCGGCATTTGTTACTGGAGAGTCAGGACCAACTCAGGATCGCGTGAAGCTCTGGGTCAGTATTTTCTAGTTCTTTCCGCCAGGTTTAATGAATGAAAGGCTCTGGGTAGACTTGTAAACCTCCTTCTTTGTCTCTCTCTCTTGGCCCGTCTTCAGGGTGGCTTTCTTGGCTCCAGCCTTCCATGAACAAAAAAGAACAAATACACAAAATTTGTTAATGCAGTCAGAGCCTCAAATGGACTATGCAATTTAAAAAAAAAATAAGATTTACTTTATTTTTAGTTATGTGTAGATGCGCGTGTATGTGTGTGAGCACACGCATGTGCAGGTGCCTGGGGAGGCCAGAGCTGTCAGGTTCCCCTGGGAGTCACAGGCAGCTGTTAGATGCCTGACTCCGATGCTGGGAATCAAACTCAGGCCTCTGCCAGAGCGGTATGAGTTCTCGGCTGGTGATCATCGATTCCATACCCCTGCGCAGGTTTTGCTTGTGAACTAAAATGTAAAAGGCATACACATGTAGATATGAGCAACGCGGCGCAGTCCTCAGTCATTGCCATGCTCCTCAGGGATGAGCCTCATGCTTCGATGCACCCTTCCCATACCTCTCTGCCCAGTTTACATCGGATGTTTGAAACTGGGGTCTGTGTGCTAGGAGCCGCTCCCTGGAGTGGAGTCTCCTACTCCTGGGGTGGCGGTTCTCCCTCGGAGCTGTCGCAGGTCTGGAGGGGGTGTCCCATGGCTTGGCAGGAGAATGTGGCAGACTCTTCGGGAGGCCCTCACTCCTTCTTGAGTCCTTCTCCCTCAGATAGCTGGGGGCACCATAGTGATTATAGGCCTGATGCTGCTTCAGGTCATGGCTGGGCTTCTTGGATGATGATCTCTTCCAGGATTTGGGGTTTATGGGCTCTAAGGTTTTTCACTAGCTTTCTGTCACATGACAGGGAAGAGGAGGTCTGCAGAGATGTGGTAGTGGACAGTGTGCATGCTTGGCATGCTCCCGTGTGTGCATGCTCCTGTGAGTGTGTGCATGTATGCATGCGTGTCAACAGCATCTGGTCCTCTCCCTTGTTCCCCCCCCCCCCAAGACAAGGTTTCTCTGTGTAGCCCTGGCTGTCCTGGAACTCATTCTGTAGACCAGGCTGGCCTCAAACCCAGAAATCTGCCTGCCTCTGCCTCCCAAGTGCTGGAGATAAAGGCGTGTGCCACCACTGCCCGGCCTCTCCCTTGGTTTTTACAAGAGGCCCATCTCTCTGTGTATCTACATCTCTGCCCTTTGCGAGTAGGCAGCCACCTCTCCAGAAGCCCTCTTGCTTGCACACACCCCTCTCTTTCTGCAGATATGTCAGCTCTTTGAGTTCCTGTCTAACAGGGGGCATGCTTCCTTCTGTCTCCTATACGTATTTGATCCAAACCACCAGGATACATGTGCACCCAAGGCAAGGGGGAGCTCGTTGATAAGGTAAGTTTCAGCTGCCACTATACAACACCCCCCCACACATACACACACCATCTTCTCCATCTGTCACATGGAGACCAGGCTGTAGGTTCTGTCTCTTTATTTTTTTTGGTCTTGCTTTATTTTGTTTTGTTTTACTTTTTTGAGACAGGGTTTCTCTGTGTAGCCCTGGCTGTCCTGGAACTTACTCTGTAGTCCAGGCTGGCCTCAAACCCAGAAATCTGCCTGCCTCTGCCTCCCAAGTGCTGGGATTAAAGGCGTGCGCCACCACTGCCCAGCAAGGATTCTGTCTTTTTTAGAGACTGGTGGAGTCATTCTGGGAATGTTTTTTTAAATTATGTTTTATTTATTTATTTGGGTGTGTCTGCGCATGTGTGTACATGACATGATATGCATTTTAGTCAGGAGACAACTTGTGGGAGTGTTATTTCTAGCTTGTGAGTACTGGTGACTAAACGCAGAACTTGGTACCACATGCTGTAACCTGCGGGGCTACCTCACAAGTCTCTGGAAATAGAAAAGCCACCTTGTGAAGCTGTGTTTGCTTTAGGACAGCTTTGAAATTGGCCTTGGGAGGCTCAAACCAGTGACAGATGGGAGCCTTAAGTGTTTTGTTTTGTTTTAAGTAATTTTATTATTTGATGTTACATGTATTTTGCTTTGGTGTATGCACATGCACCGCATGCATGCCTGATGCCAGATACAGTCAGAAGAGGGTGTGGGAAGTCCTGGATTACAGACAATTGTGAGCCCCTATGTGGGTGTTGGGAATTGAACCCAGGTCCTCTACAAGGGCAACACATGTTCTCATCCACTGAGCCAACTCTCTAGCCCTTTGTTTTGTTTTTTAAGACAGTTTATGTAGTCTAGGCTGGCCTTGAAATAGTGAGATAGCCCAGGCTAGCCTTGAACTCCGGATCCTCCTGCCTATATATTCCAAATGCTGGGATTATAGACTTGTGCTACCTACTACCCCTGGCCTTTGAAGGTGCTCTGAGAGCCTACATTCAGAATCTGTTCAGGGGAAGAGAGCCTGAGATCCGTGTAGCAGGCCACTCAGCCACTATCGACCTGACAGCCAGGGAGAGGGAAAGCAGGCAGCGACCCAGGCCGTCTTCCTCCTGAGAGAAGGAAAGCAGGCAGCGACCGAGGCCGTCCTCCTCCTGAGAGAGGGAAAGCAGGCAGCGACAGAGGCCGTCCTCCTCCTGAGAGAGGGAAAGCAGGCAGCGACCGAGGCCATCTTCCTCCTGAGAGATCTTTCCTTCATGCGTCTTTCTCTGGACTTTTCTGTAGAACTGCCACCTGTAGCTGGTTCCCAAATGTCCCTGTCCCAACCTGTGGTGGCACCAGAGTCAGGAAGCTCTGCTCACTAAAAATAGAGCCCCAGGTCCGGGCGGTGCCACCTCTGTGTCTGCCCCGAATGCGGGAAGAAGGGACTTTTTGTTATCTGTTTGGCTTGGCAAGGGACCGCAGCTGTGGCCATTGACCGGGGAAGAAGAGCTAGACTTTGGACACACTAATATGAACAGGAAGGGGAGGAGCCCTGGCAGAGCCCAGCCTGAGGTGGCCTCCAGACAGAAAGCACCCAGAGTTCACTTTGACATCTTTGGGATCGCAAAACACACCCTAAGGGACAGAAGCCAGTCTACAACAGTGTGGCCCAGGTGGAAATTATACACTGGACTGGCTTTTTCTGGCAAACCACAGGTCCAGCCCATTCCCAAGGAGCCACCGGTGACTTAGCTGTCTCCCCACAGACCTCTGTTGCCACAGACTGGGAGGAACCCCTTGAAAGACCTCTGGAGCTCTGCCTGCTGGCTTTTGCTTTCGACGTACTTTGACCAAAGCAATTATTAGCGCTGTATTTGCTTAACAACAAAATAGTTCGAAGGCTAAGCCAGGAAGGCAAGTTTTTAAATAGTGTTTTGGTCTAGCTTACTTGCCAATCCATCATTTATTATCATCCCTGGCTAACACGGTGAATGTCCTTCCTCACATACATGAAAATGTTATGTATGGCTGGGCGGTGGTGGCGCACACCTTTAATCCCAGCACTTGGGAGGCAGAGGCAGGCTGATTTCTGAGTTTGAGGCCAGCCTGGTCTCCACAGAGTGAGCTCCAGGACAGCCAGGGCTACAAAGAGAAACCCTGTCTCAAAAAACCCAAAAAATCCAAAAAAAAAAAAAAAAAAAAAAAGAAAAGAAAAGAAAAAAAAGAAAAGAAAATGTTATGTATGGTATTCATGTACACATATATGTAATATACATGTACATTCTGTGTATGTGTGTGGTATACACGCACGTGTGCATGTATATTAAACTCAAGTGTGTGTATGTGTGTGTGCATGATTCATACATAAAGAATTCATGCCTGCCCCTTTGGAGGCGGCATTGCCCCTACAATTCACTGCCACATCTGTGTCACCTGCCACATCTCAGCTCATGTCTGTCTCAGGGTAGAGCCTTGTGGTTCGCCCTTCCTACCTCATGGTCAGCAGTATGGAAGCCCAGCCCGGGCAACCAGCAAGTCTCTAGGAAGATGTCTTAGGACATAGGAAATTAGGAAAATGTTCACTTTGGCATACATCCTGCAAACAAGGACAAAAGACTGCTGGCCACAAGGGAAAGGAGACTGAGCTGTGACACCATGGAACAAAGTGTGAAGAGGGACACATGAGTGGGCAAGCCTGGAGGAGACTTCCCTGCCTCTGCCCCAAGGGACACATGAGTGGGCAAGCCTGGAGGAGACTTCATGTCCTCCGTCCCTTTCTGGGGTACACTCACAGACTCTATCTCCCTCAGAACTCCAGGTATTCGAGGGAGGGGACCCAGCAACAATTTGCAAGAAATCTGGAGCCAGGCTGTCTGAGCCATGGCGTCCCAGACCCTAAACCTTGTATTGATGCCTTGGTGGCTGGAAATGGAATCGTTGCACTCCCAGCAGACATGTGCTTTGTCCCATTCTCTGCAGCCCAGAGGACACCTAACATTCCAGGATCTCCATGTCAGAGACACGTGTCGTTCCCAGGATGTCCGGGCCCTCCAGCTATCTCTGTCCCCTTACAACCCGAGGCCGTTCTTAGACAGAAACCTAGCGGCATCTTCCTCCTGACTATGGATGAGAGGCAAGCCTCTTCAGGGTACTACTTTACAGAGGGCAAAGGTCTCAGATCGAAGGGACCCCACCCCCAGGGCACTTTCTGTTTTCCCAACATCCACCACTGTCTAGCTTTGGTGGATATTAAGATAATATCCACCAAATATAAGATATTAAGGAAGAGACTTGATCTTTAAAAATATCCCTGATGACCAAGCACGGTGCCACATGCCTCTCCTAGGGAGACAGAGGCAGGTGGATCTCTGTAAATTCAAGGCTAGCCTGGTCTATACACAGTGAGTTCTAGGTCAGCTGAGGTTATGTAGTGAGACCTTGTCTCAAAACAAAAAAACAAAAACAAAAACAAAAAACAAACAAAAAAAACCAAACACACACATACACACAAAACAAAAAACAAAAAACACCCCAAAGCTCCTTATATAGAATATCTGTCTTTTTCCCCAATGTAATTGAGTTTCAGAATAATGTGTCTTTCATGGACCCAAGACACAATAGGAAGACAGAAATTCTGGGGTCATGAAGGGGATGGGGAAATCTCATCCAAGGGTCTGAAGCCTTTCACGGGCCGAGATGTAACAATTCCACCACAATGACCATTTCCTATCAAGGCTGCTGGCCTAGAGTCTGTCCATGTATATTATCATGTATATTCTGTTCATGTATAGATTAAAGCCTCCGTGTCTTTGACCCTGGGTCAGGTCTCATGCTTTCCCCAGACATTGCCTGAGACTCTTAAACAAAACTTAACTCTATTAACAGCAGGATATCCTGCCCTCCTCAGTGGGCTAGCCTTTTACCTTATCAACCGTAATCCTGTCATTACCACCCAGCGATAAGACTGTCAACTCAAGCCCCACCCAAAATCCTGTGTATGACTATTATAAGCCATATCATAGGGAGAGCTTTGACTCTTCTTGAGGAGATGCATACACTTGGGGTATGTCTGACATTCTTCTGAGCGCCCGTTTCTCCCAGCCCTCGTGCTAGAGCCTATATGAAAATATCTTGAGTAAACTCTAAGACCTCCAACTCTGCTTTATAAACTGGCCTGTCCTGAAATGCTTTTCATCACTGATGCCACGAATCCTGGTTTAGGCTGAGTCGTGATCCCTGAAGCTGTATGGAAGGCAGCTCCTCAGGCTATTGAGGGTGACGGGCACTGTGCCTCCTACATCTGTGCCCCCCAAATACTGACAGATTTATCTCCTTTCTCGTGAGCAGAGGAAGTACGTCTAGCCCCAGGCTTGCACAAGCTCGCCTCTGCTTTCCGCAAGGCAGAGTGTGGATTGGGGCAATTCCAGGAAGGGCTGGATCACAACTGTGATGGTTCAGTATATTTTAAATGTCATAGTCTTGATTCTCAGCTCTTAAAAAAAGAATATTTTAGGTGATGTTCCCTCAGAATTTGAGAGAAATGCTTACCTAAGCTGTGGTAATTGTGCTCCTTTACTGAAAGACAGTAAAGGAACACCCAAAATCTCCTACCTGTGCTGGGCTCCATGGAAGTCTCGTCATTAACTGTGTGGCTGGAGACTCAAGGTCTCTGATCCTCAGACCCCTCTATGGGCTAGGATGACCCCTGCCCCGGAAGTGAATCATCTGTCATGTCATTCCAGGTCCCACACTACCAAGTGCTTGGTTCCCAGCAGATGTGAGGAACTGCTCACGGACTGTTTCCCCTCTCTCTGGCTCACCTGGAGACTTGAGTTCTGCATCTTGCTCTTGGCCATCTCTACAAACAAGCGTCTCTTTAACACAGAAAGGACAGCGACAACATTTAGTTTAGACTTGTACTGCCCTCTGTGCTCAAGAGGGATGGGTTCTTCTCTATGTCAGATTTTCATCTTTGGAATGCTGGGCCCTTTCAGGGGGTGGGGCCGGGAGTGACATGGAGGCTTGTAGTAGGCTGTGCTGTCTGGGCCGCTTGGAGGCTACTGCTGCCTTGCTGCTCTGGAGTCTCTGTTTAGATTCTAGCTAGGAGGAGACTGGCAGGCCAAGGGCTCTCACAGAAGGTCAGTCGGCTCCTGTTGGCAGCAGGGCCTTGCAGTATGGGAGGGCAGAGGGTGTTGGTGTCCCCACAGTGCAGGTGTTAAGGAGACCCAGTGGCTGCCCTGCTTCTCAGGTATTGCCTGTTGGGTAGCCATCCACACCCCAGCCTGGCACGCTGTCTTCCAGACCCTACACATTAGGAGGTAGTTTACAGAAGAAAGACCCTTCAGAGGTATAGAGTGACCCATCAGAGTGACAGAGGGAGCTGCGGCTTCCTGTTCGGAAGTCAGCAGGTAAACTGAGGGGCTGCTAGGGAGAGGGCATTCCAGAGAGCTCTGTAAACCCATGCCTTTCAAAAATTCGTGCCTTCAGGGCTCTGGGTGTAAGAGGGGGAGGAGAAACTGGGTGAGCTGTGAAGCAGGAGTCCGAGTCCTTCCCAAGGGGCCCGGGAGGTGGTGGGTTATGGGTTTTGGGTCTTGAGTTCCTGTCTCCCAATTTTCTCAGAGAAACTAGAAATCCAGCATACTGAGGTATTACTTAAAAAGTAAAACAAAACAGAAAAGCCCTCCCCAAACAAACAGACAGACACCGCCACCAAAAGCTCGCTCGGGAGTCGCTAGCCTGAGCCAGTGGAAGCCCATCTGTGGGCAGCTGTTCCTGACAGCTGCATCTGACCTCCCTCCTTGGCACCAAGCTGGTTTTCTGTCAATACTCATTGGTGGGCTGCCAGGGAAACGGTGCCCAAGTCCATTCAAACTTCACAATGAGAGCACATCTCTATGAAAATATATCTCCATCCCATATGTGGGACTCACTTAGACTAAATTATTGTGTTGTTTATCTGGAATTCAAAAGGCAGAGGGTGTGGCTCATAGTAGAGTGTTTTCCCAGGAGGCAGGGGGCCCTGGGTTCCATCCCCCAAACAAGGAGGAAGAACTACAAAACCCCTGTGAAATGCAGATGCACCTGAGTGTCCGATTTCACTTTTCCTTCCTCCTGGCAACCCCACCTGGCTTTCCCTGATACTCAGGGAGGGAAGGAAGGAGGGAGGGAAAAGGGAGAGAAGGGGGAGGGAAGGAGGGAGGGAAGCAGTCTCCTGGGAGGAGAATGAAAGTTCCCCAGTCTCCTCCAACCTCTCAAAACAACTGTCCCCGGAACTCTTTGAGGCCTGAATTTAGCTGACAGTTGCCCTCTGGGTATTTTGTACTAAGAAGGCCTGGAGCTTGCAGCTGTTCACTGTTTATCTCGGGGCTGGAGAGATGGCTGGTAGGAAGAGAACTTGCTGCTATTCAGGGCACTGGAGCTCAGTTCCCAGCATCCACACTGGAGGCTTATGACCAACTGCCTGTAACTCCAACCCCAGAATGTCCCAATATTCCATGCCTTTCTCTGGCTTCTGAGGACACACACACACACACACACACACACACACACACATCCATGTGGCAAACCTGGTTTAGAGGGACTAGACTTGTATCACCTGGACTTTTAGGTATTATAAAGCAGCGATTAAAAACCTTCCTTAAAGCCGGGCGGTGGTGGCGCACACCTTTAATCCCAGCACTTGGGAGGCAGAGACAGGAGGATTTCTGAGTTTCAAGGCCAGCCTGGTCTACAGAGTGAGTTCTCGGACAGCCAAAGCTACACAGAGAAACCCTGTCTTGAAAAAACCAAACCAAACCAAACCAAACCAAAACAAAACAAAAACCTTCCTTAAGTTCTTTTGTAAGTACAGGGGATGGAACCCAGGGCTTCCCCC
>NW_022196900.1:98482951-98495006 GCF_008632895.1 Mastomys coucha
CCCCCGTGCTAGGCAAGGACCACTGATCTGCAGCCCCAGGCCTTTGTGTACCTTCCTCTTTCCTTGTTTTCTCCTCTCTCTGTAGCAAACCCCTTTACCCAATCCAAATCCTATGAATAAGTCAAGCTACTCATCTCTTTCATGGGACCCAGGGACTCTGAGGGACCCTAGCTCACTGCTCCCAAATCCATTTGTGAACAAAGGCCAAGTGGTGGCTAGCTGAGCCCTAGGAAGGGCAGGGGTACGAGGACATCGAGATCTGCTCTCAGGTGTGACTCAGGGGACACGCTGTGCTGCCTTTCCACTGCTCTTAGGGATGTGGCACATCCTGTCACATGAGGTCCCCCTGGGGGACTGCTCTGGAAGATCCGTGTTCTGAGAACACGGGACAGACAGCTCATGCACTGTATTTGGAGGACTCCTTGGTGAACCGGGGACCAAGCTGCATCTCTGTTTACCACAGAGTCCCAGGGTGCCAGGAAGCCTTGAGTCACATGAAGGCCGCCCACATGCAGGGATGAAAGATTCGATGGTTAAGAACTTTTGCCTCCACTCCAGGTTCTGCTTTGTACCCCCTGACCCACATACTCCATCCTTAGGAAAGAAGTCTTGGGGCTCCCCGCTCCCTCCTTTTCTCTTTTCTCCAAATCCTATGCCATTTAGTGTCTGAGATGTTTTGTTTCATTGGCCAAAAGTGCCCTGGGGCTTCCTTCACTTTGGGACCCTGAGTTAGAGAGGCACATGTCCAAAGTGCCAGGAGGCAGTGGGCGGGGCAAGGCTGTGGGGGGGAGGACAGGAAGTGTCCCTGGGCAGCATGGGCTCCTGTTCATGTCCAGGGGTCTCACCCTTGCAGAGACAGGCTGCTTTGCCAGCGGCTACCTAATGGGTCTGGCCTCTTCCTACCTGCTTCTCATTGTCTTTGAAAGAGTAGCTGCAGGACGCATTTCTCTGCTCCAGATCCTCTCCTCGATCCTGAATGAAGAAACCAGGTGAGAGAGGGAGCGTTCAGTCTGCCCTCACCTGTTCCAGTCTGGGGCTTAGCTACGGGGGGCTTCTGGGAGATGCTACGGTTCACTGCCCCATGCTTTGGAAGAGGCCTGCGGGAGGGTGGGACACGTTTTCGCTATACTTTTTGCTCAATCATTATACCATTTTCCCCGTACTTGTTTTTTCAGTCTTCCTTCTCTGCGGCTCCCCATCCATTCCTACTTGACAAATCCGATGGCTTCTTAAAATCCTTGTTTATTACATTTGTTTATTTATTTAGTGTCTGTGGAGCCATGAGCTCATGTGGAGGACAGAGGACAACTTGAGAGAGCCCACTCTCTTCTTCCTTCCACTTTATGGGTCCTGGGAATCGAACTTATGGCACTAAAGCTTGATAGCAAACGCCTCTACCCAAGGAGCCGATCTCATCTACCGGTTTCTGCTCTTTGGCCACAGTGGAGCAGAGGCGAAGAAGAGCTAGACAGCACTGGGCCCAAGCCAATCTTAGAAGACAGTGAGTTAGACAGAATAAAGATGTCGGAGATAGCCAAAGGCATCACGGGGTGTCCCTCTTGCTTCACACCCACACTCCTGTTGAACAGGACCCCATGGGCCGGGCTGTTTTTTATTTTCACCCTGAAGACAAGGGATCTAAATCAATGACGTGGGGTGGGTTGCAGGTTCCAGCCTAGCTGAGACCATTCTTGATAGCAGTGACCAGACCTCTGGGCTGGGATTTGACAGGCTGGAGCCTGGGAGGGAGTGAAGGTGGCTCCTCTGGCCAACGAAGCCACTGATAGCAGCTGTTCTCACACTTCCAGCCCTGACCAAGCCCCAGGAAAGGGCTCTCAGGCTTCTTAGAGGGCAGCTCCCGAGTGTTTTAAAGCTTTCTATTGAAAATTCCCATCTGAGCCATTCACGGAAAGTTGCTGCTCTTTCTTGGCGGCAGCCCCAGCTGCATTCACCAACGAGAAAAGAATGCTGGACAAAAGAGCTGCCAGCTTCACGGGAGCAGGAAACAGCTCCCCCCCTGGGGGGGGGTGGAGTGGGGTGGTGGCTGGGCTCTCGGCTGGGGGTGGGGCGCGGGAGGCACCAGTGAGCTGAAAGAGACCCTCTGAAAGAGCCCAGGATCAGCCCCGACGGCCTGGAGTTGCCTTTCTTGCCCTATCGCACTGAATCTGGGGGGGTCCTGCCATCATCTGCAATGTACCCCTTTCCCACTACCCTGCACAGGGTTCTGTTTGTCACTGTCATTCTTGAGAAGCCAAGACACAGAGTGGCCACCTAGTAGTCACTAAGGGTCAGAGGTGGGCACAGACCCCGTTGTTTGACTCCAAAGTCGACCTCTTCATTCTTAGAGAGAGGTGTCTCTTCTAGGAACGTGGAACTGGACAGGGCTGAGCACAGTGGTCCTACAGTCCCATGGACACTGAGCGTTTCCTCACTATTGACAACCAGCCTCATCACACAGCCGGAGGTGATGGTAGTGTACACAGAGAGAGGTAATCAAGCCCCTCTTAGGAAGACAAATGTTGTCTATTCTCCCTCATGTGTGCCTCCCAGGTTTTCTGTAGACATAGATTATAAAATCACTGGTGTATATATGACGTGAGAGAAGAAGCAAAAATGTCTTTTTGGGGACCAAGGGGGGTCGTCTCGTGGGGTTGACACAAGACAGGCATGGACGGGCATATGTGCATGATGTTAACATACACACGCATGAGGGCATCCTCACGCGACCCCGTGCCACGTGTGTGTGTGTGTGTGTGTGTGTGTGTGTGTGTGTGTGTGTGTGTGTGAGCCCCACACACCAATGGAAGGGAAGGGTTAGTCTGGAGGCTTTTGATTCTAGAAAGTTCTGTATTGCGAAGAGGCACTCAGGCAGTTCAACTATACTGGTGTATGCGTGTGTGTGTGTGTGTGCGTCTGTATCTGTGTCTGTCTGTCTATCTGTCTGTCTGTCTGTTGTCTGTTATAAAGGAGAATGGTTCGAAAACCTCGGATTGGAAACATCCCTGCCTAGGGCCTTAACCAGTCCATCTTTACATTACAGAGGGAACCTTGAAAAACTGTTAAGCCCCCTTGATAAAAAATAAAGATAAAATGGAAAAGAAAATGGATTTTCCTTTAAGATCCCTTCCCTTGAAATCAGGGTTTCAGTTTTATAGACTAGGCTATCCTCAAACTCTCAGAGATGAAGCTGCCTCTGGCTTCCAAGTGCTGGATGAAAGGTGTGTACTGCACACTGTACCCAACTAACCCCTTTAAATGAAAATATACTCCTAGAATGGACGATGATTTAGAGTTTCTTTTTCCCTAGAAAACAGGGGTTCCTGACAGTATGGGGAGCCACAGGCCTCATATGAAAACCACAATGCTGGACCAAGACCCCCCGCCCTGCCATTATGGTAATCAGAAGCGGGGAGGAGCCTAGAGTAGAGACCTTACATGGACTGTGAGCTCCGCAGTGTCTGCTGTTGGGCTGCCAGGCATTGCGACCCTTTGTCAGCCTCAGCTCTTCTCTGAGTGTGGTGGCCCTGGAGGAGCCCCGTGCAAGCTGTGGAACACAGCAGCAGGTGCAGTGTGGCGTGAGCGCACCCAGGCAGCAGACGCACGTGAGTCTGAGCGAGCATGACGTCTATCAGCACAGTGTGGCCATGCTGTGGCTCCATCTATCTCTCCATACCGTAAAGCCTGGGACCCAGCCCTAGCTCTGCTGGGACCCCCTGCTGCAGGCTAAACTGGGCTGTTTTTTTTTGGGGAGGGGTCACCCCCATGCTAGCGCGGGATGTCATCTGGTGCCAACAGGCTGGCTGCATTGTGTATGAATGAGGCAGCTCGTGAATAATGCATGTGACATTGATTATGCAAATCCTCAGGTTCTTATACTTTCAGCCAGCAAACCACAATGGGCTGCTGGGGGCCCTCTGAGGTCTTGTTCTATGGTTTTGTGTCTGTTCTTGAGGACTTGGGGCTGACAAATCTCAGGGGGCACCTTGGGAAGAAATGGGTGCCCTGGCAAGTCCAACCTCCTATCTGCTTTAGCTGCCCTTGGTGTGGAGGCTCAGCGCAAAACCCCCCTCTCCCCACTTCTGCCTGAGGTAGCCCATGGCACACACATGTGGTGGCTTGTGATGTTTAATTCAGAGGGATGAGTGTAAGCAGCCATGTTGGAGGCTGCTTTCATAGCTGGGGTTGGAGTGGGCTTCTCCAATGCCCCCCCTCCCAATAGTGCTTCCTGGGCATCCTTTCTCATAGCTGGTCTCCTCAGAGCTCAACCACACTCGCACACACACAGGGAGTCACATCACAAGAGTCAAATATATGCTTATGCAAACACAGACACACTGTCACAGTTATGCACGTACATATTTAAGCTTGTCTTGCGTATTTGAACACACGCATAGAATCACATGCATGCAAACACTCATGGGCACACACGTACATGCATGCAAACACTCATGGGCACACATACATGCATGCAAGGACACACAGCACGAAGCCCCAAAGTCAAAAGAGATAACGATTACAAGGGGATCCTTGGGATCAGCCCAGCATACAGCACAGGAATCAGGGGAGACCTGGGGCCGTGATGTAGCCCTGTTCACTAGCCACTGTGTGGACCCGAGCAAACCTCTCAGCACTGTCTCACTGGGCTCACCTCATGTGGCTCAGGGGGTCCCCAAACCTGACTATGAACTCTTAGCCTTCCCCCTCTTCCTCCTGAACGCTGGACTCACAGGCATGCATCGCCACACCCAGTTTATGCAGAGCTGACGATCTGACCCAGGGTTTTGCACATGCCAGGCAAGTATTCAACCAAATGAGCTACATCCCCAGCCCAGGCCCCTTAACCCACCAAGGCTCCATTTCCTTATCTGTTAAAAAATATCAGGATCATGGTCTTCTCCAGGCAGGCCTCTTAACGGCATTAGTAAATGACCATGTCTGTGTAGCACACACTGAGCCCTGGGCCTTGCCTATGAAGAGATGGTGGTAGCGATTAGTTTCCTCATCAGCCTGACCTGAGTCTGAGGTCTGTGTTGTCTTAGCAAGAGTGGAGGGGGCTGCTGAGATGGCTCGGTGGGTCACAATTCCTACTGCCACACCTGACAGCCTGGGTTCGATCCCCAAAACTCACATGGTGGAAAGGAAGAATTGACTCCTGAAAATTGTCCTCTGACCTCCACACACATGTTATAGCCCATGCACGCCCACAGGTGAACAGGGAAGGAAATAAACAGATGTCATTACAAACAGTAAGATGCATACTGGGCTTCAGTGAGGTTAAGAACATGCTTAAGATCTCAAAGCAGGTGGTAGAGTTCTGAGTCTGGCTAGATCTGTTAGCCACAGAAGCCGTTCAGCCACTGCCTGCATTTGGGGAGGGGGTTCCTCCTGGGGCTGACTTTTTTTTTTTTTTTTTTTTTTTTGAGATACGATCTCTCTATGTATCCCTGGCTGGCCTGCCACTCACTATGTATCCCTGGCTGGCCTTGAACTCACAGCGATCTTCCTGTCTCTGCCTCCCAAGTGCTGGGATTAAAGGCATGCACCACCATGCCCAGCTGTCCCATCTAAGGGGCCACGTGCCTCACCTTCTGCTGCCTGAAGACCCTGTTGAGTCTCCTCTCCTGGCTCAGCTGCTGCTCTGTGCGTTCCAGGGCCTCCTTCAGCAGCGCCTTTTCCTCCACCTCTTTATGGACGTCATCCTCCAGTTTTGCTACCTGCGTCTGGTACATCTGAACGGACACTTTGCTATGCCTGGGTGCACGGAGAGACAGCGTCCCTTTCCCCCTCACCGTCCCCATTCACCTTTCAAGGCCCCAGCCTCTCTAGATCCTTCTGTATAGGCTTGCCTTATGAGATAGTGACAAGGACTTGGGGAGTAGAGGGGAGAATACGTTGAACATGCAGAGCATTGGGTGGTTCCGGAAGTGTTGCTGGCCTTTCCTGATGCTCCAAGGGTGTGGGTGGAAGCCTTGGGGAGATGAGGGGCCTTCAACGTCACACAAGTGCTAAATCAAGATTCGAGCGTGTGTGTGTGTGTGTGTGTGTGTGTGTGTGTGTGTGTGCACGCACACATATGTGCATGTGTATGTATGTGTGTGTGCGCATGTGTGCATGTGTGTGTGCGTGTGTGTGTGTGTGCGTGCACACACACTCGTTTGTGTGAATGTAGGCATGCTTGTGTGGAGGCCAGCGGACAACATTGGGTATGTGTCCTTGCTTAAGACAAGATCTCTTTGTTGTTTTTCTGCCCTGTATACCAGAATCCTCCTGTCTCTGCCTTCTGTCTTCCCACAGGAGCACAGGAATTACAGACGAACCTACTACGGCTTGTCTGTAGATTCAGACTCAGCCCCTAAGACTTGTGGGACACATGGCTTTTACCTATCAAATCATACCCAGCCTTTCATTATTTTGAGACAGGGTCGGATGTTGCCCAGGCTGGTTTCGCACTTGCTATGCAGTGGAGGATGACCTTGAACTCCTGATCCTTCAGTAAGTGCTGGGATTTATAGATATGAATGGCCATGCCAACTCTTATACACTGCTTGGGATGGAACCCAGTGATTTGTGCATGCTAGGCTAGCGCTCTGCTGTCTGAGCTACACCCCACCTCACAAGTCAAGGTCCTAATAGGTGTAGCCTGCAGCTTGAAAGCAGACAGGCCAGAGAGGCATGGTCCCCCAGCTGGTGTTTTTGCTTTATCTGCAACCAGCCCTCTGTCCTGTCCCAGCCCTGCAGCTGTCCATGCTTAGCCAGGGGATGTGTGTGGTACCTGAGCTGCTCCAGCTCCCGCTCGTATCCCTTCAGGAGCTCCTCTTTCCTCTGAAGCCGAGTCTTGAGCTGAGTGATCTTATCAAATACTAAGTCCAGGTTCTTCTGTCGGAGGTAGTTGACCTTCTCCCGCTCTTTGGGCGAGAGGTGCTTCAGGGACATGTGGCCGGATATGTCCTTGATGTTCATCAGGCTGCCAAGTGTCTTGATCATGTCTGTGTACTGCAAGGAGATGGGTTGATGGTAAGAGCAGCATTGGAAGCTGCACGCAGCCATTGGGATGCTGGTGTCTAAGTCTAGCTCATTCTTTGCAGCCTTGGAAAGCAAACACGTGTGCTGGAAGTGACTGAAGTTGGGCCGTTCATGCCCCCCACCCCACAGCCATGTACCATAGGTCTTTTCCAGAATGGATGGAAAATGACAACAGAAATGAATAGTCATTCTAACGATGCAGCTTCCTGGGAATCGGGCTGTGTGCTGGTTCCTGACCCATGCTGAGTAGCAGCCGGGTCTTGCCGAGTTATTAGAACAAGTCAATACGGCTCATAGGCTGGCAGTAAATGATCCTGTGGTTAGCAGTCAGTGCTGGGGAAAAAGGAGGGGAAGGGGAGGGGATGCAGTGTTCACACACCAGCTTCTCACTGAGTTCCAAGGCTTCTGCAGCGTCTGTCTTCACGGACTTCTCTATGGCCAAGGTAGAGCCCGAGTTGAAAGGGCCATTCTGAGGCTGAAATTAAAGAGAAACGAACAGATCTTGCTCTCTTGGCGCTCTGTGTCGGCCACAGGGAAGCTAGGACCCTGAGTGACCATGGAAGAGGTGTTTCTCATCTCTATTCCTGACCATCTAGTCTGAACTCTTCGGTGTTTGTTTGCCGGCTCCTCTTCTGATGTCTTCTTTCTTGAGCAGGGCCTCTCAGCTGGGCTAAGTTTGCATTCCCCCCACCCCCAGGTTGTTTGGTGATGTCTGAAGTGGGCAAGTGCTGCTGGCATCTGAAGAGGGCCAGCGCTATTGGCTTCTGATGGGAGGATGCTAAGGATGTCAATGAAGGAGACAGTCCCCAATCTAACTGGCCGGGAGTCACCTGACCCCAAATATTCTGTGTGTGGAGAGGGAGATCAAAGGCCAACCTTAGGTGCCACTGCTTAGGAGCTGTCTATTCTTATTCTTTAGACAGTGTCTCTCACCCAGTCTTGAGATGCTTGCCGATCCCCGGAAATCCTTCTCTTTACTTCTCCAGCACTGGGCTTACAAGTGTACACTATACAAACTACAGTGATCAGCTTTCTCTCTTCCCTCCCTCCTTCCCTCCCTTCTTTCCTTCCTTCCTTTCTTTTTTCCTTCCTTCCTTCCTTCCTTTCTTTCTTTCTTTTTTTTTTTTTGAGACAGGGTTTCACTGTGTGCCTCTGGCTGGT
The DNA here is from genome assembly GCF_008632895.1 of Mastomys coucha. Taxonomy (NCBI): domain Eukaryota; kingdom Metazoa; phylum Chordata; class Mammalia; order Rodentia; family Muridae; genus Mastomys; species Mastomys coucha. The sequence continues at coordinate 98,491,136 of NW_022196900.1, forward strand.
CTGGACTCACTAGGTAGACCAGGCTGGCTTAGAAATCACAGAGATCCACCTGTCTCTGCCATGAAACAGCTGAGATTAAAGATGTGTGTGCATTGTCATGCTTTTGAATGTGGGTTCTGGGGATCAGTCTGAAGCCATCATGTTTATGTGGCAATGACTTTACCAACTAAGGCATCCCAGCCTCTGACTCCAAATATTAATGTATTGATATTGAGAAGTCCTAGGCCAAGTGACAAGCTCCATAGAGATGGGGACTATGTTGCTGCATGTATGCTCCACTCTAGTGCCTAGCGTAGCACATGGTGGCCTAAGATGTGCCTGAGTGAATGAATGAATGAATGAATGCTACACAGGAACAGTATGTTCTCCTTTTGTTAGAAGAACCTCATTTTCGCATAATAGAAATGGAGTCCTTCAGAAAATGCGGCCAAATGTTCTCTGGGTGGGGAGGCTCCCTTGGAGCGCTTCCTGAGCTGATCCATGCCCAGCTGTTCCAGCTGTTCACTTGCTATGCCCTGCATCAGCCAGTTGGCCTCTGGAAGCTCTGACTGAAGCCTGGAACAGCAATCAGGCTAAGCAGAAACATAGAGAGCCATGGGTGACCATAATACACCTCGTCAGGACCGGGGTGGACTTTAGTCCTCAGTAGGGTGCATCGTGGGCATGTTGGTTGGCCCTCAGCATCTTCAGGTGCTGCCCTGTGACCTCCTGAAGACTAAAGCAGAACCCAAAACACCCTGGCTGGAAAACCAGAAACCTTTGACAGTAAGCAACTGGCAAGAGTGGACACAGTTATACATTGAGTCAAGAAGAAAAGGTGTGTGTGTGTGTGTGTGTGTGTGTGTGTGTGTGTGTGGTGCACATGCATGTGTTGTGTGTGTACATGTGTGTGCACAAGGATGATGTACATGTATACAGGTGTGTGTAGCCCATGTGGTGGCCAGAGGAGGTCAAGAGTCCTATTCTGTCACACTTTGCCTTATTCCCTTGAGACAGGATCTCTCACTGAACCTGAAGCTGGCCTGGCAACCAGCAAGCCCCAGTGACTCTCCTGTATCCATCTCTCCTAGTACTGGGCTTAGAGGTGGGTGTGTGGCCACACCCTGCTTTTTAAAACCATGGGTACTAGAGATTTGAACTCAGGTCCTCATGTTTGAAGAGCAAGTGCTCTTACCCACTGAACCATTTCCCTGGCCCCAACAAGAGGGTCTTTGGAGACAACAGTAAGTTGACCAGAGTCCTCTGCACCCTCTCCAGGATCCCCCTTTTTATCCTTCTCTGCCGACTGGCAGGGTGCTAGAGGAAGACAGCCAGGGATGGACCACAGGGTCCCTCCTTTTTTATCTCTGTGACCTTGGATAAGGTGCTTAGCTTCTGAAGACCTAGTTCTTAATCTGTAAAACAGGGACACTGGAAATCTACAGGTGGGCTGCTGCTAGGATTTGCCGACCAGGTGAAGGGCTCAGCTCAACACGCAGCACACAGCAAGCACTCGGCCCACGTGGACGGGCTCTCCTTCCTCCTGACCCCCTTATAATTTTATTTGCTTCCAACTTTGGAGGATGGAGGGTGGGAGGTTCCCTGCTGTGTGGCGGCAATGATGAGGTGGGGGTGGGGTCACCCCACAGAGGGAAGGCCGGTCTGGGAGGCGGAGCCAGGCCATGAGATCTAGCTGACCTCCCACCTGGAGACTGTCCCACCACACCCAACTCTGGAGAACGGGTGTACGGTTTTAGTAAGAAAACCAGATCATTTCAAAGACCTCCCTCTCCAAGGACAGTAAACGTCCAGAAAGATTGCTGGACAGGACATTGGCTCAGATAGGATAACTTTGTTGTCCATTCTAGAACATGTGCATTATTCCCAGTTGTGTTAGCCAGTATGTAGCCAGCGGGCCTTGATCTCAGCCTAGCACACACTCCGTCTCACATCCATTAGATTACAAGGTCACCTTCAGGGTTACCGTTAATCACTCCTGAGAATCTTGGCATGAGGTCCCTCTTTTCCCTGGGATAGCATTGTATAGTAATGACAGTTACTTGTCATTCCACCTGACCTCTGAGTCAGGCACTGGGGGAAGCATTCGTAAGGTTATCTTGGTTTTTGTTGACGATGTTGAGGGTCATAAGGAGCCCCTGTAGGCCTAAGAATTGCCATGTAGTCCAGTCTGACCTGCACTCCTAATCCCCCTGCCTCTAGCCCTCAGGCTTGGGATCACAGGTGTGTGTCACCTCAGCTGGATGTCCTCTCAGGTGGCGGACACCCAGCATTCAGGCTGGGCTCCGTCACCCGGTTCACCTCTGGCCTCTCACTTGTGTGTGTAAGGTAGCTGTAGCTCTTTCAGTTTACAGGGAACAGCAGACTTTGGCAAACTCCTGGCATAACCTCATTTTCTGTAGAATGTAAGGTCTCATAAGAGAAAAGGGGGCCCTTTGCGCTTCAGTGACCAACCTGGTCCAGACTCAAAGCCATGACACTCTGTGCAGAGGGAAGGCCACTGTCTGTGCCAGTATCCACTGACTCACTGGCCAGTGTGTGCAGACAGACACCTGCTTATCAGGGAGGCTCTGACCTTGAACACTGTCTCGTGGCTCAGCTCACGCCAGCCCTAGTGCCCACCCTCTCGTGTCAGTCACAGCGGAGATAAGTGATTTTTGGTTACCGGTCGGATCTCTACTCTCGTGAGAGTTGTCAAGTCGGGCTTTGAGTCTAAGAATATTTTCTGTACATTTTTTTCCATCCGGAGGGTCTTGAGCTCTAGGAACGATTCATTCGCGTGGTCCTTATGATCTATAAAAGAAATAACGTAGACTCAGGCAGGCATCATTTCACATCATTGCTGTAGCTGCGGTTTACAGGCTACTTACTGCAGGACTGTTCTAATCCTCACAACCTCACAGGGATAGTGGTGAGGAAACAGAGGCCCAGAGAGGTTAAGCGATTTGCCCAAGGCCACTCAGGCTACCATTGCAGAGGCCTCCATAGTGAATGTCACCACAGGCACAGAGCACCACATGACACTTGTACCAGGACACCCTAGCTGCTCATTCTGAGCCAGCCCAGCCCTTTTGAATGGGATGCCCCCCCCCTTGGGCTCCTCCTCAGGTGTAGTTAGACCGGTGACAAAGTTCCCACCGGGTGACAGGGGAATAAAGAGGAAGATGGTAGTGAGTCTTCATGTCCTGTTTATGTAATGTCAGGGTGTGCACTTGACCCTGAGGCAGGACCAGGTCCATCACTTGTTAGCGTTACAATGTCCTGATTATTAGATGGTGGGGTGGCTTGGCCAACTCGCTGACCCCCAAGGTGCACACCAGGCCCTGGGCTCTCCAAGCTGGGACTAGGGCACAGAGAACTTACTGGAGGAGCTGGCCTTCTCCAGTTCTCTGATCCGTGTTCGGAGTTCCGACAAGGCCTTTTTCTGCCGCTGGATGGTCTCCTCGTGTCGAGACCCTTTGCACTTGACCCCCAGGTCACTGAAGGTCTGCTCCTGGGGACAGAGTAGCATGTATAGCAGCTCCTTAAGGGTCCAGGTGCCTCCCCTAGGTCCCCAGTTTCTTAAACAACGCCTGTCTAGCGGAAGCCCTGTCATTTGGCACTTCTGGAAAATATCACGAGAGCTTCAGCAGAGAGGGATTTAAGTTTTTCATCGCAGATATCAAGCCCCATGTAGGAGGATTTCCAGCTCTCCTTCCTACCCAGCAGCACCATGAAGCAAGCATCCCTTGTTCTTCTTCCCTGCATCCTTTCTTTCTTCTTCTAGTAGACTTTCATGCCTGGATCTCCATTTCCTGCCCATTTTGTGTTTGTTTGTTTGTTTTGAGACAGGGTTTCTCTGTGTAGCCCTGGCTGTCCTGGAACTCACTCTGTA
>NW_022196900.1:98495133-98502391 GCF_008632895.1 Mastomys coucha
CTCTCTCTCTCTCTCTCTCTCTCTCTCTCTCTCGCCCTGGCTGTCCTGGAACTCACTGTGTAAACCAGGCTGTTAGCCTCAAACTTCAGAGGTCCCCCTGGCTCTGCCTCCTGAGTGCTGGGATTAAAGGTGTGTGTCACCACCATTTATTAACCATCTTGTCTTTTTTTTCTGAATAGTAACTTTTAGAAAAGAGCTCTTTTATTACTCTTTAGAGTGTGTGCTCGTGTGTGCCCGTGAGTGTGGGTGTCTGCGGAGGCCAGAGGAGACCAAAGGAGGGACTCCCATGCAGGTGGAGTTCCAGGTGGCCGTGAGCTGCCTGATGCGAGTGCTCCGAGCAGAAGTCAAGTCCTGTGCAAGAGCCACAGTGAGCTTAACTGCTGAGCTGTCTCTGCAGCACCCCCAGTTCTACTTGTAGGGGGGCATTTTTACTTCTCTTTCCCCTTTCCCCCTCCTGTGATGCTGAGGGTAGAACTGTGTCTCACATATAACTAAGCTCTTGCTTTGTTGCTCAGCTGTATTCTCAGCCCCAGAAGGACATTTGAGATGAGACCTCAGGAGGTTCCTTTTATACTGGTATTGGGGATGGTTTTCTCCCGTCTGTTTGGGGGAGAAACACTGACCCTTGGTTGGTCTGGAGACAGTCCTCTGAGACTCCAGGACCTCTAGAGTGGCAGGTCTAACAGAACTTTCTGTGACGATAGAACGTTCCATACCTGCAGCGTATGGTGAGATGGCTGCTGGCCACATGCAGGCCCCACGGGACTGTTAGAGACTAGAGTGAGGTCCACTCAGGGCACAGACAAGGAAGGTCTGAAAAGCTCATGCTCCCTTTTAAGACAAATTCAGAAGAATTTATGACTATTTCTCTTTTTAAAAAAAAAATGAGGAGTTACATCCCAGTAATGCATAGTAGTTGCCTAGCATGCACAAAGTCCTGGGCTCCGTTCCTGGCACTGTATTACGGAGGTGACACATGCCTGTGGTTCCAGCACTTGTGTGGTGGAAGTGGAAGGATCAGAAGTTCAAGGTTCTTCCTGGCTACATTGTGAGTTTGAGGCCAGCCTGAGTTATGTGAGATCCTATCTCAGTTCTCTAGTGAGGCATTAATTCATTTACTTACTCACTCATTCCACACCTCGGAGTGCCAGCTTGCTCTAGGCTCTGGGGCTCTCTTTATCAGTGAGTGACACTGTCAAATCCTTGCTGTCCTGGACTTTGTATTCCAGCACAAGGAGACAGACAGTGGGGAAGGTAAACGGGGGAGATGCAGGGCAGTGACAGATGTTTAGCAGATAATTAAGAGGGGATAATTAAGAGCACCTGGATGGGGTGCTGTGAGTAGGGACGGGGTGTGGAGAGGGGTTTTCAGTTGTCAGACAGTTGCTAGGGGGAGGCCTCAGCCAACCTGGCAAGAATGGGAAGAAACCGATGATCTATCTCATTTATAACTACTTTTAAAATAGCAACTTTTGGTTCATTTTAGGTTGAGGATATAGATACTGGAGGCAACGCACATAGCGTGAGGTGAACAGAAATTATTGAAATTTTATATAGCTAGGCATCTTGGTCTTCCTTTCTTTTCTTTTTAAATGTTTTTTTTTTTTTCCTTTTTAATTATCCTTTGAGACAGGATCTCACATAGCCGAGGTTGCTGTCAGACTTTCTACGTAGCCAAAGATGACCTCGAACTGGCCCTCCTGTCTCCATCTCCTGAGTGCCGGGATTTCAGGTGAGTATTGCCATGCCTAGTCTGTGTGGTGTTACAGTCTTACAGTATTAATTCAGTGTATTACAGTGTTGTAACTTTGGGAGCTCAACAAGCTCCACCCACTGAGCCACACGCCCAGCCTTGTGTCTATCAGCCCATCACTACCTGCCTATGTTCTCATTCATATTCCTTGACCCCACCCTCTCTTCCCCTATGCTATATGCTACTCCAGTCACCTCCATCAAGGACCTCCAAGCTAAGCCCTCCGGAGGAGCTGAACTTTGCGCGGCTGACGGATGGTGGACACTTGGCGTTGGACACCCTAGGTTCAGTGACTGAGAAGTCCACCCACAGACAGAGCAGAAACCAAGGAAAGAGAACCATTTGTTCTTCCTTTGCTGACGCTGGCAATTCTTTGGAGCCAATAGGATGATGAGTCCCAGGCTCTGTGCTTGTCACACTGGCTCTCCCGGGATTCAAGGCCTACAGTCTCTTTCAAGGGGCTCTGTAACACTGGCTGAGGCCCTCCCTTTGACATTTCTGTCACTCAGACCTTTATGATTGCTCCGAATCTCCCCCCGCCCCCGGGAGGTCTCTGACCAACGGTGCTGAGAGAACCCTTTTCTTACCATGATGCTCTTAACCACTCTCCTGGTCAGTCAGTACCTTTGTCTAACACAAAGCAATGGTTAATCTAGAAAAAGCGAGCTTCAAATGACTGAAAAAATACCTCCATCAGATTGGTCTGTGGGGCTCCTCTTTTTTTTTTTTTTTTTGGACTAATGATTAATATGGTTGACTAATGATTAATATGTGAGGGCTCAGCCCCCTGTGGATGTGGATAGGGCTACCCTGGAACAGGTGGTCCTGGGGTATAGAAGAAAACAGGGCGAGCAAGCCAGGGAAAACAAGCCAGTAAGCAGCACTCTTCCATGGCCTCTATTTCAGTCCTAGTCTGTAGCTTCCGGCCTTGAGCTTCTGCCCCGACTTCCTTCAACGATGTACTGTAAACTGTGAGATGAAATGAACCCTCTTCTCCCCAAGTTGTTTTTGGTCAGCGTGTTGAGTAGCCAACAGCAAGCAAGCTAGTCCTGCCTTTACAGCTCTGCAAGCCACTTGACCCCGCCTCTTCCCTAGGACATTTTATTCTATACTATTTTCTTTCTGTCTCCTCCTTTCGTGCGCACAGGCTCTTCGAGGGCCAAGCATGCTTCCTGTGGAGACTGGTCCTCCCGGGATGGTGCTGAAGATGTGCAAAGTCTGGAAGCTGTGAAGAGCCTGTCTGCAGCCCAGGGCTGCCAGGTGAGTGAACGACCCGACTACTCTGGTGTATTGCCCTGAAGCCAGTCCACCTCAGGGTTTGGAGGGCATCTGTTTGTTCCAGCAGGAGCCACCTGAATGTCGCCTCCGTCTGGATAGAAGCAGACAGGAGATGGTGAACTGGGGCAGAGGGACACGCTCAGCGGCCAGGCTGGACTCTCTTAGTCTTTCTTTCGTGCACTGGGAGAGGAAGCACCACGTGACCCTTCCTCGTGTCCCTCTGGGAACTGTCCTACTGAGAGAGGACTTGTGGATTCTTTCTCATACAACTCTTGAGCCCTCTGACCCTCTCTGGCTCTGGAAACAGGAAGTAGCCTGGATGAGGACCACTGTTCCAAGTGCCTTTTATCTCGCACCCTCCCTCCCCCCCCCCCCCCCCCCCCCCCCCCCCCCCCCCCCCCCCCCGTCAGTACCCTCCCTTCCCCATCAGCTTCGACTGTGAGATAGAAACTAAAAGTAACCATTCAACTGAATCTCTTCATCAAACACAGGCACGGGGTGGGGGTGGGGGTGGGGGGGTAGGGAGGTTGGTACGTGTGGGGTTCCTGTGTGCCTTTCCCTGTCTCTAGCACAAGGCCTGGTATACAGCAAGTGCTCAATAGTGGCTGTGGGTCAGGTCCTGCTTTGCGGGCTTATGGTTCCAACAGGAGTGGTTGACATCTCCTACCCAGCTGAGCTTCCAGCCACCTGGGTCATTCACGATTCCTGGTTGCCCTGAGCAACGGGAAGCACTTCTGTTTAAATGCTCTGGACAGCACTCAGTGCTGGCTGGCCCTCACGCCCTTTCATCTTGGCTGCCGGAAGCCCTGGCTCCCTTGTTGTCTGGCAGGGACAGTGTCTTTGTTGACATAGTTGGCTTGGTGTCTTCTGCAGATGCTTCCCAAAGTGAAAGGAAAGGATGCTCCGAACTCTAGGAAACTGAGACCTCAAGGAACCGCTCTGGCCGTGTCCCACAGCCGGGCCGTGAGGAATGACAGCTGGGGCCACAGCACCAGGCATGGGCGCAGAGTATGTCCACCAGCTCTGTGGTCACTCAGGCGTGCTTCCCGCCGGAGGAGCATCTGGGACAGATGGGAGACCTTAGCAAGTGACCGCCCGCCGTGGTATGGGGGCATTGCGGGGGGCACATTAACCGCATGGCTCTCTGGGAGGGTCCGTTGATTCTGTTCCACGCAGTTTAGGAAGCCCCTCAGCCCCAGCCAAACACGAGTTCTACGCGGCAGCCATACTAATTACAGTATCAGGTTAAGGGAGACACAGTTGTGTAGAGAGAATATCTTGGGTATTGTATGGATGCATCACCTGCCAATTAAAAAGGTCTATGGCCTTTTGCCTAGGCAGGAAGTAGGAGGTGGGACGTCCGGGAGGCACAACGGATTCTGGGAAAGAGTGAGGCACAGGAAGATCCACCCAGGAAGATGTGAGGAGATGGAGCCATGGTACACAGCTGAAACCTCCATCCTGTGGGGACCGGCTGGATCAAATGGACACAGCATGGAATTCTAAGCAGCCACTTATGGGAACAAAGTGGACTTCTATAGACTTAGTTGGAAAAGATGCCATTGAATGGAGTTGGTGGGCTGGGGCAATGGCTCAGTGGTTGAGAGCACTTGGGCAAGCATTAGGGAATTCGGATTCCCAGCACCCACTTAAAAAAGCTAAGCAAGGTGTGTGCACCCCAGAGTTGGTGGCGAAGGAGGTCTCTAGGTTCCGGGAGGAACTCTATCTCATGGGGGATGAGAGAGATTGAGACAGATATCCAATGGCCTCCACACATATTACACATGCGCGCACACACACTCGCAAGCATGCACATACAGACGCGCACAAGAGAGGGACAGAGACAGAGAGATAAACAAGTTGAGTTAGCAGACAACTACGTGCCAGATGGAGGTTCGTACGGGTTGTGTGTTTGTGAGTATGCATAAATAAAATGTATTTCCCAACAGGTCTTTGAAGTGGGACTGTCATTCTCAGAGTGGGGAACTGGTGCACAGTGACCTCCCTAGGGCCACAGACTTTCTATGTGGAGGGATTGGGATTCAAACCCAGATCCCAGACCAGCTTGATCGGAGGCGGACAGCCAGGCACTGCCCATTCATGATCGCAGGAAGACCCGGGAGCGCTGTTTCCGTTGTTGGTGGTGTGGCCCTGGAGACTGATGGTGGGGGCAGAGCTCTGTTTTACTTTGTTATTGACCATGGACGAGCGAGCTTATACTCTTAGGGAAGAAAGCCCTTAGCCCTGGCTTGGGCGGCTGGAGCTGCCTGGAGCCCCACTCACAGACACTGACCTCTTGGAAGCTGGAGAATGAATCTGGGTGGGCGGGTTCTATCTGCAATGAGATGTCACACGTCTGGCTCAGGTGCCTAGGCTTCTGCTCCGCGCTCAGGTGGGGTCTGGGTTTCTCTTGGGAAGCCCTGGGGCAGAGAGGGGGCATCATGGGTATCAGGTAGCTCAGGGTTCTGGGACCTGTGCATCCCTCTGTAAACCTGGAAGTCGAACTATCTTTCACAGGTGACTGAGTTCTTTCAGACTTCCTGCGTTTAAAGCCGAGAGCCCGGGTTACCTGGGGGGTGGGGGGGTGGAGGGGAGGGATGCGCATCCCAGAGCAAAACGCGGCTGTTTTAATTAATGACTCTAGGAAGCAATGAAACACTATCATTCATTTATCCGTCTGCTTCAGCCAGTATTTACTGAGCCCTCTCTGTGCCAGTGACAGACACCTTGGAGTGGTCATACCACAAGGACCCCTTCCCACACCTGAGCGCCTCCCTGAGGACCTTCAGTTCCCTGTCCTTCTTCTCCACCAGGCCCGTCGTCTGCACCACCTTCGCCTTGAGAATGCTCAGCTCGCCGTTCTGCTGCCGCACCAGGGCCACCTGCCGCTCCAGCTCTGTCTTCTGCTTCTCACTTAGCTCCCCTGGGAGCGACAGGAAGTTAGTGAGGGGTTTTCCACCTCAGATCCCCGCTGTGAGCTATCTGACAGCCCTCTGGGATCCATGAGGCTGGTTCCCAGGGGCTCTAGTGCTCCCCGGGAGCAGGAGCTCAGCCACAGAGCCTCTGCACGTGACAGTGGGTGGCATAGTAAGTCCCCTGCTTCTGTCTCATGACAGGGTTAAACCGGCAGCCGCCATCAGGGCCCCACCGCCTGCCCACACCCCCCCTGTCTTTAGGACACGCTGGCCAATGTTCAGCTACCGACTTCTGAGTGTTTTTGTTTATACTTTTGTTTTCAGACAGGCTCTCACATATCCTAGGCTGGTCTTCAACTCTTTCTATAGCCAGAGAGGACCTTAGACTTCTGAGATTCCTGCTTCCACCTCCTCAGTGGCAGGACTACAGGTGTGATAGATACCAGGCATACTTTCATTTAGTGCTGGAGCCTGAACCCAGGGCCTCAGGCAGGCTAGGTAAGCTCTACCGCAGGCTAGGCAGGCTCTGCTGACTAACCCTCATATCCAGCTGCTTCTGTATCTACCCAGGGGTGTTCTCAGGCCCCTCGGGTCTTCTGGGCTATGTACCTGACAGGTACAACAGGGTTCTACCCATAGCTGGTACAGACAGCTTTTCCCACTCTAACTCTCTCGGCTGCCCCCTATACTTCATTTGTCCCCCTTATGGCCCTACTTCGTTGCTTGAAGGCATCTCCTGGGGCTGGGATGGGAACAGACTGGCTATAGTGGAGTTCCAGTTTTAGGGTCCGCAGTTGGGAGGACCCAACGCTAATACCCTTGAACTGCCTTAAAACTTCAGTTGCAGGCTACAGGGGAATTACTGTTGGCAGCCCCACTTCACAGATATAGACACTGAGGCTCAGAGAGGTAGAGTCTTGTCTAATGTCCAGGACCTAATGGTGATCAGGTTCTGGAACTGGGTTTTGAGTCTCTGAAGACACCACTATTTATCACTCTCCTTCCTTCTGGAAAATCATGGGCGTGTCCTCAGGGAGCAGAGTCCTGAGGGTTTGGGGGTGTCAGAGGCTGGAGATGGGTGAGACAGTCTCCCTCTCTACCTTCCCTCCCTTCCTCCCTTTCTTCCTTCCTGTCCTCCTTTCCTCCTCTCCTCCCTCCCTCCTTCCCTTCCCACCTCCTTTCTTTCCTCTCTCCCTCTCTCCTTTCCTCCCTCATCTCCTCCCTCCCTCCTTCACTTCTTCCCTACTTTCCTTCCTCCCTTCCCTCCCTCCCTCCCTCCTTCACTTCTTCCCTACTTTCCTTCCTCCCTTCC
>NW_022196900.1:98502774-98516459 GCF_008632895.1 Mastomys coucha
CCTCCCTCCTCTCCTCCCTCCCTGTTTCCCTCCCTCCCTCCATCCTTTCCTCCCTCTCTCTATTCTTCTCTCCCTCCCTGCTTCCCTCCCTCCCTCCCTCCTTCCCTCTCTCCCTTTCATCTTTCCTTCCCTCCTTCCCTTCTTCTCTCCCTTCTCCTGCCTCCCTTCCACTTCTGGAGTCTGTCTTCGTTACCTTCTAAGTCTGGACTTTTTGTCCTGCCAGAGGCTGAGGATGGGAAAGAGAAGGTGGCCAAAAGAAGCAAGAGGAAGGATGGGGAAACACAAGAAGAAGGAGGCAGAAGTGAGGAGAGACAGCCTGGCTATGTGTAGGTACAGAAGGGTGCGCGACATAGGGCTTTCTCACCCCTACCCTGGATGGCCATCATCAAAGAAGGCATTGTGGTCTTTTTGCATGAGGAAGAGAAAGCTTGTGAGGCCGCTCCAAACTGCACCCAGGCTCACGCACCCAGCCCAGAGGGGAAAGCCTCACTATGCTATGCTAAGCCTCTTGGGGTGGAGATACTCTGAAGCAGATGGCGTTGACATGTCTGTGTGATCCCCCCAGGTGATGGGGTTGCAAGCACACAGGGAAGCAGGTCCCTGGAAGAGGCTTTGAGTCCCAGGCTGCTGCCTCTTGGCCTTCACTTCCTGCCTGAACGGGGTCAGGATGTCAAGTGACCAACCTCTCAGGTCCGACATTCGGCTGTGAGCTTCCCCGAGGTCTGTCCTCAGCTTCATGATGATCTCTTGCTGGGACAGGATTTCCTTCTGAGCCATTAGTAAGTCATCTCTGTAAGAGAAGACAAGAAAAGAAAACCCAGGCAGGCTGTGTCAGTTGTGCTCATCTTCCCTGGTGACTCCTGAGGACCCAGAGGAAAAGCTCAAATGCCCAGGGATGGATCCTGGGACTCCCAGCCCAGGCAGGGGACGGGCGGCCTTTAAATACTCAAGACAACCTCATTCTGATGCACATGTGCTTAGCAGGCTCTAAGGAAGAGCCAGGGGTCTGGTTGGGGTGGGGGTGGGCCTGAGGTCCACTGAGGTCTAGTGAGGGTCCCAGCTGGTCCTGCGTGTGATGGGTCACACGGCAGGGATTGAGAAGGCTAAGCAGCAGGGAGGACTCAGATCTGGCCATGTCCCTGCTCACATCTTCTGAGGTACTCACATCAGGTGGTCACACGCTATTTCTTTGGCGCTGCCCTCCAGCGGGGGTCCTGCTGTGAGCTCTTGGAGCATTTCCTCCTTTGGAGCTATATCAGAAGGGCGTGTTAACGTCATCACAGTTATGCGGTGGACTCTCCCTTTGCCCTCTCCTGTGAACACACCTGTGACTCTTACACCTGTGTCTCTTACACCTGTGTCTTTCACACCTGTGTCTCTTACACCTGTGTCTCTCACACCTGTGTCTCTCACACCTGTGTCTCTCACACCTGTGTCTCTCACACCTGTATCTCTCACATCTGTGTCTTTCACACCTGTGTCTCCCCGAGCTTTCTCTACCCTGAGACTCCTTACATGTGTAGCATGATAAGCCGAGGCTTGTCTCTCTATGCGAAGCCTGGATGTCTTTGAGGAAGAACCAGGGGTTTGGTTGCGCGGGGCTGGGGTCCTCTGAGGTTTAGTGAGGGTCTCAGCTGGCCCTGCATGGGACCTGCTAACATTCATGGCGGGGATTGACAGGCTGACATTTCATCCGCACTGAGGTTTAAGAAGGTGGAGACTGGGGGGCTGGTGAGATGGCTCAGCAGGTAGGAGCACTGACTGCTCTTCCGAAGGTTATGAGTTCGGATCCCAGCAACCACATGGTGGCTCGAAACCACCCATGATGAAATCTGATACCGTCTTCTGTGTACTCATTTATAATAATAAATAAATCTTTAAAAAAATTAAAAAAAAAGCAAAAAAAATAAATTAAAAATAAAAGAAGGTGGAGACTGGATCTCGCTTGTGGTGGAGTTAGAACAGTAGATTGGTCATCTGAGACCATGGAGGTGGAGCCCCGGGATGCCAGCGGCTTATAAGAGGGACAGACACCTTCATGCCTCTTGCATCTTGTCCTTTTCTACCTTCCCCCATTAAAACAAACAAACCAACAAACAAGACCAGAAAAACCAGTCTTATGTAGCCCAGGCTAACCCTCAAACTCACTGTGTAGCTGAGGACAACTTCTGAACTTCCAATCCTCCTGCCTCCACCTCCCAAGTGCTGAGATTGCAGGCGTGCACCACCAGATCATATTTATGTGGTGTCAGACTGAATCCAGGGCTTCCTCATGGAAGTCCTCTACCAACTGAGCCACACGCCCAACTTTGCACACCCATTTTTCTTTTGACATGGGACACCTTGGGCTTTCTCAGGACTCTGCTGGCAAGGCCATCCCCATAAGCACTCCCCCTGCCACTCCGTGAACGTTTATAGGACTGGGTGTCCACTGGGGTCAGCAGAAACAGACAGTGGGCTAAATGTGGCTACGGGTTCTTCCTGGCTGTGGGGTGACATTTACAGACCAGGAAGCATTGTGGGGACGGGGGTGGGGGTGGGGGAGCTGGTGGCAACGGCCCAGCTGAGCTTCAAGAGGTGCAGCCTCATCAATGGGTCATGCTACTTGCCCTTCTTTCTTTCTAGACCAACACCTTAAGAGAATCCATGTTTCCTGGCTTTCCAGCTTCCTCCCTCCCTCCTTAGCCCACTGTCCTTGCTTTCCAATTCTTGCTCGAGTGTGTATTCACTCAACAGACAGTTATTTAGTGCCTGCCTTATGGCAGACAATTAGCTGAGGGTGGAAATGACAAAGACTTTGTCACCCTTAGTATACCATTGAGTATCCTCACTCTGACCTGGACTCTGGGTTAGGAGACAGAGCCTGCTCTGTGCCCTTGTGGTGGGGCCCTCCTTACCCCAAGCCATTGTTAGGGCACTAACTTGGTTACTCATAGGGATAGTGGTTGGCTACTGTGGATCTCCGGTGCCTAAGGTTGGCTGTGGCAAGAGAGGACTGCAGGAATGATACGATGCCTGAGGCTAGCCTGAGCTAACCTCCGTGCCTCCCAGTGGAGGCTAGCTCCCCTCCGGGGGAATTTCGTTGATGTCTGGAGACACTTGACTGTGAGGTGGGTGAGGAACGGGGGAGGGGAGGGAGGTTGTGGGGGAAGGCCTGTAGTGGAGGTCAGGGATGCACCAGGCGCTCTGCCCCGCCTCCAAGTGAAGCTTATCCAGCGCCAAACGTCAACAGTGCTGATGCAGAGACCTGGGGCCTGAGGCCTCTGCTTCCAGATTTTTCCACCCAGAGTTTAGTGCCTGTCATGAGTGACCTAGGTCATTTCAGGTGAGTGAGTGGCATAGCTCTAAATTGCTGTTTTTACCCCGTTTGGGCTTATTTGGTAGGAGGCCGGTCCTTGATGCCCGGGAGAACTGTTAAGTGAGGTCGCAGTGGCCGGTGGCACAGAGAAGGCCCTGGATTGTCATTTACGATGTGGAAAAGACAACCTCCACTAAGAGCTCTGGCTGCCTGTGAGCCTCACTGGCTCACTGGCTTGGTACAAAGGATGTCCTAACTCATTGTTGTAACTTTGGCTCTGATAGGCCTCCGAGGATTTCAAGCATCGTGTGCAATGAGGAGCAGAGGGGCCGATGGAGAACACAGGGGCTTTTGGACAGGGCCTGGCCTGGGGCCCTGCAGGAGTGGTGAGATGTGGAGTTTCTCCCACAGCCCCGGCCCTACCTGTCTCGCTGTCTTTCAACGTTGCGATTTCCCCTTCTATCTTCTTGTAGTACTGAGTCACTTGGCAGAGCCTTTCCTCTAGGCTCACAATGGTCTCCGAGTGCTGTTTGATCTGTTCTTTGTACTCCGAGATTTCCTCCTCGAAGCCGTGCTTCTGGGACTCCCGCTCATCCTGCAAGGCCTTCATTGACTGCTGCTGCAGCTTCAGCCGATCGTCTGAGATGATCTGGGGAAAACGTTGGTAGCGCTCTAACGGAGGAGCCAGAGTAGATGGCCGCAGTCTGCCTCCTTTGCACACACGGGTGCTAAGCTGCATCCTACCTCATGGCCTCTGCACGCCCTGGTCCGGCTGGCACCCTCCTCCCCTCTCCCACTGCAGGTCTCTAACTAACCTCGCCTCCTTGGGAGAACCTTCCCACACACGTGTTCATGGGAGAGTCCCAGACAATTCCTGTTGTTTGTTTTCTTGTCCCTGAGACCTTTATCTACATCTGAAGCGGCCTTGTTTTTTGTTTGTTTGTTTGTTTGTCTCCCCTGAAAATCTGAGCTCCATGCGGCAGGAGCCTTGCTCGCTCTTTTATTGCTAGGTCCACAGCACCTAGACCCAGATGTTTGACGGAAATTAATGAATGGGAGCTGGGTGTGCTGGAGAGATGGACCCAGCAGTTAAGAGCAGTGGATACTCTTCCAGTGACTTGAATTCAATTCCCAGCACCCACATGGTGGCTCACAACCATCTGTAACACCAGTTCCAGGGGATCTGGCATCCTCTTCTGGCCTCCATGGGAACCAGGCACATGGGTAGTGCCCAGACATACATGCAGGCAAAGCACCTACATATAAAATAAAAATAAATGTATCTTGAAAGAATCAATAAATGGACAAAGAGTTAGGTGAGAAAAAAGCAAATTGATTTGTATTTGTGTATGTATGTGTGTGTGTGTGTGTGTGCCCTGTGTGTGGAGGTCAGAGCATGACCTTGGGTATCATTCCTCAGGTGTCATCCACCTCTTTTATTGAGATGGAGTCTCTTCCTGACCATGTAGGCTAGGTTGGCTGGTCAGTGAGCCCTAGGGGTCTGCCAGACTCTGTCTCCCCCGTGCTGGTGCCAGACTAGAAGCATCCACTGCAAATTACCAGCACAGGCTCTCAGACAGAAAACCAGACACCACCTGTGACCACCCTCCACTTTCTGAGCCCTTTTTGACATCTCCACCCGAAGCCCCACCAGCCCTGCCTTCCTCCACGTCCTGCATCAGCATGGATGGTTTGCAGTCTCTCTAGATCCCCAGATTGACTTTATTTTATTTAGAGACAGGGTTCTCATCAAGTTGCCCCACTGTTCTTGAACTCACTTTGTAACCTAGGCAGACCTTGTATGCATGTTTCTCTTCACTCAGCCTGCAGAGTAGCTAGAATGACAAGCCTGTACCACTAGGTCCCTCAAGGTGCAATTTCTCAAACGGGGTGATTTTTGCCGCTAAGGGACATTTGGGGTGGGGGGTATAGGCAACGCTGCTTACTGTCCACAAAGCACAGGTCAGTTCCTGAGAAGAAAGGTATCCGGTGGGGAATGTCTGCGCCAGAGGCTGGGTGGGCGGGCCTGGTCTCATGCCTCCCCCACCCTCCTAAGTCTCCTGCTACTGTGTCTTAGTTAGGTTTCCCTACAGGTCCTCTGGTGGGGAGACTTTCTCAACTGAAGCTCTCTTTTCTCAAATGACTCTGGCTTTTGTCGACTTGACATAATGCCAGCCAGGAAACGATATATCTTCCATGGGGGGTGTGGGGGAGGGGAGTTTACCGGTTTTTTTCAGATCAACCTACCATTTTCTTCTTGGTTGTTTCTAGCTCTGCTAATGTTTCCTTTAACTTCAGGGCGAGCGTCTCGGCTCTGTGACTCTCGGTTGTCTTCATCTGCTGAGCATCCTCCGCCATGGCCAGGGCATCCTTCAATTTATTATTTAAGACATCTTCTTTCTGTCCCTTTAATTCTATCTCCTAGACAAACAGCAAACACCAAATTAACAATGTCGATATTTGCTCTTCCAAGGCCCCTTATCCCCTGTGCCTGCAGAGAGGACACAGGCTCCAGCTTGCTGATGCTTCTTAAGTCTAACGCCCAAAGATTTTCTGAAAGATTCCCATTACTGCAGAACTCTCCTTTATCTTTAGTGGAGATCTGTCTTCTTGTGGTTTCTGGTCTCTCAGCCTCATTCTGTCACCTGGAGCCCTTGACGAAGTTTTATTTCTATTTTATGAGACAGCCCTTTAAACACCTGAGGAGGGCTGCCGTGGTTCTCTCTATAAATCTATTTTCCAGGATAAATGTGCTAAACGCATTCACCCTTTACCACCTGCCCCGCCCTGGAGACACTGCTCCCCTGCACTCCGGGTCCCTGGTCAGACTGGATCCCAGTTGCCAACTCCTTGGCATAAGCTCATGCCTCTCCCTCAAAACCCCTTCATCCTTCTTTGTCGCAGATCCTACTGTCCCCCGGAGACCCTCCTCCAAGTACTAGAGTATGGGCTCCTGCCAGGTCCTATGCTGCGTCCAAACATTATTTTTTCTAAACAGGGATGTGTTTGTGCATTCATGAGTGCACATGTATGAACAGGTGTGTGTGTGTGTATGTATGTGTGTGTATATGTGTATGTGTATGTATCTGTGTATGTGTGTGTATGTATGTGTACATGTGTATGTATGTGTATGTGTGTGTATGTGCGTATGTATGTGTATGTATCTATGTATGTGTGTGTATGTGTGTATGTGTGTGTATGTGTGTGTGTGCGAGTGTGTGTCTCTGTGTGTGCGTGTGTGTGTGTATGTATGTGTGTGTGTATCTGTGTGTGTGAGTGTGTGTGTGTCTGTGTGTGTGTGCGTGTATGTGTGTGTGTGTTTGTGTGTATGTGTATGTGAGTGTGTGTGTGTGTGTGTGTGTGCGCGCGTGCGCGCGCATGGAGGCCACAGGACAACTTCAGGTGTCATGCTCAGAAATGCAGTCTGCCTCTTTTTGAGACAGGATCTCTTCACTGGCCTGGAGCTTCACTTAGGCTAGACTGACTGGCATCCAGCAAACATCAGGAACTCTTTTGTTTCTGACTCCCAGAAGTGTGTGTATGTCTGTGTCTGTCAATCCTCACTCCTTAGAGTCAGTGCTCGAGGCATTGGATCTTCTAGGGGTGGAGTTAGGGGCAGTTGTCAGCCTCACAGCCCAACATGTATGTTGGCAACCAGACCTGGGTCCTCTGCAAGCACAGCATTGCTCCTAACTGCTGAGCCAGCTCTGCCGCTCCCATGCCTGGCTCTTTTGTGTGGTTTCGGGGATTGAACTCAGGTCATGGTGCTTGTTTGGTGAGCACTTTATTAACTGAGCTGCATCTGTAGCTCCATGAAACATCCACGTGTCTTGAGACACGGTCCTGGATGCTCTCACAAACTGCTGCTGCTAGTGAGGATCAGCCTAGCTTTTCTGGAAGATCACATGGGAACAGAGACCGCGAGGGAGGATGTTCACATCCTGGGTCCAGCAGCTGTATTTGCAGATTTATCCTAAGGATGGATCGCTGAACACACACTTGTTCAGTCAAGCAGCTTTTACTTATTTGTTTGCTTATTAATTAATTAATTTTGTTCTTGAGACAGGGTTTCTCTATGTAGCCCTGGCTATCTCACTCTAAACCAGGCTGACTTTGAACTCACAGAGATCTACCTGCCTCTGCCCCCTGAGTGCTGGGATTAAAGGCATTTGTTTGTTTGTTTGTTTTTAAATGACAAAGTCTCAATAGTCCAGGCTGGCTTTAAACTCATGAGCCTCTGCCTCAGCCACCTGAGTGCTGGGATCACAGGCATTTGTGGCCAATCATCTATACCCAGAATAAGTAGGAAACAACCCCAAGGCTGACAGAGGGAGGGGCCAGCAACCTAGGGTCCATCCCACACAGGGCAGACCTGGAATATTCTTCAGTGGCAGGCTGTGGAAGAGGGTTCAGGGACACGGAGACATTTGAGAAATATATAATGTATCAAAATAGTTCTGGAAGCAGTAGCCACCATGCCACTATCTTGGTAACGAGCTGGCCTCACCACATTCGTAATAGCACAGCAGCATCCCAGAGAGACTCCCATTATGGTATCATTGGTGAAAGCTCTGCTTGGCAGGTACAGGGTCGGCCACTGTGAGGCGCTGCTGAGCGATTTTCCATGTTTGTCAAATAGTCTAGAGGGAGCGGGGCTCCTTTTGTAATCAGCAAAGAAAACATAGTTTTTGGAAAAAGAAAAATACAGGCATTGCTGTCCCTAGGCTGCCCCTGTCCCTCGCTGGGAGTCACTTCCTGGTCTCTGTGCCTGAGGTTTTGCCTTGGCCCTGACATCTCAGTGTTGAGGGTCTCTGTGGGGACAGGTGACCTTGCCTGAGAGGATGTAGATACAGAGCCACTTGTCACAGGATGCTCAATGGACTCCTCCAGATGTCCCTGAGGGTCTACCACAGAGTGCACTTGTGTCTGTACTGTGCCATGAAGCTGGACTGCGTGAGGTGCCCTGCTGTCAGCCATTTTTGTTCCACACCCAGAGGACTGGGAGAGACTGGCTGTTGGCGTTCCATACCCATAGGTCTTTGCTCTGTATCCATAGATACTGTAGAGGCACATATTGGCCATCTCTGCCTTATACTCACAGGTCTGAAGATGACTCACTGCTAGCCATCTTTGCTCGCAGAGCCAGAGCTATTTTTTTTCTCTGTTCTCTCTCTTATCTGTTTTGCCTGTGCAGATAAACATCAACTTTTTGTTGTTGTTTTGTGTTTGTTTTCCAAGACAGGGTTTTTCTCTGTTTAGCCTTGACTTGTCTCCGAACTTGCTCTGTAGACAAAGCTGGCCTCGAACTCAGAGATCTACCTGCCTCTGCCTTTCATGTGCTAAGACTAAAGGCGTGTGCCCAGCTAGACATCAATCTTTTGGTTACTCTGTTGTGAATAAGAATAAAATTATGTGCAAATAAGCCGCTTACTACTCAGGTCTCAGTGGTTTTTTTGTTTTGTTTCTGTTTTTTTGAGATATGGTCCCATGTAGCTCAGGATTGAGTCTTGAATCCCCTCAGTGGCTGAGGGTGACCTTGAAGTCCTGGTTCTCCTACCTCTAATGCCCAAGTGCTAGGATTAAAGGCATGTACCATCAAGCCAGGTTTATGTGACACTGGGGACAGATGCCAGGACTTCTGGTATGCTAGGTAAGCTCTCTACCAACTGAGCTGAGTGCCCGCAGCAATCTTTGTGAAGCTGGCTCGTCAGACAGCCCCGAGGTCGTCTTCTTTTTCATGCATCCACTAGTTTTCTTCTTTTGAAAAACATCTATTCAGGGGGCTAGAGAGATGGCTCAGTGGCTAAGAGCTCTGGCAGCTTTCCCAGAGGGCCTGGGTTTGGTTCCCAGCATATACATGGTGGCTCACAACCAGTGATGCCCTCTCCTGGCCTCTGCTGGTACCAGACACACATGCATGTTAAAACACTCAAATGCACATTAAAAAAAAATAATAATAAGATAATTTTTTTAAAAGAAAGAAAAAGTATCTATTCAGGTCAGGTGTGGTGCTCTCAGCTGCTTGAAAGGCTGGGAGGCAGGAGGATGGCAGCGTTGACACAAGCCTGGGTTACATAGTGAGGTCAACTTGGATGAATGAATGAGACTGCATTTCAAAAATAAAATAAAACAAACAAAAAGGTTGACTCTAGCTCAGTGGAAAAGCAGCTGGCCTGTGTGTGTGTGTGAGGCCCTGGGCTCCATTTCCCGGCACCATAAAACAAAAAAAGGCAGTCTATCGGGTACCCGGTGAGTGTTTCGGTTGAGCCACTGGCTGTCTTTTTCATTGAGCTATTTGAATTCCTCAGATGGTTTAGAGATTAACCAGTTCTCTGACCTGTGTCTCTAAAGTATTTCCTGCCCAGTCTAGGGGTTGCATCTGTCTGTTCCCTCTGTCTGGCGGAAGCTTTTAACTTGTCTGTGTTTGGTTTTGCTTCTTGGGGGTTGGAGGGATTGCATAGAGAATCCCTGCCAGAGCCACACAGTGTTGGCTTTGCAGTCTGTTTTCTGTCCTGGTGGATGGTGGGTCCCCTCTGGGTGGGGTGTTACTGCTCTTCCTGATGTGTGTGTGGGGCAGCCGGCCAGCTCTGTCCGAGGTCTCCTAGCATCTTAATGGTGCTTTGGTGCCTGAGTTAAGGGTGTCACTAAGGATGTTTCTTGTCGCTATAGAATTCTTTTTATGAGCCCTTGGTGGAGGTGATCTGTGGGGTTGGTACCTGGGTAGGGCTTTGTCTCAGGAAGCTTGCTTGACATTCGGCTGTGGACTTGAGCCCACTCGCTAGGCAAGTGATATATCTTTAGATTAGATCTTCAGGTCTCTTTTTACTTTTTTTTTTTTTATTTTGAGACAGGGCTTTACCAAGTTTCTAAGCTGATCTTGAGCTTGCTTTGCAGCCCAGGCTGGTCTAGAACTACCTCAGCCTCCTGGGTAGCTGGGATTACAGGCTTCCATGGATAGCCCTGCTGGGCTTGCTGCGTTTTTATATAGTGACCACACACCCAGCAGGCTTCTTCTTGCCCCTGTAACTGCTGGGATAAAATTGGTTCATGATAGACTTTAAAAAAGATTTATTTTATGTGCATGGGTATTTCGCCTGCCAATATGGCTGTATACTGCTCATGTGCCTGGTACCTGTGGAGGTCAGAAGAGGGCATTGGATCCCCTAGAGCTGGAGTTAATGGAGAGTGGTGAGCTGCCGTGTGCGTGCTAGGAATCGAACCTGGGTGCTCTGGGAGAATAGACAGTGCTCTTAATTGCTGAGCTATCTCCCCAGCCCTGATTGTATATTTGTATATGATGACTATGGTGTATATGAGGTATATGTATGTATTTACATTAGTCTCATTACTAGCTTATCTTTTCTAAACAATTTAACCTCTCTTCTTTGCCCACCCCATACTGACTTATCCTCTTACCTCGACATTTACTGACTCGTTCCCACCCCTTGCTGATTCATTTTATGGAATTCCAGGTTGCATCTTCCGGGAAAGAAGGTAGAGAGACAGCTAGCTCCCTTGGTCAGGCCTCATCTGAGCCCCAGGCCCTCACGTGGGAGTGTGGCAGTCCTGAGTTCTCTGGCTTCGCCTTACTTTGCTGGATTCTGCCTCCTCTGTACACCTATCCATCTATTAAGGTCTCCCATTAAGGTGGGGTTCAGAGCAGCTGTGTAATCAATCCCAAGAACTTTGGTGACATATCTTCTCATTAGATGTTCATGTTTAAAATGCTCCAGAGTTATTTGGGCAGTTAAAAATACAGATTCTGGACCCACCTATAGCCGGGGACCTCAACACACACGCATGCTAATGTGTGGGTACCCACGTTTAAAGGAAACCCCGGAAAATGGATGCAAAGAGACTTAAATGCCCTTCTTAGTCCATCAAGCCCTGAAGGTCCTCCCAACACATATTTACATATTTAAATTTAACTCACATTTGCAAGGTTGGATGTTGCTTTTATTTTGACTGAAATACTGGCCAGGGTGTGTGTGCCTGTGTGTGTGTGTGTGTGTGTGTGTGTGTGTGTGTGTGTGTGTGTGTACATGTGCATTGAGTCCCTTCCAAGATGGGAACCCAGGATGAGCAAATGATACTGCAGTTTGTGAGACGGTGTGTAGCCGCCTCCTCTTTATCCACCAGGTCAGAATCGTGGGTCTTAACAGAAACCCCTGCCAGTATAAAGGCAGAAGTGGGTGAAGATGAAGGGTTTAAGAGTCCTGGGTTCAGATCCTGCCCCTGCACTTCTGAGCCAGGAGCTAGCTAGCAGCAGCCACAGGAGCAGCTGAGCCACGTGCACTGTGCATAGGTCTGTCTGTCTATGCTCTGTGAATGAGATCGACTGTGTTTACTAAGTGGGAGCACAAGCCACAGAGACTGTAAGTGACTTCCCTAAGGGCCCACAGCCAGAGGGGAGCAGAAGAAGGTCCTGAAGCCTGGCTGCAGGGCCCGGCAGGCCTGTGGGAGCAATGGTCCTCTCATCTCTATGACTCCTACCTCTTTTTGCTTGGTTAGGCGATTCTCCAGGTCCTGTATTCTCCTCTTCTCCTTCTCTAGCGTGTCTCTCATCTTAAGTTTCTCATATGTGTTGTTCTCTGAGATCTGGAAGTCAAGGAGGGGTGTGGGGGTGAGTGCAGAAGAGAGGGTATGGTGGGTTGGTTAAGAAAGGAGTTCATACGCTCATATAGGTGTTGGCCTTGTTGGAGAAACTCGTCACTGGGGGGTGGGCTCTGAGGTCTCAAAGGCCCATTCCAGGCCCACTCTCTTGCTCTCTGCCTTTGAATCAGGAAGTAGCTGTCAGCTACTGCTCCAGCACCCTAAATGCTGCTGTGTTCCCGCTGTGCTCCCTCTGTGCTCCTGCTGTGCTCCCGCTGTGCTGATAATGGACTAACGACTAACATTTTGAAACTATAAGCAAGCCCCCAATTAAATGCTTTCTTCTATAGGAGTTGCCTTGGTCATGGTGTCTCCTCACAGCAATAAGGCAGTGACCAAGATAGAGGATAAATTAGCTGCAAGGGGAAACCAAGGTGAGTCACCATCAAGATGAGTGACTCAGAGGTTTGGGACAAGAACTCAAGGAATGAGGTGCCTGCCAGGGTGTGAGGTGTGTGTGAGAGAGAGAGGATATGATGAGTCTGGGGAGCAGTGAACTGCATGTCTCTGTTAGTCACAGGAGCATAAAGCGGGGAGGGGCTCCTTGTTCCGGTTTTCTCAGCTAGCTTCAGGAAACGACCTGGTCACAGAGTGTTCAGTCCTGTCACTGGGAGCTGAGCCACTGTCTAACCTGGTAGGTGTTGGCACGGGGACAGGTTCACCCTGGGAAGTCCCTGGCTTTAGGGGGGGTGGGGCAGAGTGCTTAGAACAGCTTCCTGTTCCAGATGGCTCGACTCCTGGAAGCTTCAGAGAAGAGCTATGTACGTCACATACAGCAACCTTTGTCCCACAAAATGAGATCACTTAAATTCCCATTTTTTCAGGGGTCTGAGCTCCAGGGATTGCCTGGGGTCTGCCAGTGAGTGGCAAGTGTTGGCTACTTCCGGCAGAGGCAGCCTGGCTGCAAGTCCTGTGGAAGGGCCCTGGTCGCTCCTACCTCCTTCTGCTGAGTCAGCTGATTCTCCAGGTCTTGTGCCTTCCTCCTTTCTGCCTCCAGCATTTCCCTCATTTTTCTTTTCTCTTGAGCCACATTGCTCTCCAAGACCTGAAAGGCAGAGTCAATACTACCAGTCTCCACACTAAGGCTAACAGTTAGGATGGGCAGCTGCGCCACCCCCAGAATGACCTCATCTCCTATGGCACCCCTGTGGGGAGCTCCTGCCCAGGGCCCTTTCATTTTTTATTTGGCTTATAGACAAGGAAACCAGGAGTCAGAAGAGGTGAGGGCTTGCAGCTATGATGTCACCGGTTGAGAGGAAGGTCAAGGACCTGAGCAGAGCAAACGTGCTGGTTGAGAACAGAGGCCCTGGGAGGGGGCCAGGGTCCGAGTCAGGGAGAAGAGTCTCACTGATGACGGACCTTCCAACTAGTGAAGCAAATTTCTGAAGGAGAATTGGTTTTGGGAGGATGGAGGGGTGGGGATGAATGAGCCAGTCACCACTAGAATTCTTCTAACAGCTAGAAGGGTCAGGGTGAGCCTTCCGGGGATGCCCAGGATGAGGGAAGAGCTCTGGGTTAGCATCTGCTGTCCCTAGCCATGGAATGTCATCTGGTCCAACCATGTCTTGCTGCCTTTACTCCGCTAATGGACTCAACCGCCGGTTCTACCTCCAGGGGACAGAAACCGTGGTCCTGGCACAGTAGCCAAAATCCCAAGAAAAGCCTCTCCCGCACCCGCAGGGCCTCCCTTCTGCACCAGCACCCGCAGGGCCTCCCTTCTGCACCAGCACCCGCA
>NW_022196900.1:98517613-98523904 GCF_008632895.1 Mastomys coucha
CAGCACCCGCAGGGCCTCCCTTCTGCACCAGCACCCGCAGGCCCTCCCTTCTGCACCAGCACCCGCAGGCCCTCCCTTCTGCACCAGCACCCGCAGGGCCTCCCTTCTGCACCCTGCTGGGCATCAGGAACTTGCAACAAGATTTCCACTAGAGTCCACAACAAGGGAGAAGATTAGCCTTCGGAAGGCATTTAATCCACGAGAGGTGGAGAGAAGCCAAATCTCTCCCGCTTTTGAGATGGCTTTGTGTGGTTCACACCTGTGATCCCATCACGTGGGAGGTGGGGAAAGGAGGTCAGGAGGTCAGTGTAGTGAGTGTGAGGCCAACCTAGGCTAACCTAGGCTAACAGAACCTCTGTCAAAAGAAAACAAACAAACAAACAACAGCAGCAAAAATCCCAAGAAAGAGATAAAAAGCTCAGTGGAGGTGGCTCAAGTCTTTCTGGGGAGAAATTACCGTTAGGTCCTGTGACCCCTGAAGGACGGTGTAAGCCCCGGCCCTTCTGCATGGTGCTTTAAAAAAATTTTTTTAAGGCAAGAGTATTACTATGTGGCCCTGGCTGACGTATAACTCTGTATGCAGACCATGCTGGCCTCAAACTCACAGAGATCCGCCTCAACACACCCAGCCCAGAGGCTTAAATTTTCCTGACCCACCCCCATCACCTTGCCAGCCCTTGTTGATGCCTGGATGGCGCCTGACTGAAGGGACTCCATGGAGAACATACACACACACACACACTACATATACACCACACATCACATAACATCACATACACACACACCAATACACACACCACATGCACACACATACACACCACATACACACATACAATATACACACACACCACACACACACACAATATTCACATACACCACATACACACACACCACATACACACACACCACACATCATATATACACTACATACTACATATACACACAAACCACATATACATATACTATATACACATATGCCACATACACACATACTGCATACATACATACACGCACATACACAACACATACACACATACACACATGCCACACACACACACCACCTATACACCACATACACATACACATACACACCACACACACACCATACACACATACATACACACACACACACGTACCACGTACCATATACACACACATCACAATACACACCACACACACACACACACACACATACACACACACACACACACACACAAGGGTGCGCCTGCCTCTTCCCCTGCCTGGAGACTAACTCAAGGGTAAACCCTAGCTACAATGTTGACAGAGTGCTGAGGTGTGAGAAGCCACTATAAACAGTTCCTGGGCCTCATCAGATTGCCTGGGTGGGGTGGCATATAGGGTTGATACTTCCTCTTCCCCTGGGGGAGCGGACAAGCACTCCACTTTGAGGAGGGAAGGAGGGAGGGAGGGCAGTCAGGAAGCAAGGGCTATGCCCATGTCCAGGCTGTAGAGGTGCTGGTGATGGCGACCACAGAGCAGTGACACTTCCGGGTCCAATGCTGGGTTGTGCACTATCTTTGCCCTTCATGGCCTGCTTCCAAGAAGGGAGGTGAAGAGAGACTCGAACTTGCCTTTTGTGTGGCTACAAAGCCTGCACCCTCAGGGATTACGAAAGCATGTGTGAAAAAGACCAGGGACTGAAACGGATGGTAGCTAATGCAAACTGACAGTGCAACAGAGCTCTCCTGGGGACTAGCGCTCGGGCATATCCACAGGAACACAGTTTCTTTAAGGAGGGATTGGAAAACCCCTTCCCCAGGCTTCCATGGCTAGAGGGGATGCTGTTTGTTGCTGACTACTGTACTTTAGGAAGAAGGCAGGTGATGAACTGCAAATGTCAACACTCACCCAAATCGACATGGGCTTGCGTGGGCCAACTCTCAAAAGACTACCCTAACTGCTGCTGCTGGTCTCCATTCCAGCCTCCCTTCCCCCGGACGCCAAAGCAGAAATGAGGGCCGGAGTTTTTGACTTTCCAAGAGAGGACTGAACTCTAGATTTACAAATGTATTTTATGGATCCAAACTAAACCATTCTGGGTGTAACACATCTGCAAGCCCTTTCATCCACTGATCTACAGGTGACTTCTGGAACACAGAGCAGGCATCAATCACCACAGAGAAGGGGATCCAGACCAGGTTCCCATCCTGCCGTGCGTGGCAGGGGACTGGATGGGGATGGGGGGCTGGCTGGGAAGGATATAGGAGCAGTGCCTGCTTTTAAGCACCTTGACTGCTATGTGGAAGAGGAAGCCTGAGATGGGTTGACCATGGCCACCTCTTGGCCAGAAAGCACTTGACTCACTCCAACCCAAGAGACTTCCTGCCAGCCCTGTGCATCCCTCTGCTGGGACTGAAAAAGACTTCCTGACTTCGGGGTGTTGGTGCTGAAGATGGGGTGTTCTCTCAAGATCCCATCATCCCCAGCCTCCTGACTGAGTTCGTCTCAGTGCTGGGGTGATGGGCAGAAGCCTCCACCCTGGCTTGTCACACGTACATTGTTTTCCCCAACTTCTTGGCAAGGCTACAAATTTCCATGGCTCTCTTTGAAATCCTCTATGCTTCTCCCAGTTGCAGAGCCCGGGCTAGGACAGGCCCCCTCACCCCACCTGCCCTCCGTCTCCCGCAGTCCCTTCAGCCAGCCTCCCCCAGCTGGGCGTACCTCCTTTTGACAAGCCAAGTGGCTCTCCAGCTCTCGGACTTGGCTTTGCACCTTCTCCAGGGTCTCCTCCGATCTGCTTTTCTCCTGACCGATGCTCTCCTCCAAAGCCTGCAGCCAACAGCGGTTGTTGAGTCCACCTGTTGCCATGGCAGGAGATGGACTCTCCCTGGGCCCCGTGTGGTTTGCGTTTCCACCTTCAGCACGGCTCACACAGGCCAGGGCAGAGGGGCCAGGGGTTCAGTGTGCTCTAAGGAAGCAGACCTATGTGAAGATCTCAGCTGAATCCTGGCAACTGTAAGCCTTGACTGACAGTCCAGGCTGACTCAACTCCCCCTCCTCTGAACTGTTCACCTTCTTCTGCTAGGCCAAGCAACTCTCCACCTCTTGAGCCTCTTGTCTGCCCTGCCCTCCCCCGCTCCCCAGACTCATTTGCTCTGTTCTTCTCTTGGGCAATAGCTGTCTCCAGGGCCTGCAAGTCAAGGACCCTTGTTAAACAGACTTGGTTTCCATGGCAGGAAAGTAGACTCTGCCAGGTGCTTCAACTCTTACCACATCCTAAAGAGAATGTGGGAATTAGTCTATGTGCTGGAGCATGGGGTCTGGGGTAGCACAGAGGACCAGGTGAGAACTCTGGATGGATGGAGCCTTCCCAGCTATGGGGCCTGGCAGCTGAGACTCTGTGCATGGAAGGCTCGGTTTCCCTATCTGTACATTGGGCTGATGTGAGGAAGAAATGAAATGATGAAATCATTATTAGTTTAGAATCATAAATTATTTTAGAGATACTGGGGAACCGGGCTTATTGACTCTGAAGTCTGTGTTCTAAACCAACGTAACAGAGATTGCCTGCTGGCCCTGGGCAGAGACCGCCTGCTGGCCCTGGGCTGATGGATAAGGAAGAAGACTTCTGAATGGCAGAGATGGATGGTGAAGATCCATGAGTTTAGGACCAACATTAGCAAATGGCCCATAGACATTGTCCGCCCCACTGCTTTGTAAATAAAGCTTTATTGGGACACTCCATGCCCTCTGCTGAGGTGTGGGCTCCTGCTGCTTTTTACAAGCACAGGGCTGTGAAGGCACAACACAGGCTGCAAAGAGTAGCCCGCAAAAATGAAAACATTTATCATCTGGCTCTGTGGAGGAAGTGTGCTGACATTGGTCTACAGCAGTGAGAAGTGTGCGCACAAATTAAGAAGGGTGCTGTTCAGGGCCCATAATAAAAAGTATGGAGGGGGTGCACTGGATCCATGAAGGAGTCTGGCCTTTCTGTTGCCCCTGGAAACGACATACTCAGAGCAGCAGAATCCATGGGAGGGATGCTGAGGGATGAGCTAAAACACCTGCCATTTTTACAGACAGTGAGATGAGGGGTACAGCAGGAGGGTCCCTTAAAAGCCAGGACAGTGCTGGGAAAGTGGCTCAATGGATCAGTACAACGTTCACTTTGCAAGCACAAGGACCTGACCGATGCCCAGCTTTCCCTTAAAAACAGGTGTGGGGCCAGAAAGACAGCACAGGAAGCAAAATGTGCAAGTGAGAGGACCAGAGTTCAGGCCCCCAGTGCCTGTGTAAAGCTGGGTGGGTGTGGCAGTCTGCCGTAATTACAGGGCTCTCAAAAGCTGACAAGTGGGAATCCCGGGGCAAACTGAATAGTTAGTTACCTGCATCCGTGAGTTCTGGGCTCGGCTGAGCAACCCTGACTCAGTAAGGTGGGGTGTGATGGGGCAGACTCTTGGGCCTCCACACGCAAGTGCAGGGGCATATGTGCCTTTAGACCTCCAAATCTGTTTGCAGTGGCATACATATGTATACCTCCATACATATATGAATATTCATAACCATGTGCATACCACACACAGAGAGACACATAAAAAGAAAGCTAGACCTCCATATGTGCTTGCAGTGGCGTACATATATACGTACACCCCATACATATGTGAACATTTATAACCACGTGCATACCACACACAGATGCATAAAGAGAAAGCTAGGCAAGGTGCTACGCACTTGTCATCCCAGTACTGGGGAGGACACAGGTGGATTCCTCGGGCTTATTGGGTTAGCTTACCCAGCAGGTTCTAAGCCAGTGAGAGACCCTGTTTCAAAAAACAAGGAGGGGGTGGTGGGATGTCTCAGTGTGTAAAGATGCTTGCTTGCCAAGCCTGACAACCTGAGTTCAACATCTGGGAGCCACATGGAGGAAGGAGAGAACTGATTCCTGAAAGTTATCTTATAACCTCCAAGTAGTACACACACACACACACACACACACACACACACACACAC
Source organism: Mastomys coucha (assembly GCF_008632895.1). Taxonomy (NCBI): domain Eukaryota; kingdom Metazoa; phylum Chordata; class Mammalia; order Rodentia; family Muridae; genus Mastomys; species Mastomys coucha. The sequence continues at coordinate 98,522,585 of NW_022196900.1, forward strand.
CATGACTGAGGCCCACAAGGTTTTTTTCTCAAGGGTCAAGCTGGGTGGGAGTCAGGATGACTATCTGTCTGGGCCGGATGTCATGTTCGTCTGAGCGTAGATGTCCCTCTGTCTAGCTGATATTCTGAGGTTATTATGTTAAACATAGGATATTCAAAGCATCAGTTTAAAGGTCATCTTCCAGGAATAATTTCAAAAGTGGTAAGAGGGAGGTCCAGGCTGGTGACCTTGGGGGTAAGGACCATGCAGGCCGGAGCATCACACCCCCAAATGGACACACTCAACCCCTGAGTCAAACAACTGACCCTAGACTGGGAAGGCTGGTGTTAGGTGGGGATGCCACCCTGGACTGGGAAGGCTGGTGTTAGGTGGGGATATCAGTCAGGAAGAGAGAACAAGAGACGGAGATGGGGAGGAATTTGAAGGTTTTAGGGCCTCTCTGGATTTGACTCTTTCTGTGAAAATAAAGGTTTGTTTGTTTGGCTGGTTGGCTTGGTTTATTTTCCTTCAAGTTCTCTAAAACCTACAACTGTGATTTCGCCTCCTGTGGTTTGGGACTGGAACACAGGCTCCTGTGTTGAACGTGCTTGGCCTCCCCCTGCGCTGCCATCTTAGAACACTCTGGAAACTTCAGGATGTGGGGCCTAGGAGCAGAACGTTGGTCAGCAGGGCATCCATCTTGGGTCCCACTGGCCCCTTTTCCTTTCTCCTCTCTCTGCTTCCCATCCACCGTGAAGTGCGAAGCCCTCTCTGCCACACACTCCTGACACTGTGATGTTCTGCTAAGTGCACGAGGGTCCAGCAAACGCGTAAAACTGAGCCAAAACAAACTTCCTCCCTCTTAAAAAGCTGAACACAACTACCATAAGATGCAGCTTCCTAAGGGGCTAATCTAAGGCAGCGATACCTCTGCGCATCCATGTCTACCACTGGGCTACTCATTCTTTTATCTGGGAATGGAATGCTCAAAGGCATGGTAGAAACCCCTGACTAAGATTAAATATTTAATAAAGACACAGTAATGGGTTTCGTTATAACATTAAAACACATGCATATAGTGATTTTTGGTTGTATATACCCCCATTTCCATCTCTTTCCCCGCTATTCTCTCTGATCCCCATCCTCTTCTCAAGTATTCTCCACTGTGCTTCATACCTCCCCTCTCTGCTTCTCTTTCCCCTCCTCTTTCTTGTTCTCTTCTCTCCTGTTTCTCTCTTCACCTCTCACTTTCTGTGACCCAATCTGTTCCACCAGAGTAGCCATCTTGCCTGTGGCTACACCACTGAGGGAACTCACTCACTCTCTCTCTCTCTCTCTCTC
>NW_022196900.1:98523914-98531256 GCF_008632895.1 Mastomys coucha
TCTCTCTCTCTCTCTCTCTCTCTCTCTTCTTCACTCCCTCCTGCTCTCCATTTCTCCCTCCCTCTCCCTTCTCTTTGCCTCCCTCCCTTCCTCCTCCCCCACCTCCCATCAACTATTAGCTGCCTATGGATCCTCAGGATGGGCAGGGCCTGTGTGCTCCCTGTCCCTCCGAGACAAGATGTCTACAGGCCCAGGCTTACATTGGCCTTGGGCACAGCTGTGAATTCTAGCCCGTGACGCAGACTGTTTTCAATACAGAATCCGATCCAAGTTGCTTCCCTTGGGACATCTCTGGGAAAGCCCCGGGTACCCCAACACTGTGTTTGGGATGCAGATCTGGGGTGTCACGGGCTCCTAGGGGGGATGTCAGAGGCAGACTCTGAACCTCAAGCAGGCCCTCAGATCATGCAGGCACCTTAGCAGGCAAGGCTCCATGTGTGGCAGAGCTTTCTACTTGGCCTGGATGCTAGGCAGGTGAGTGGCGATTTGGGCCAATTTGTTTCTCTAGATATATATCTAAAGAAGAAAAGGGGGAGGGATGACATGACCTGAAATCGGTTTTGCTTACACTTGGCCACTGATAAACCAGGATCTGCAGTAACAACTCCAATTTGTATACTCAACTGAAATACAAGACAAATAAGGCAGCATTTCCTGAACTCTCAATACGCCTGCTTTTTCCAGTTGATTGTTGTGTTTTTTCTTTTTGTTTTTTGTTTTTGTTTTTGTTTTTTGTTTTATCGAGACAGGGTTTCTCTGTGTAGCCCTGGCTGTCCTGGAATCACTCTGTAGACCAGGCTGGCCTCAAACTCAGAAATCCGCCTGCCTCTGCCTCCCAAGTGCTGGGATTAAAGGCGTGCGCCACCACCGCCCAGCGTGTTTTTTCTTTTTAAAGTTTTATTTATTTATTTATTGTACTTAATATGATGGGTGTTTTGCCTGAGTGTAGGTACACCAGTACATTATCTGTGTGCAGTGCCCACAGAGGCCAGAACAGGGTGTCAGACCCAAGTTGCAGATGGTTCTGGGCTGCAACATGGGTGCTAAAAGCCCCAGTCTCCTGCAAGAGCAGCCAATGCTCTTAACCATAGAGCCATCTCTCCCCATCCCATTGCTGTGAGTTTTAGAACCAAATTATTCATCCTATGTAAGCATTTAGAGCCGGTCCACCAGTCCGGAAGCTGGGGAGGTTACTGTTCGGCACAAAGCCCCAGTGGCCCATGGAAATGTCCACTTTGCTTCCCAGGCGCAGAGGAACTTACCGCCTTCTCTTCTGTCAGCTGCTGGATTCTGGCTTTCAGCTTCTCTTCTTGTTCCAGCTTCTCTGCCAGCTTCTCTTTCTCGGCTAGGTGCTCCTGCAGCAGAGACTGCTGCGTCTCCTGAGAAGCTTTCACCTGGGCCTGCATGGAGAGAAAAGACAGCTGATGCCCACGGGGGAGAGATGGAGGAATCCTTTAGCCACTTCCTTGTGAGTTGCTTATCTTCCATAAAAGTTCCATAAAAGCATGGCTGACTCACGTCGGAATAGAGAGGTGAGTACTGAAAAAGCAGCAGGAATGTTGAGACATCACACTCCCCGTTCTAGATAGGAATCCCAGCTCTAGCTAAGTCTTCATGTCTCCCCATCCTGAACACGGGGTGTCACTGTGCCTGCATCTCAGTCATGAGATGATGAGGGGGACTTTAAGCCCAGTGCATGCTGGGTAGTAAGTGCTCGGTAAACAGCAGCCAGGCAGGTCAGGAGCCCTGTGCTTCGATACTTTACCCAACTGGCCATGTGGCAGACTATCACCGACCTCCCTGAACACGGATGTCCACATCTGCAGAATGGGATTGATGAGCTACAGTCCACAGGCTGGATCGGGTTCGACCGCCCCCTTTGTGTGTGGCATGTAGTATGTATGTGTAGACATGTATGTCTATGGCACTGGTGTGGAGATGAGAGGACAACCGGGCGGAGTCATCCATCTCCTTCCTCTGTGTGGGTCCCAGGGACGAAACTCAGACCAGCAGGCTTATCTGCTGGGCCACCTCGCTGGCCCTCTCTGGGAGTTTTTGAAGGAAATCTAGCACTGTGGTTATCCCAGGAAGCCAGGTAGGGGATGGGGCCCTGCCTGTGTCTGTCTAGTCCTCTGTAGGCTATCTCAGACACTGGGCTCAATCCCTTTGTGCAAGCAGAACATCCTGGTGCTCGCAGGTGGGTGGTGGCTGACTCACCCACCGCAGGGAAACAGAGTCAAATTCACAGTTTGGGGGAGAAAAGAGCGGAAAGAGTCACCCGAAGTTCCTGGGACTGGCTCGTGATTTTCTTGTAATGTTCCAGAAGATATATCAGACACAGAGAGAACCCTTGAAAAGAGGGGCAGGAAGAGAGGAGAGGGTCAGTTTATCTCCCTGTGTCTTTTCCCCTCCCTTCCTTCCCTTCCTTCCTTTCCCTCCCTCTCTGCCTTTCTTTTTATTTATTTCTTCCTTTCCTTTTCAAATTGTGGTCTTGCTATGTAGCCCAGGCTGGCCTTGAACTTGTGACCCTTCTACCTCAGCTTTCTAATTGCCGACAGTACAGATTTGCTCTACTATACCCAGCTTTGCATAACAACTTATCCCATCAAGACAGGACAAACTGTCATCTAATATATTTTTCAAATGGATGCTGGACATTTGGGCCAGCTACAGCTCCAGTTTGTGTACGGCTTTGTTTTGGCAGACACTAAAAATGTATCAATAACGGGGCTGGTGAGATGGCTCAGTGGGTAAGAACACCGACTGTTCTTCTAAAGGTTCTGAGTTCAAATCCCAGCAACCACATGGTGGCTCACATCCGCCCATAATGAGATCTGATGCCCTCTTCTGGTGCATCTGAAGACAGTTACAGTGTACTTATTTATAATAATAAATAAATCTTTAAAAAATAAAATGTATCAGTAAGACACCACTTCCTGTATGCAAATTACGAGCAAGGAATTTTATGAAGCCACACCCTTCCCAGTCTTTACAGTGTAGTCTGAGTGACAGGTCAACCTCACAGATAAGAAACACACAGGTCGAGCTGGAGAGTTGGCTCAGCAGGTTAAGAACACTGACTGCTCTTCCGAAGGTCCTTAGTTCAAATCCCAGCAACCACATGGTGGCTCACAACCATCTGTAATGAGATCTGACGCCCTCTTCTGGGGTGTCTGAAGACAGCTGCAGTGTATTTACATATAATAATAAATAAATCTTAAAAAAAAAAAAAAAGAAAGAAATACACAGGTCTTGGGAGGCAGAGGCAGGCGTACTTCTGAGTTCGAGGCCAGCATAGTCTACAGAGTGAGTTCCAGGACAGCCAGGGCTACTCAGAGAAACTCTGTCTCAACAAAAAACAAAACAAAACAAAAAAAAAAACAAAAAAAACAAAAGAAAGAAAAAAGAAAAAAGAAACACAGGGGCACCACAGGCGCCCAAGTGACAGGGCAGGAGAGGGGAATATGAGGGTCTCAGCAGAGGCTGTGGAATCATTAGGTGTGGGCACAGTGGGAGGGAGGGCATCCCAGAACAGAGAGCAAAGCTGGCTGAGTGATGATGTCATCGATGGGCCCTAGATCCTGGGACCAGAGACTACACAGAGAAGGGATGCTACCCGTGTGTTTAGGTTAAAGACGCTGAGGTGGAAGTCTCTCATCTGTGCAGACTCACACAATCACACATGTTATCCTAAGAGAGCAAAGGGAGCTCTGTTGATGATAGACAGACAGAGACAGATAAGGGTTAATAGAACTGAGAGAGAGACTGAGAGAGATTTTGCCCCAGGGTTTCTCTGTGTAGCCCTGGCTGCCCTGGAACTCTCTCTGTGGACCTGGCTGGCCTTGAATTGAGGCATCCACCTGCCTCTGTCTCCTAAGAGTGCTGGGATTACTGGCGTGTGCCACCGCTGCCTGGTTGAGAGGTTTTGATTATGCTATTACCTGGGCATGGGTATTTTACGTCTATGTATGTCTGTGCTCCATCTATGTGCCCGGTACCCATGGAGGGCAGAAGAAGTTGTCAGATCTTCTATAACTAGAGCAGATGGTTGTGAGCGACCACATAGGTGCTGGGGATTGAAAAGGGACAATAGGCCTTGCTCTTCACCACACAGGAAGCTCTGGGGAGAATGAAGGTGTTACACTGCTGGCTTTGAAGATAGAGAAAGGACTAGGCCTGGAGGCACAGGCCCGTAATCTAGGATCTCAGGAGGCTGAGCAAGGAGGATCACAAGTTCTAGGCCTGTCTGTGCATGGAGTCAGTTCCAACTTTGTGAAATCTTGTTTTAAAAGCAAAAGTAAGCCAAGAGGTGGTGGCATATACTTTTATTCCCAGCACTCTGGAAGTGGAGGCAGGCACATTTTGAGTTTGAGGCTAGCCTGGTCTACAGAGAGAGTTCCAGGACAGCCAGAAAGCCTTTCTTGAAAAAAAAAAAAAAAAAAAGATTGGAAGTAAAAGGAGATCTGGGGATGTAGCTTAGTGGCAGTGTTTGTATAAGGCCCTGGGTTCTAGCCCCCATACCGAAAAAAGGGAACAAAGACAGAAGAAGAGATCGTGAATGAAGGAATGAAGTTCCAGAAGCTTAAAAGGCAAGGGAAGGAGGTGGGTACCCTCGGAACCTGCAGCAGGAAACATCCCAGTAGCTTCCTGGCTTGGTCCCATGAGACTGGCCTACATTGTTGGCCTCTGGTATAGTAAGAGAGAGACTCCTTGGTGACTTGTTGGAGCAGCACACGACAAAAAGATGAGAGGATGAAGAACTGTGGGGGCCAGGGAGGGGTGAAGCTTCCTTGGACAGCTGGAGGGTGGAGGGAAGAAGCTCTGGTACACCCGAATGGGAGGCTAAAGATCTAGCAGGCCCGGGGCTGGGGTGGGGGAACCTCAAATGTACAGTCCTGATTTAAACAACTCTGAAGTGTACAGAGTCCACTCCTGCCCCCACGTGCCTGCCGCTTCGGGAATCGATGAACGTCTCACCATCGCAGCATCCCGTCATCGCCCCAACTGATAGACGAGCTCTGAGTTCAGTGGCTGCCTGCAGCCAGTCCAGGACTCCAGTCAGTGTGCAGGGTCTGAGTCCCGGTTGCTACTGGCTGAGCAGTAAGCTGCTCTGGGAAGAACGCATTTAGAGAACGAAAGTGGGGCTGGCCAGAGAGGAAGGAGCTGGCAAGATGTCTTTACTGCCCTGCCACTGGCATGGTGGGCCGGCCCCTTCCTTGTTAGGGAGGCGGTTGTATGTCCTAGTAGAGTAGTGGTTCTCAACCTCCCTAATGCTGCGACCCTTTAACACAGTCCCACAGGTTGTGATGACTGCCCCCCTCCCCCAACCATAAAATTACTTCATTTCTACTCCATAACTGTAATTTTGCTACTGTTTTGAATCTGCTATGTAGGATATCTGATATGTGACCCCAAAGGGGTTGTGACCTACACGTTGAGAACCCCTGCCCTATGGGATGCGTAGAAGCTTCCATGGCCAGATATGTCATTGGACAGTAGACCCATGCCGGGAACTTTGGTAAGGTAGACCAGGTTGAGACCCAGAGACTCGGTGGGCACACACCTGAGATTAGGCGACTCCCCACTCCCTGCCAGACTCCTGGCCTGAAACACGTGTCATGGTTCTCACATAAAAGAAACATGTCCTATGCTCATGTAGGCCCAAAACAGAGTTCTCCATGCTAATGAGATACCCAGGGGCCCAGAGGGTTCAGGCAATGAACTTCCCTTCCCAGACAGTCCTCCCTGCAAAAGCTATTTAATCTCAGGTCTACCCTGAGAAGTGGGTATGGTATGCTATGCATATATTTGCCACCATGAACAACCAATAAACTATTTCTTTCATGAAAATACTCTGTGGGGAGCCATAGAGAAGACAGAGCCACAGCTTAATTCTCCTGTTGAAGGCTTCTTCTCTGTGCTCCCAGCCACAACTACCACCAAGCCTGCCTCTGCCAAGCTAAGGACAATCACCACTTGGATAAGCCAGAGCTCCCCTTTCCCCCCAGCCCACGGGCCCTGACTCAGTTTTCTGCTCTTCCACAGAGTGGACATGGACTCACAAGGTATTTCTCTTGTTCAGCCCATCATAAGAACAAAAAGAACTCTAGACACGGCTGGGTACTCCTCTTGAGATGTTAGAGACTCCTGCTCTAACTTAGAGGTTTGCTTGTAGCCAAAGGGATGCCGAGGTAGTCAAGGCCGATGTCATGAGCTAGGCTGCAGAAGCAGGCCTGAGAGAAAAGGTGAGAGGTACAACAGCCAGCTCTGAGATTCCTGGAACCTGAACAACCGGAAGGATCCCAAGGGGAACTGGCCAGAGAGGAACTGGACACTGTCTGTGGTCAGGGCCAGTCTAGGGTCTCAGCCACCGTCTGTGACCCAGGGGCCAAAGAGAAGGGCCAAGTCATGGGTGGGATCTACAGACGACCAAAGGAAGAGGGGAGAGATGGAAGGTGAAGTGGGGAGGTGTGCCAGACTGTGTCTTAAGATCAGGTGGTATGCTGGGGTGGATAGGAATGGCCCCCATAGACTCATGTGTTTGAATGTTTTGCCTATAGGGAAGGGCAGATTAGAAGGTGTGGCCTTGTTGGAGGAAGTGTGTCACAGTGGGGGCGGGCTTTGAGGTCTCCTATGCTCAAGCTATGCCCAGAGTGGCACACAGTCTCCTTATGCCGCTTTTGGATTAAGATGTGGAACTCTTGGCTCCTCAGCCCCATGTCTTCCTGCATGCTGCCATGCTTTCTACTGTGATAATGGACTAAACGTCTGAGCCAGTAAGCCAGCCCCACTTCAATATTTTCCTTTATAAGAGTTGCTATGGTCATGGTATCTCTTCACAGCAACGGGACCCTAACCTAATGTGATCACATTGGTATTTTGCCTTTGGCAAGAAGATCAAGATTCCATTGTATTTTCAGTTACAAATGCTCTAAGTGTTGATTGCAAAAATGCAAAAGTTACAGACATTGGTCGTGGGAAGAGCCCGAAGCTCTATCTTCAGTTGCACACTGTGGGCCAGCATGCAGCAGTTACTGAGGCTGGAGATGCAGCCCAGTTGGTAGAATGCCCATCTAGCATGTTTGAGGCCCTGGGTTTATCCAGCGCCAGTATAAACTGGTGATGCACATCTGTAATCCCAGAGTTTGGGAGGAAGAAACAAGAGGATCCAAGGTCATCCTCAGCTGCATAGCAAGATGAAAGCCAGCCTTAGTCGCACGAGACTCTATCTCACAAAACAAGAACAATCACAAAGCTGTTGAACAGCTGCAAGAAAGCAAAGGCCCTCTGTGTGACCCACCCTATTGCCATGACAGTCCATAATTTTGTGTGTCCCTCCAGA
>NW_022196900.1:98531266-98567743 GCF_008632895.1 Mastomys coucha
TGAAACTTGATTCTTTTCTTTCCCCTTCTTTTTCCTTTACACTAGGAGGGGTCTCATTATGCAGGCCTCTAACTCAGAGAGCCACCTGCCACCCTTACTCCCGGCTATGCTTATCTTTTCTCTCCTTCCTTTTTTCCTTCTTTCCTCCCTCCCTTCCTTCCTTCCTTCCTTCCTTCCTTCCTCCCTCCCTCCCTTCCTTTATTTTTTCTTTTCTTCCCGCCCCCCCCCCAAGAGTCTACATACTTACTGCTGAACCAACCAGCTTGCTCACATAGGATAAATGAGCAAATTACAGTTCCAGCTGAGCCCGAATCTCTAGCCATAAACACTTCAAGCTGTGGCTGATAGAATGGGTTCACCCTGGCATTCCGCCTTGACGCTGTGAATCCTCCAGGCCCAGCCTGGTCTCCTGGGTGTGTGTGTGTGTGTGTGTGTGTGTGTGTGTGCCTGGGGTGGAGGAGGGTGTTGGGGTTGGGGGGGTTCTCTTGGAGTTGTGCCTGACTTGCTACCAGTTTTCAGTCCATATCCATGGGGGAAGGAGATGGTTTTGCTTTTGTTTCTTTGCCAGGGATCCCTCAATTCTGAAAGTCTTGTGAACGTGGAGGCAGGGGAGCAACGGAGTCAAATGACCGCTCACAGTGGCAGCCATGATGATGCACATGGTGGAGGGAAAGGGGAGAGATTTTTTTTCTCTCTTTTCTTTGTCCTACTTAAAGCTGCAGCATAGCTCAGCTCTTCCTGAAGTGGGGATTCCCCACAGTTGCAGAAAGGGACACAAACAAGTGCATTTGCAGAGATAGCTCTAAGCGACATTTTCCCCTCTTAGCAAGGGAGCCTGAGAGATGGAGTCGGGCTGCTGACTTTCAAGGGTCTCCCTTCTGATGCTCCCCCTGTCTTCCCAGTGCTCCCTTTGCTAATCAGCTGTCCAGAAGCTGAGCAAGACTTCAAGCCTCCCCATGTTAGGCAACCTGATTGCTCTGGGTTTATCTCAGGACTTACAAACACGCTCGCCATGTAACTTTGCTCTCTTGAAACACTGTGGTAAAGGAAGGCATGGAGCATGGTGGTTAGGAGCCGGGCTCTGAGGCCAAAGGGACTCGGGGCAGGCAGGGACACAAGACCATGTCTCTAAGAAGGCCTTGAAAAGGCCTTCTGTTTGGGTCCTACTAAGTGCTAATTCACTACCTAGTGGAGGTAGGGTAGGGTCTAGATAGTTTCTCTGGTGTAAGCCAGACTGCCCTGCCCAGGCACATGGGTGGCCACCCACATTATGCCTCCAAGTGTTTGAGGTTGCTGATGAGAGGAGCTCCTTGTTACCAGAGGCTTGCAGTGGGCCAGGCAGGTCATGCACTCCTTATACCTACCCATGAGGTTCCCTGACCATTTTACAGACAGGTAAACAGAGGCATAGCACTGTCAAGGAACCTCCCCACAGGAAGTGCTGGTCTGGAGTCCTGACCCTCTGGGGTCCAAAACTCAAATGCAGAAGAGTCAAAAGAGAGTCGCAGTGGGGCGTTGTCCTCAGCTAAACACACTTTGAAACCTAACCTCCAGAGTCTTTTGTACCCTGGTATTGGGAGATGTAGCTCCCGGTGGGCGTTGTGGCTTTGTATGGTGGTAGATCCAGTTAGCAGCTGTTAGCAGCTGGCTCTGTCTGGTTGTGTGATGCGGTGGGAAGGCCTCACTAGGTACTGCACCGTGCAAAAGCGTCCAAAAGCATGAGCTGTACAGGCGTCTTCTCTTTATAAACTGTCCAGACTCAGGAATTCCGGTACAGTAATGTCATGACTCAAGTGTGAGTGCGACGAGGCTCACCTAGGGAATGACAGTGTAGGTCCATCTAGGCCTGGGTGCTCTAAGATGTGGGGATGGCCTGGTGCCCTGCTGGGCCTTCTGAGGGCCATGACCCAAACCACACTGGCCTCACAACAGCAGGGCAGCTTTAACATTAGTGGAAATAGAGCCAGCGTTAAGACCCGTCCCACTGAGCTGGAGGGAGGGTGCAAACGCATATGGCTCAGAGAATACCTCACAAGTGCTTAATCCCCAGGATTGGAACACAGTGCTAAGTATCCGGCGGTGAAACACTTAGCACAGTGCTAAGTACCCAGCAGAGAAACACTTAGCACAGGGCTGAGTGCCCAGCAGAGAAATACTTAGCACAGGGCTGAGTGCCCAGGAGTAAAACTCTCAAACACTGAAGTTCCCAGAAGTGTCAGATGACCCACAACTCCTGATGTTTCCTCAAACTGTGACAACACAGGTTCTTGGGTGTTAAGGGATGGCAGCGAGCAGTTGTGGACCCTCTCTGGTCTCAGTGCCTCAGAGAGCTGTTGTGAGGGTGAGCAGGGATAACACAAGGAAATGTTGGGAACGGTGTATCAAATCCAAATGCTTGAAGATGACTGTTATCTGCACCATTGTGGGGCAGTGGACTGTGAGAGGAAGCCTGGTAAGGTTGAGCTAAGTCTAGAAGCCCCAGGGATCCTGAAGGGACGGTAGGAGCTTTGCCTACTCCTGGTACCAGGCCCCCATCACAAAGCCACAACACCCCCCCCATGGACAGATTTATGTCTATCAGTCATGTAAAGGCAGCGCCCCAAGCCCCTCTACATGTAGATGAGGCATCTCAGACCAATAGGAAGCACTTGCTGTCAGACCCCAACCCACCCTAAAACTGTATATAAGATCCTATCCAGAAGGAATCAAGGTGTGAAAATTACTCTGTCGTCTGAGAGCATCTGTCTGTAACACTACCTAGGAAGAGAACGCTCTCCCGAAGCTTTCATCACCAGAAGCTCACCTGAAGCTCGCCTGCATTCCCCTCACTGGCTAGTCAGCCCTCTGCCAGCTCAGCCTGGCTCAGCTCTGTGCAGCCAGTACAGCATCTCGGAGCATCATCAACAGCAGCAGCAGAGAGCCGTGGCAGAGGCAGAGGCAATTCTCCCACCCTGCTCGTTCCCTTTCCCCTTCACTTGAACCCTCCCACCTGGCCTGGCCAGAGATCTCTGCAGACAGCATCCCCTACACAGACTGACACACCATCGCCATTGTCACTACTGCCATCACCATCATCATGATCACCACCACCACCATCGTCACTGCCTTAGACACTGCTCTATTGCTGTGAAGAGACACCATGGCCAAGGCAACTCTTAACAAAGAAAACGTTGAATTGGGGCTGGCTTACAGTCTCAGAGGTTCTGTCCATTATCATCATGGCAGGGAGCATGGCTGCACACAAGTAGGTGCTGGAACAGTAGCTGAGAGTTAAATCCTGGTCCATAGGTAGAGAGATAGACTCTGGGCTTGGTATGGGCTTTTGAATGCTCAAAGCCCAGCCCCAATGACACACTTTCTCTAACAAGGCCTCACCTCCTAATCCTTCTAATTCTTTCAAATAGCAGCTCTCCATAGTGACCAAACCTATGAGCCTGTGGGGGCTGTTCTCATTCAAACGATCACAATCACCTTCCTCACCTTCACTATCACCCTAACCGTCACATCTTCCACCATCTCCTCCATCACCTCTATCACCTCCTCCATCACCTTCATCACCTCATCCATCACTACCATCATTGCCTTCTCTATCATCACCTCCTTGCTTATCACCACTACCTCCTCCATCACCTCCTCCATCACCACCTGCTCCACCTTTATCACCTCCTTCATCACCTCCTCCACCACCTCCATCATCACCTTTACCACCACAACATCCTCCATCACTTCCTCCATCACCACAACCTCCTCTATCACCTTCTCTATCACCACCATCACCTCCTCCATCACCTCCTCCATTGCCATCACCTCCTTCACCACCTGCTTCACTTGTATCACCTCCTTCATCACCTCCTCCACCACCTTCTCCACCACCTCCTCCATCACCACCATCATCTCCACCACCACCATCACCACAATCATCACCAACACCATCCTCCCTCTTCCCCACTTTCTTCCTCCCACTTCTCTGCCTTATGCAGATGTCTCTGTGCTGGAAACAGGCACAGGGTGGAGAACACAGGGGCAGCTCCAGATTGCCTATTCCTTTTTGGTCCTTTGGGATCTCCTTATACAGAGAGAGATCCTTTTGCTGCCCACCTCCACTTCCACACTGCGCCTCTTCTTACTCTTTGTTTGTTTCTCTCAGCTTCGTAGAACCAAGGTATTGTAATCGCAGGAGATGGCCAGCAGCCCCATCTCACTAGAGACTCACAGATTATCTTTCTACAACCACCAAGCTGGGAATAAGAAGCAGGGAAGGACCAGCATCCAGAACCTCCCAGCCTATCCTCCTGTACATATGCACTATGTGGGAGCAGAGAGGGTTCTGTGGAGCCAGTGGAGTACCGTCCAGAGCTCAGGACCAAATACAGAAGAGAACACTGATAGGCCTGAAGTGCCACTGGAGGCCTGTCTGTCCCAGCCTTTCAGTAACTGCCGTCTTGACAGCTTCGCTTCACATCCATATTTCTTTACAGTAACAGATGGCTCCGTTTACAGACACAGACAGCGATGATAGAAATGGTCTTGGGAGTGAGGAGGGGACAGTGTACACACAGCTTGGTGCAACTGTTAGGGAGGGAGAGATTGGGATCTGCTTCTTATTGATTCCAGCCTAGACAAGCAAACAGAAGCCTGGGCCACTGCTCTCCCCACCCCCCCCCCCCCCCCCCCCCCCCCCCCCCCCCCCCCCCCCCCCCCGCTCCCCGGGCAACCCTGGGCAACCCTGGCTGGAGAGCCGCTGGTGGGTAGGAACACACCAGCTCCTTCACCTGTGACCCCGACCTCATCTCTCATTTCTGTGTACACACTTAGATACATTAAGCTCATTCTTACTTTTCCTTTATTTTTTTAAAAAGAACTTTATACCGCCTTCTGGATCACTTTGGAGACACCCTGTCTGGGAGGCTGCAGCACTGGAAGGCAAATGTCTTTCTGGTCATATTCCTGGCTCTGTGAAGGCATATTTATTGAGCCATTTGAAAGAACAAGTTTTCAAGGACTGGCTACAACTTCCAGAATGTTGGTGCTACTGTGAGTGAGTCCCTGGGAGCTCTCTCCTCTTACCCTGTTTTGTCTAGAAAGACAAAACATAGCACCCAATCCTACAGCTTTATTCATCTATCTATCTATCTGTCTATCTATCTATCTATCTATCTATCTATCTATCTATCTATCTATCTCTATCTATCTATCTATCTATCTATCTATCTATCTATCTATCTATCATAAATCTACCATCCATCCATCTTCCTACTTGTCCATTCATCCTCCCATCTGTCTGTTCATCCATCTATCCTTCTATCCACCCATGTACCCATCCATTCATGGACTCACTATCTATAATTATCTATCTATCATTATCTATCATTATCTATTCATTTCCTTATTGTTATTATCTATATCATTATTATTATATCATTATCTATCATTATCTATCCATTTTCTTATTTTTATTACCATCCATCCACCCACCTGACATTAATCCACTTACCCACCATCCATCTATCTACCTAGCGCTATTCACATATCATTCATACTTTCATTATATATATTATATATAATATATAATCTCATCTGTTTATCTGTTCATCTATATCAGTGCACTTATCCACCCATCTACCCATCTACCATCTTTCCTGTCTACTTGCCATCCATCTTCCTTCCTTTTTATCTCCCATCTCTCTCTTCTTCCTTCCTTTCCTCTCTCACTCTTTCCTCTCTCCCCATCTCTCTTCCATCCATCCCACAGCCATTTAAGAACTCTCCCAATGTGGCAGAGTTCCCTGTATATGGGATGCATCACTGGCTTCTTATTTCCTGACAAGCCATCCAGGTGGACCTGCCTCCCGAGGTCTGCATCCTGTCCCTTGAACCTGGCAGCTTCCAGCGTGCCTGAGATTTCATGGTCTCATAGACGTCTTTCTGTCATTTGCTGACGATATTCAATTCTATCACTTCCTAAGGACTCTTGAATCTTCTCTTTCCAGCCCCATCCTGGTCTTAGAATGGCCACTGTCATCCTCAATGATAACTTACTAAGTAGACCAGGCTGGTCCCAGACTCATAGAGATCTGCCTGTCTCTGCCTCCAAAGTCCTGGGATTAAAGGTGTGGCCACCACACCTGGCTACATTTAAAAAGGTTTTACTTTAGATATTGTTTGTGTGTTTAGTTTTACGTGTATGAATGTTGTATCTGAATGTAAACCTGTGTGCCACGCGCATGCCTGGTGCCCATGGAGATCAGAGGAAGGCATCAGATCCATTGGGACTGGAGTTAGAGATGGTTGGGAGCCACCATGTGGGTGCTGGGAATTGAACTCAGGTCCTCTGCAAGAGCAGCCAGTGCTCTTAGCTGCTGAGCCGCCTCTCCAGCCCCTTCTACTTAATATTTTACATTATATTTTATGTGAATGTTTGTGCGTATCAATCAGAAGATCACTTTTGGGAGTTGATTCTCGCCTTCTATCATATGGATCTTAGGGGATGAACTCAGCACATGGGACTTAACCTGCTCTGCCATCTTGCCAGCCTTGATGGCAAAGCCTCCCTCACCAACATATCCCATGTCAGGGAAATTCCTGGTGACATTCCAAACCCTTGATGAGAGAGAAAGGCCCAGGTACCTTTGTCAGAGTCCGACAGCTCGATGTTGAGGTCCACAAGCAGCTGCTCTGTTTCCTCCAGCCAGGACAGGGACACTCTCAGGATGTTCAGTACAGTCTTCTGAAGTCCAGATAAGAGTGGGCTGAGAGGCAGGTGCTGAAGGAGCTCCACCTCCTTCTTCAGGTCAATGCTGCTGCAGGAATCCCTCATGCAAGCCTGGGAACAGACAGGTTGTGAGCAGTCAGACCCAGCATCTATGAATGGTCCTGATGAGGGCCCTGATGAGACTGGCTTGAGAAGGATGAGATGCTGGACCTGACCAGGAAGCAGGACAGCAGCCCATCACTGTCTGGCGGCAGCCCACTTTCATTCCTGTCTTTTTGGCAGCCTTTCTTTTCTCTCAGGTTTAATTTGGCCTCAGTGAGGGTGTGTGCTCGTGTGTGTGTGTGTGCATCTGTCTGTCTGTCTGTGTGTCTGTCACTCTCACCTTATTGCCTTGAGACAGTGTCTCTCAGCAAACCAACAGCTCACTATTTCTTGGGATGGCCTGCCTTGGTCCCCTCCCTTGCCACCCCCCCCAATGCTGCGTTGCAGGCACCTGCAGCCTGGCTATTTGACATGGGCACTGAGGATCTGAACCCAGGTCTTCATGCTTGCACAGTGAGCGCTCTTACTGAGCTGTCTCCCCAGCCCTTTGTCCGGATGTTTGATAGACACAGGGAGCTCCTTTTTAGGCTGGGTAATGCTGAGCTGCCGCCGCCGCCAATCTGTCTGACACAAGAACCAAATCTGGCTACTTCTAGTCATCAGAGTTCCTGTCGAGATCAAGGCACGTGCTGGACAGAAAGTGCCGTTTCCTGACTTGTTTGAAAGGGAGCTGGCAAGTCAGCATTCGCACAAAACTCCCTAAATAGCAGCTTCTGATTGCAAGAGAAAGCAGAAGCAGCTGTGCCTCCTGACACTTGGGGTGGGGGCACCAGGGGCACCCTGGACCTTCCTCCTCCTCTTCTACAGGGAAAGGCAATAGCTGAAAATACCTTCTGTGGTTGGGCAAAAATGGAAATTTTGAGCAAAAACATTTCTCTCCCTCTTCCTCTCTACCTCCCCTTACCTCTCTCTGTCTCTCTGTCTCTGTCTGTTTCTCTCTCTCTCTCTCTCTCTCTCTCTCTCTCTCTCTCTGTCTCTCTCTCTTTCATGTGTGTGTGTGTGTGTGTGTGTGTGTGTTGGGCTGTACATCCATGTGAGTGTGCATACTCGGGTGCAGAGGCTGGAATCTCAGGACCAACCCCCTTGTTTTTTTGAGATAGATACTCTCACTGGGGAGTGGGCCGTCCGGTGAGCCCCACGGATCTGTCCGCCTCCACCAGTACTGGACATGTGATATCATGCTCAACTTTTTAAATGTGGGATCAAATTCAGGTCCTCTGGCTTGCACAGAAACCATTGCAGTGACTGAGCCATCTCCCCAGCTGTGGTTTCTCTTTCTTACTTTTTAAAATGCAGAGCTGGGGACTTCCTAGAGTTGGTACAGTCATCTCTTCCTATCTGCGGGGAATTAATTAGTTCCAAGACACTGAAGCCAAATTCCGAGGACGTTCGATTTCCTCAGTAGGAGGCGTGACATTTGTATACAGCCTATAACACATCCTCTGTACACTTTAAGTGGCCTCTAGGCAACCTACAATACCCAGCACCATGTACATTCAGGCAGAAAAATGTCAAGAAAGAAATGTCTGAGGATGGGAGCGAAGTTTCGTGGGACAGAACTTGCCCACTGTGCATAAGGACAAAGGTGTAAAAGCAAAGAGTTCACCCCAGACAAAAATCGAAGCTTATCTGGTCTGTCACTGACATGGGGGGGGTGGTGCGTGCAGACCAGAGGTCAATGTCAGATCTTCCTCAGTCACTCTCCATCTTACTTTAAGAGACTTTCTGGTATGTTTGAGACAAGGTCTCAGGAAACCCAGGCTGGCTTCAACCTTGCTGCGTAGCTATGGATGACCTTGATCCTGGAGCTTCCACCTGCAAGTACCGGCTTGCATCAGAATGTCCAGTTTTATGTGGTGATGTGGCTCAAACCCAGGACTTCATGCATGCTGCGCCTGAGCTACACCCCTCCCTTGCCCTTGCTTATTTTTTGACAGTGTCTCTCACTGACGCCAGAGCTAGCTTATTGGGCTAGACTGAGTGCCTCACAAGCCCCCCCACGCCCCCGGGATCTTTCTGCATCTGTTTTCTCATACACTAGGGCAACAGGTGTGTGCCACACCCATCTTTTTATGTGGGTGCTAAGGATTCAAACTCAGGACCTCATGTTTGTGTAGGAAGGGTATTACTGTCCGAGCTATGTTTTGAGTTTAATAGAGAAAATAAGTCTGTACGGGTTCATTCCTTGGGGACAATTTTGAGTCAAAGGTAGGATCTTAAAAAGGAGAATGTTTCCCCCCAACCTGTCCCAGGGAGAGGGCAATTCTTGACCAGTAGCACAGAAGGGGCCCAGCAAGCTGGCGGCCTGTAAGGGTCTCCCAAAGGCTACCTGGACGGCCTGTAAGGTTCTCCCAAAGGCTACCTGGCACTTGTCCAGCAGCACTCTAAGCTTCTCCAGGCTGTGCATGGTCTCCTCTTGCTTGGTGTGCAGATGAGTCTCCTTTTGCAGGGTCCACTTCCTCTGCTGGAAGCTGAGGTTGTCCTCGGTGACCTGGGCGATCCTCTCTATCAGCTGGCCGGAGGACAGACAGTAAGATGTCTCAGGGCAGCCTGCTCTGCGAGGCAGGGACTGCAAAGTGGGAGCATAAGTCCTGGCTCGGTGGGGAGGGATGCAGGCCCTGAGATGCTGCCTCTGAGGGAACATGCGCTCTGTCACCAGGACACATCGCCCAGGAACTGGGGTCTATACTGTCACTCTGAATTTGTTCCAGATCCTTCCATGCTTATAGCAATGACTCTTGACACTAAGTGTACACTCGTGGGCCATGGTCTCCTGTACCTGCCTGACTGTGTTTTTTCTGTGTGTGTGAGTACTGCCTGTGTGTATATACGTACTATGTCTGGGCGTAGTGTACACGTGTGAGAGTATGTATGTGTGTATCTGTGTGTGTGTGTGTGTGTGTGTGTGTGTGTGTGTGCGCGTGCATGCACGTGGAGGCCAGAGGACACTTTGGCTACTATTCCTCATGTGCCATTGAGACAAGGCATCTACTTGCCAAGTTGATTAAGGCTGGCTAGGTGGAGAAGCGTGAGCTCCAGGAGTTTGTCTCTCCCTAGCACTGGGAGTTGTAACTGTGTAATGGCACATAGACCTTTGTGTTTTATTTGTGTGTTCTGGGGATTGAACTTGGGTACTCATGCTTGCAAGGCGAACACTTTACTGACTCAGCTATCTCTCCAATTCCCCCACCCACTTGTAAACTTCTTACCTGTTCTTGGCCACAAAGGGCTGGAGAGATAACAAGGCAAGCATCAAGTGCTATCTACACTGCTGTGGGCTAGTTTCCCCTTTGGAAGGGATCAACCAAGGTATGTGGACCAAAGCCTGGTCACTCCTCTGCTCCCAGAGCACCAGTGTGTGTCTGGTGACCAGCCGTGAGCCTGCCTGGCTGGACTTGATTTCTACAAGGAACATTTCAAGGGGATTATTTTTTAACCAGCTTTCACTTCAAAAGCCAGGAAATCCCCTCAAATCAAAACAAATCTTTATGGTGTAGCAACAGTGTGAGAAATCTGTGCCACTAACAAAAACAAGCATATGCTCTCAGGGTCTGGCATCCAGATCCCTGAGACAGAAGCGAACGAGTCACGTGGCCAGAGAGCCAGCCACACTAACCTGCTGGTCGGTGATGGGCTTGTCTCGGAATTGCTTTGTTTTTCCGAAAGTGGCTTTGATGACTTGGTTTCTGAAGTTCTCTAGCTGTAGCACAAAGGGGGTGACTGGTCAGCAGGGGTTGCCAAGGCAGAGGCGAGGTGAAAGGGTGTCTTCCCCCCTGGGTCAGGCCATGTGCCCGCATGGTCATTCACGGTTATGATGTACTGGGGTGAAGAGCCATAGACAGAACAGAGCAGCAGGCTTCAAGTATCGAGTACCCAACCCAACCCAGGCACACGGTCCCTGCACACACGTCGGGCGCAGGCCCTCCAAAGGGGCCATTGCAGTCAGCTATCCAATGGGAAGTCTGGATCCAGAAGTGCCTTTTCATAATTGCTTTGAAATAGATATTGAGGCTGTCAGCCCAAATAAATGTTATCAGCATTGGTGATAGGGAAAGGGGAAGGCACACGTGTGTTCTCAGGTGTCTTGGGCGTCAGCTGTCCCAAAGCTTCTGTCCCTTGTGGTTCATGTCTATGTCTCTGTGGTCAGTACAGTGCAGGCACGGAACGGGCACTCGGATATGGAAACATATCAGTCAGGTGCCTCCCATGGGTTGGAGGTTTTAGCTCTCGGTGAAGGGGATGGCCCTGTGTATAAAGCCGGGAGAATCCCAAGTCTAAGGCACCCCAGACTCTATCAGGAAGCCGAGGCTAAGAAGCCTGGTTGAGAATTTACTCCCACAGCACCCCATGGCCTATGCCTGTGTTCCTCTAGCTAGTGTGGGCATTAAAGACTAACATACATCCTCAAGGGGACCTGGAGGACCACCAGATGACATTCAAAGTCACAGAACTGTCCCTAGAACTCAGAACAACAGAGATGACGGCAGTACAGGAGACTTTAAAGTAGCCAGGAGCTCCGAACTGTCCCCTGGTTTCATGGCTGAAGAAGGGGTCAAGCTAGCCAAAAAGTTGGTTATGTGGGGGGAGCCCTGCATGCAAGGTGACTGCTTATGGTGAGAGGGATAAGGTGAAAGGTTCTTAGATCCTGTGCTGGAAGTTGGGACAGTGGGCTGGGCTGAGAATGTCAGCTAGGCCTGGCCTTGAGGTAAAGAGACAGTGAGAAGGCCAAGAGGCAGCAGGAAGGCTGACTCCCTCCCCCTGGAATCTATGCATGGAGCTGTCTCATGATCCTTTAGGTGACCCAGCTTGGAGCTGAAATGAAGGCCTCTGGGCAAGGAGCACTCAGTTCAGGTATATTTGGGGCAGGGGAGGGCTATAAGAGGGCAATGGAGGTGTGGGGGCAGCTCCGGGACTGTGGGGGGGGGGCAGACGAGGGACTGAGGACCTACTAGAGAAGTCACAGCTGTGATGCGGCATTTGACGACAAGCTTCAACGGTTGTACAATGATTAGCACGGTTAACACCATTTGATGGAGCATACCTCTACATGTCCCGAGTGCAGGGACCAAGCCTGCTTACACAACCTGGTTACAGCTTGGATTATCATAGAAATAGAAATTGTGTGAACTTGGTGCCGGAAAATATGGAATTAGGGTCCTTAGTATCTTTGAGGTGACTCACAGCCCTTCTGAGAGCCTGCTACGTGGTCTAGCAGACGCCCCTCCCAGACGCAGAAGCACAAACAGCTGGGAACACAAGGTGTGTCTTGAGCACCACCAGGTGGGGTGTCAGCAGAGATTCTTACACAGATCATCCAAAGTAGCTGTCCTGGGTAGCTTAGGCCTCTCCTCTTGGCTTTTCATTGGCTCTACCCGAGCCCTCCGGTAAAATCTTATGGTATTTTATATCTTTTACAGAAGGGCCCTGCCCAGTGGAAGACCCGGTAGCCATCTTGGGTCAGAGCACTGGACCAAGGGCCCTCCTGCACAGCCAGGCTAAGATTCTGTAACTACCCTGCCCAGGATCATTTCTGTCTAGCATGGACTTAGGACACTTGGGGCTTACTTATTTAAAAAAGAGGCATTTCGTTATGGCCACTGAGAATCCACAGGGAGCTCCTGGGGGAAGAAAGACCTGAGTACATGCCTACACTGAAATGCAACAGGGAGAAACTCTCCAGAGAGGAAGATGGGTTGGGGTGGGGGACAGGCAGCCCCAACAGCAGGGTTGGCTGCCTGGCCAGGTCTTGGGTCACAGTCACAGCACACTATTGGAGTGAGAACTTCCCAGCAGAAGATGGATAGGGCATCCCGTCTTTAAGCATCACACCCCACTCCACCCCACCCCACCCTGACACCAGAATTGGCTGCCTGGGTGTAGGAGACCCCTGGGGAACATGGTCCAGCAAGGAGGGCTGTGGAACGCTCCTACCTGGCCTACTGCCTTTTCCAAATTGATTTTAATGAGGTTCTCTCTGTTCCCCATTTCTTGCAGCTGAAGCAATTTCCTTCTGGAATCTTCCTGAAGCTTCTCTTCAACCTGAAAGGGTGATCAAAGCATGTGCTAACTGCTGCAAATGTGGCCATGAGGCAGTCTGGGGTAGAGCCCTCTGTGAGATCTAATGGCTGGGGCTGGGAGTGGGGGATGTCCCAGAGGGACGTGCAGAAGCGGCAGCCCACATGGCAGGGGTCAAAAGCGAGTCTGCTCATCTGAGTTAGTCCTACCCCAGACCTGAATCCGAGGGCAGTCCCTAAATAGGTCATGTGACTTCAGAGGGTTGTTTTGTTGGTCTGTGACTCCGTGTTTCACCGGTGGGTGGGGTGCGTGGTGGGGGAGGATGATGTGTGTGGCAATATTACTAGGACTGCCTCGAGTTATCATGGGGCTAAGAATGTTTGGAGGAGTGGTGAGATTTTTATAATGGCTCTATGAGTGTGTTAGTGTTAGCTGTCACTCGTAAAACTGCAAGATATACTTTTCTCCATCACTCTCATACCCTAAGTCCACAGGGGGCTTCGTAAATATTGTTATTAGGAATACTGTCAGGAATACGTCATCGGTGGGAACCACTCAGGGAGATGGAACTTGGAGAAGGCATTTCAAAAGGGGTGGGGGTCTGGGGCGTGGCTACGCGAAAGTGCTCAATTGCTACCCTCTGCTGGCCATCGGATGCACTGCATCCCTGTTCAGAATTACTTTTTCCAAATTAGTAGATGTTAGACAGAACGCACTTCTGGATTGCATGTTCATACATGTTTATAATGTATTCAGAGCACACTCACTCCTCGTTACCCCTCCTTCTCTCTCTCACATCTGTCCCTTCCTCTTCCTGACTTGTCTGTCCCACTTCCCTGGGGACCACAGCTCTAGCCTGTATTAGAGGTGAGGGGGTCCGCCTTTAGAGGAAGGGGCTTCATGCTGAAGCAGCCTCACGAGCCTCTTATTGGGGTTTGGAGAGGGGTGTACCCCAAACCCTTCAGCACTTTCCCCAGAACCCTGTGGGGCAGCGAAGAGTTTCTCAGACTCAGGCTGCCTGAGAAGCCTGCTTTGGTTTTTATTGCTCACCCTGAGGGTCCTCCCAGCTCTAAGGAGGGCAGGACTTCAATGTCTGGCCTTGGGCCTGCTCCATACCCCTCAACTTAGTGTTCTCCTCCCTGATTCCCAGCCCACAGCCCCAGAGCCAGCCTCAGTCACAGCCCAGCTCCACCCTGTCCCCCCATCACTGCCACAGAGAAGAGATGCTTAGGAATGGATTTAGTCCTCACAGGTTTATTAGGTCTCTAACCTGTACATGACCTCAGGCTGGGCACCGGTGACCTCTGGTCTCCTTGCCTCCAATTTATTCCCTTCTAGAACATTCTGGATGGTCTGCTGAGACCCACCCAGACATGAATCAGCTTCCTCTCATAAGGCCTAGATGACCACAGTCTGGGCTGCCTGGTGACTGGCCATGCCTGGCTCTATGTGACAAGTGCTTAGGGACATTGTGTTTTAAATTTACATCCTGGCTCAGCAGAGGAGGTGGATTTTCAACTGAATTTAAAAATACCATTTTATTTTTAAATATGAACATGGAGGAATTGAATTTTAAAATGAATTTCATTTCAGTTTCAATAGTCACATGTGGCTAGTGGCAGTGCTGTAGTGACGAGTCCCATAGATGAGGCTTCTGGCTCGCTTTTCACCCCTTGCTGAGTGTGTGGTGTCACACAAACTATTCTGCTTTGAGATGCTCCCTCAACCCTCACGTCCTCATTTGTCAAATTGACATAACAGCTTTCAGATCATAGAATGGGCTAAGAGAACAGGCAGAAATGACTGTCGCAATGCCAGAAACAGCTCTGACCACCAGGTTCAGTACTGGCCACAAACCCAGTGCGGTCACTGCCTCGGTCACAGACCTCCAGCAGATCCTCTCTGCATTCAGTACACGGCTCAGGATCCAGTCTTAATGAAAAAAAAAAAATGAAATAAAACAAAACAAATAAAGTGGAAGGTGCAAGAAGCCCATAGGAATGTAAAGGAAGTAAGGAAAAATGAGCCGCCTCAGGCAAAGTTGTTACACACTTGCTGCTAGTCAAAGGGAAAGGAAAGCTCAACACATGTCAAGGGAGACTGGTTACATAATAACCATTGTGCAGTAATAGTAATTATGTAACAGACTTACGGTTGGAAGATAATAGAAGTCTACAGAGTGCTAAAGGAAATAAGTCAATGGGGAGATCAGTGCACAGTCAAAGTATGTTCCAGAAAGGTAACACACTCACACACACACACACACACACACACACACACACACACACACACACACACACAGATGCACACATGCACCCCCGAGAGACTTTGCCATCAGTAGAGATTTAATCCTTAGGGATATATTTTAGTCAGAAGGAGGAGGATCCTGGATGTATACCCAGGGATGTAGGGAAGACGCAGCCCCTGTGGGTGTGAACACTGAATGTATGCAAGCATTCGGGATGCCTTTGTGGTGTCAGTGTAGAGGGAGGTGTAGCTACATTACGTAAGTCTGTGTGGTGCCAGTGATGCTAAAGGGCTGACGTCGGTGACCATTGTGTCATCCGGGAGTGGGGTGAAATCACCCATGGACACTGGCTTTCGATAAGATGAAAGTGCATGTTTAGAGTAACTGTGAAAAGAATATCAAAAGAGTAAAAACTTACCAGGCAGTGGTGGCACATGCCTTTAATCCCAGCACTGGGAAGGCAGAGGCAGCACTCTGTGAGTTCAAGGACAGCCAGGGCTACATAGAGAAACCCTGTCTCAAAACAAACAAACAAACCAAGCCAAAACAAACAAAGAAAGAGTAAAAAATTGACATCTGATTTTGGGAAGACATAATATAGCTTTTATGTTATTATTACCAGATGAGGAGCAGAGGGAAAAAAATTCCAAAGGAATACAGGGGGAAATATCTAATGAAGACTATCAGTGAAGTGGGCATGGCGTGGTGTTACATGCCTTTAATCCCAGCACTTTGGAAAGATGGCTCAGTGGTTAAGAGCACTGGCTACTCTTGCAGAGGGCTGGGGTTCAATTCCCAGCACCCACATGGAGGCGTGTAATCACTTCTAACTCCAGTTCCAGGGGATCCCACTCCTTCTTCTGGACTCCCTGGGTGCTGTGCATACACGTTGCATAGACATACATGTAGGCAAAATACCCAAACATTAAAACAATAATTTAAAAATTAACACAATACCCTGGCAAAAGCAACATGGGCTAAGAAGGATTTATTTGCTTTATATTTCCAAGTTATAGTCGATTATGGAGGAGAGGCCAAGGCAAGAACTGAAGCTTCTAGCCACATCACATCCATAGCCGGAAATAGAGAGAAATATGTGCATGCTGCCCACTGAGGCTTGGTATCTTGATTTCTCTACTTTAAAAAGTTTTTTTAAAAATGTATGTGTGTGTGTGTGTGTGTGTGTGTACTGTGTTAGGGGGTGTGTACACATGAGTTCAGGTTCCCTGGAGGACAGAGGTGCTGGGCATTCCTGGGGCTAGAACCACAGGTGATTGTGAGCTACCTGATAGGGATGTTAGGAATTGAACTCAGGTCCTCTGCAAGAGAAACTAGCACTCTTTATCTCTGAGCCATCTCGCTAGCCTCAGATTTCTCTCTTTTTATACCATTTGGGGACTAACCTAGGGAATGGTTCCACCCACAGTGAGCTGGTTCTTCTCATACTAATTGATCAAGATAACCCCGCAGACCAATTAGACCTAGATAATTCTTCAGCTCTCAGCTCTGGCTATCCTAGGAGCTGGCAACTGACACTTAAAAATTAACCATCACAATGGTCAAACTTCACCTAAAGGACACAGGTAGAACACTGTGTCTCCTGCAGAATGTATGTTCTTCTTGTAGGCACACATGAAACAAGCGTGTAGCATGTGGACCACCAAGCAGTCCACCAAGAAAATCTCAGTTGATACCAGGGATCTAAAACACCCAGAGTAAGATCTCTGTAACACAATGCAATCAAGCTGAAACCAATAACCAAAAGGCAGCCAAGAAATCCTCATATATTTAGATATTAGAAAATAACTCCAAAATATGCCACGTGTCACAGAAGAAATGATGGGCCCTGGGAAAGACTGGGTTCTGAGTAATAAAGAAAAACATTCTAGAACTTGTGGGGTGCAGCTAAAGCCTCATTTAGAGGGAAATGCATAGCCCAGAAGGCAACTTGGTTCTGTTGCCATGACTGTGGTGATTTTAATGAAGAGATAAATCAAAGTCAACTTATTTCTACTGAGAGATATTCTCGAGAATGAAATACATTGAACCAGTAGCTCAGCACATTCCCAGATGTTTCTGTTTTCATTGTCTTGGGATAGTTTTTATCTAGATGCATTCTTTCCTGGGCAAATTTTTCAGAAAGTATTTAACTTATCTCTAAATTTTTCTGGCCACTGGCAGTTTAAAATATTAATTTTATTTATTTTTTAAAGATTTATTTATTTATTTACTTATTTATTTATTTTATGAGTACACTGTAGCAGTCTTCAGACCCACCAGAAGAGGGCATCAGATCTCATTACAGATGGTTGTGAGCCACCATGTGGTTGCTGGGACTTGAACTCAGGACCTCTGGAAGACCAGTCAGTGCTCTTAACCACTGAGCCATCTCCCCAGGCTTATTAATTTTATTTTTAATGTATGTATGTGTGTGTGTGTGTGAGTTTATTCAATGCTGCCAATATGTGCCTGGCTGTGGGTCCATCGATGGTGGGCACGGACAGCCTCTTAAGGAGTGTATCCTTGAAGAAAACTGACTCTCTACCCAGTATCCCTCAGCTGCCGATGGCTCCTCAGCTAGGGGTGGGGCCTCATGAGTCCCTCCCACAGCCATAGTGGGATTTTGAGTTTTTATTGTAATCCACTTTTTTTTTTTTTTAAGACAGAGACTCTCATTGAACCTGGAGCCCATCCATTCTTCTAGATTGGCTGGTTAGAGGGCCTCTGGATCTGTGTATCTCCATCCACCCCAGCACTGGAATTACACCGATGAGCCACCACAGATGTATCTCACATGGGTTCTGAGGATCTAAACTCAGGTTCCCAGGTTCCCATGCTTGTGCACGTTCCCCACGGAGCCATCTTCCCAACTCTGAATTTTATTTCATTAGCTTTTAGTTTATTTAAAATTTAGATAGCCCTGTGTGGATGCCACCCTCTGATATGGATGCCACATTTCCCAGGACAGGAAAGCAACACAAGACCCACTAGGATCTGCAGGTAGGGGCGAGTCTCTCTGAGATAAAGCGGGAACGTGGAACCGTTTTAGTTTGAGCATGTTGCTGGGGGTTACCTTCTCCCATCCGTGAGGAGCGGCAGATGCGGGCATCGGCCACACGGGGGCGCTGTGTGGATGGAGCGGGACGCTGCCTGGGGGAGCTTATCTCCCGTGGTCATAGACACAAGCACTCTGCCTTGAAGCACGCACCTTGTTCTTTTCTCGTAGAGTCTTGGAGATGATGTTCTGACTCGTACAGTTCTTCTTCAGTTCCTCTTTGAGCTTTCTCAGTTCTTTCTCCATTTCTTGCATTTGCTAAAAAAATTTAAAGAGGCAACCACAGAGAATTCAAGTTCACTAGGAGTGGCAAGTCACTTCCTAAATGGAAGATCCCACTTACTCAGGTCTCCCGTATTCCTGGGGCTCATACAGGTAGGATCCATACCGGCCAGCTAAACTCCTTCTTTGCTCTGCATTTGCAGGCAAAGTAGATTGCTCCTCACCCCACCCCCAATTAATATATTCGATTTGCTTGATAAAGGAAAAGAATGAATTTCTTTGAAAAAACAGTTAGCAGAAGGGGTTTGAAGGGTTCAGGAGAATGGCTCAGTGGCTGAGTGTTCGCTGTGGAAACACGAGAACTGGAGTTCGGATCCCCAGAACCCAAGCAAAAGCCTCATGGGCATGGCAACTGGCCTGTAGTCCCAGTGTCCGAAGCCAGAGACAAGGCCTCTCCATCAAACCCAGAGCAACCTGGTTGCTAGGTACAAGAGGGACTGGGATGTTGAAATAAAGATCATATTTTTGTTTGTTTGTTTGTTTTTGCTTTTCGAGACAGGGTTTCTCTGTGTAGCCCTGGCTGTCCTAGAACTCACTCTGTAGACCAGGCTAGCCTCGAACTCAGAGATCCGCCTACCTCTGCCTCCCAAGTGCTGGAATTAAAGGCATGTGCCACCACAGCTCAGCCAAAGATCATATTTTTATTGCAAGTTTTAGAGGTTTATTTTTAATTATGTATATGTGACACATCAATGTCCTTTAAAACCAGGAGGGGGCATCGGATTCCTTAGAACTGGAGTTGCATACAGGTGGTTGTGAGTCACACATTATGGGTGCTTGGAACTGAACTCAGGTTTTCCACAAGAGCATTCTTAATTGTTGAGCCATCCTTCTTGCCCCTTTGCAGATATTTTTTCTGGCCACCTTCTCTCTAAGACAAACAATAACCTTTCTCTTTCTTTCATTTTTACTCAGTGTTATAAAATCTCGGTTGCTAAAAACAGGAGATATTTGTGTTCATGACACCGCCTGTGGCCACATTTCAATGGTAGAATTTAGATTTAGGTAAACAGAGATGCAGGGCAGGGAACCCTAGTGAACATCTATCCCAGCTGCAGCTGTGGTCTCCTGTCCTTGTACCTGCTCAGCCCCAGGGGAAACCCCTTGGAAAAACAGAGACAACTAGCTGGAGAAACCTGGAGGGAGCCTCATTGCTTTCTCCAAACAGCAGAGTCAGGACCTTGAGCTTTGGGGAGGGCCACGGGTCCCACCAAGAACATCGAAGTCAGAGCCTCACTCTCTGCTCTCCGCTCACTGATAAGGACATTTCAACTTACGCTTCTGCATAGTTTCAGCTCTTTCTCCTGAACCTCCCTGCGATCCTTCTGAGCCTCTTCCTCTCTTAGCCCTTCTTTCATCACTGAACACTGAGGAGAGAAAGGGCGGCAAAGAAAGAGACCAAGGCTGGTGGTGTGGAGGTGTCTGGGGGAGGGCGTTCCCGGGGCCCCAGCTGCCCCGAGCACACTCTGTGCTGTTTCCATCCCAATCGTACACCCACATTCCGGCAGGGAAGACAGCCGGTGTCTGACAGGCACACAGATGCTTCAGGGGCTCTGGGTTCCTGCCTCTCTCGAGATCCCAGATCTAAATTCCTTTTCGGAAGCCTGCAGTCCGAATTATGAGAAAAAGTCGTCTTTGAAGAGCTGGGTGAAGGAGCACGTGTGTGTTGCCACTGGGACCCTGTGTGGCTCTAAGGACGGCACTGTGTTACTTCATAAGACATGACCACATGGCAGTGGGGAGGGAAATGCAGCCCTCAGGAAGAGGTGGGCTTCGTTTCCAATTAAGAACGTGTGCAGTTTGGTTTTAACTGTCAGCTCCACAAAACCTAGAACCACCTGGGAATGATGTGAGGAATTATCTGTATTAGGTTGACCTGTGTGTACATAGATGGGGGGAATTGTTGTGATTTTCAATCGATGTAAGAAGACCCAGCCCACTGTGGGTGGCAGCATTCCCTAAGGCAAGGGGTCTTGAGCAGTGTGAGAGAAGATAAGCAAGCAGGGATCTGTGGGGTTATTCTGTCTTTGCACTTGACTATTGATGGGATGCTTCGAGTTCCTGCCTTGATGTCCCTCAGAGATGGACTCTAGCCGAATAAATCCTTCTTGGGGGACTGCGGAGGGGGGATGTCAGGGTATTTTATCTCAGCAACACAAATGAAACTAGAGCAGAGTGCACTCTAAAGCTAGTGGCTGGATCCCGGCAGTGAATCTGAAGGCTCCTTAGTGTGATGGTTTGACCGCCAAATGTCCTTCATTTGACACTTGGTCCCCAGCTGGTGGTGCTGTTTTGAAAGGTTATAGAAACTTCGGGAGGTGGAGACTTTCTAGTGGAAGTGTGTGACTGGGGATTGGCTTTGGGATTTGACAGCCATCTCACTTCCTGTCTGCTCTCTGCTTTCCGAGGGCACTATGTGAACACCCCAACTCAGGTAGGTCCTCGTGCTTGCAGAGAAGGCACTTTACCTCACCAGCCTCCTAACATTTTTTTGGAAACAGCTTCATGTAGCACAGGCTGGCCTTGAACTCTTGATTTTCCTGCCCCAGCTTCCCAAATGCTAGGATTATAGACTTACATATCATGAACATAATGGACATATTTGCTGAGTTAGAGTCTGTATTGTGTTAATTCTGATTCTCACTGTTCTTTGAAAAACTGTAGAGGTGTGTGTGTGTGTGTGTGTGTGTGTGTGTGTGTGTGTAGAGATGGCTCAGTGCTTAAGAACACTGGCTGCTCTTCTAGAGGCCTCAAGTTCAGTTCCCAGTACCCACACAGCAGCTCACACAAATCTTAACTCCATTTGGACAGGATCTCGCACCCTCTTCTGGCCTCCACAGGTGCTGCACTCACAGGCACACATTCAGGCACAGACTCATAATTCAAAAGAAAGTAAATCTTAAGGAAGAAAAGGAAAGGCATGGGAAACTTGGCTTTCTATGTTAGTCTTTGTAGGATGACACTTCAGGATTCTCCTTATGTCCCTGGACCCCACGATGTGGAAGGAGACTGTGTTAAAAGCCAAGGTCCAAGAGAAATGGAGAGGGGCATGTCACATGAGCAGGTCCCCTTCCTGAGCCCTGAGTGCCTCAGTACTCACCCTGGAGCTCAGGGCCTCCAGCTGGTACTCCTTTTCCTTGTTCTGGATCCTCAGTTGATTCACCTCCTCCTGCAGCTGCTGAACTTGCTCGTTGCGCGCTGACATGTCTTTCTGTAAGGATGTCACCATCCCTGTTTTAAACAAAGCCAGGACAGAGACCAAAGACACAGTGAGGCTCACCACCACTGCTGTCACAGTCGGCCACTGGGGAGACCCCTGGCACTGATCACCATCACTGCTGTCACAGTCGGCCACCGGGGAGACCCCTGGCACTGATCACCATCACTGCTGTCACAGTCGGCCACCGGGGAGACCCCTGGCACTGAGGAACGTGCTGGGTCCAAGGACCCCAGGGGCTGGAATGGGGCTGGGACCGTGCTGTGTGGCTGTTTCTGACACACAGAAACTCTCCCTGGGGAGGAGAGATGTTCCTCCCAAGAGTTGCCAGGCTCAGGATTGAAATCTGACTTTTCTTCGATCTCTCTCCATCATGGTGGTGTTGTTTGTTTGTTTGTTTGTTTTTTGAGATAGGATCTCTCACAGAGCTCAGAGCACATCGGCTATCCAGACTGGCTGGCCAATGATAAGTGATAAGTTCCTTATGGCTGAGCTGCTTCCCCAGACCTCTGCTTCTGAATCCTTGACACTCGTCCCTTTCTCCTTATGCCTCTGTTCTCTTCTGATCTCTAGACACGTTGCTCTTGGCTTCAGATACTCCAAATGGCTTCCTAGCACACTTAGGAGATGGTCCCCCATGGGACCTGGCCCTATCTTCCTCTCTGACCCTCCCCATCTCTCTCACAACCCCTCTTTCCTTGAGACACACTTACCTGTCAGTCCTTCCACAGAGCTGGCTGATTCCTTCCCAAGGAGCTTTGCGCATGTGCTTGCTGTTGGTAGAGCACTGCTCCTGCAGGGCGCCTCCTGCTTGCACAGCGTGACAATCCTTTTCTCACTCCTGATGCCCCTCACTACCATGTTGCCCCATTTTATTGTCTTTACAGTGTTGTTCTGTCCCTCAGACATGCTCACTTTCTCACCTGTCTGCTTGTCATATGGATCCAGGCTAAGTAACTTCCGTGGCTGGCAAGATGGCCCATGAGTTGCTTGTCCTCCTCCCACAGTCTTCAGTGTTGAACTACCTCAGTTGATCAGTTAGCAAAATATTTTTATTCGGGACCAAGAGCACTTCAAGGAAATGGTTCTCAGGACCACAGGCCACTCAGCATCCTTTTCCTCTCTGGTGAGACAGGTGCCAGCTAAGAGCTGGCATTCACTCAAACACTGACTATGGAGGTAGTGCCCGTGTGCTAAAGCTGGCTGGAGAACACTTCTGGGGGAATATCCCCAATCACCAATGGTATGGCCTGACAGTTGCTGAGAACTCTAAGGCTCTGTCCAAGCTCAGGGAGCAAGTTATGGTGATCGATTGGTGATGTCTGCTCAGGCCACAGGGGTGGGTGGTGAGGTTGTGTCCCCTGAGCCTGACTCCGGAAGAGCTCACCTGATGTGATGGCATGATCTCTCTTTAAGTTCTCGCCCTCATTCTTCAGGGATTCGATTTCTGTGTTGCGCTCTGCCAGGGTCTGACTCAGCACCCGGCTATAGCCTTTTTGAAGAGCATCAATCTGTGGGAGGAGGCAACACATAGTCAGAGGGTACCAGCCCAGCTCCAAGACACATTGGTATTTCCTTAATCTGTGCAGAGATTCTGATCTGTCACACGATCCTGCCTTACTGATGACAAAGGTACAGAGGCCCAGCTGTCCCAGGGATACCTGGCCCCTTAATGTGCCTCCTCATGCCATTGGAACTCTCGGCCATTAGTAGACCAGCCTTGCAGTTTCCAGCCCCAGGGTTTCCCATCAGGCACCATTCGCTAGATGTCAAGCAGAGTTCAGGAGAGTGACACAGGTTGTAACCTTTTCCTTGGGTGACAGTGGACATTTTTCACAGGACCCTCTAGAAGACATGTTCAGTCTGCAGCCCATGAACTGTCTGTGCCCCAGATTAGCTATGGATGTGACCCAACACAAAATCAGAGACTTACTTAAAGTATTACGAGTTTTAAAAACAATTTTATTTGGGGAGGGTGATCATGCGCAGGGAACAGTGTGCAGGTGGAACTCGAAGGACAATCATTAGAACTTGATGCTCTCCTTTCATCCCATAGGTCCCAGGGATTGAACTCAGGTAGTTAAAGTTTGGGAGCAAGCACCTTTGCTGGCCCATGACGACGACGACAATGACGATGACCATCATTGTCATCATCATTTTGTGGGTTGGTTTTTTGTTTGTTTGTTTGTTTGTTTTTTGGAGACAGGGTTTCTCTGTGTAGCCCCGCCTGGCTGTCCTGGAACTCACTCTGTAGACCAGGTTAGCCTCGAACTCAGAAATCCACCTGCCTCTGCCTCCCAAGTGCTGGGACTAAAGGCATGCGCCACCACTACTCGGCTTTGTGTTTTGTTTTTGTTTTTTTATAGTGTAGTTCTTACACATGAATTTTGTCAGTGACACTGTTGAATTGCAATGTCAAAAAGCTGGACACATCTGCCAGTGCCCCAGACACATTCTCAGACCTGGCTCCTTCTGTAGAGCCTCATAGCACTCTGACAGATGTTGCCATACAGTTCCCACCTTGCAAGTGAGGAAATAAAGGTCGGGAGAGCTGGACTTCCTGCTTAGGGCTGGCCTGTGCGGAGCTTCATTCAAGCCCTGCCCTCAGGTGTCTGCCTCCCTATCACAGGGCTGAAGGAGCTAATGTTAGAAGCTAGAGTCTGGGGGGCTGGAGAGATGTCTCAGTTGGTAAAGTGCTTACGATGCAAGCATGAGGTCCTGAGTTCACATCTCTAGCACCCATGTCACAAAGCCTGGTAGAGTGGCAGGCACGCATAACTCCCACCCTGGGGGATGGGGACAGACAGTTTGTGAAGCTCATTGGCCAGCCAGTTTAGCTGGACCATGGCCTCCAGGATCATTGAGAGATCCTATGAAAAAATAAAGCCGGAGAACAACTGAGAAGAGAGACCTGAGATGGGTGTGGTGATGCACACCTTTAACCCCAGTACTTAGGAGGTGGATCTCTCGACTTCAAGGGCACCCTGGCCTATAAAAGAAGTTCCAGGATAGCCAAGGCTACGCAGAGAAACACTGTCTTGAGAAACCAGACTGGGGATGGAGGCGGGGTACCGGGCTTCAATCTCTGGCTTTTACGTGTACATACCTGTATGCACACACAGATACATGTACACACCACCACATCAACATCAGAAAGAGAGGGGGGAAGGAGGGAGGGAGAGAGAGAGGAGAGAGAGAGAGAGAGAGAGAGAGAGAGAGAGAGAGAGAGAGAGAGAGAAAGAGAAGGAGGGAGGGAGGGAGAGGGAGAGAGGGAAGGAGGGAGGGAGAGTGAGAGAGAGAGAGAGAGAGAGAGAGAGAGAGAAAGAGAGAGAGAGAGAGAGAGAGAGAGAATGTTGAAATTTATACTGTATAGCTTATATTTGGGGGAGAATGTTTGACACATCTGGTCCCTACCATGTCCAGGCTATGCTGGCATAAGAAACACCTGGGTCCTGTCTTAGGGTTTTGTTGTTGTTGTTGTTGTTTCTTTGTTTTTCAAGACAGGCTTTCTTATTCTCTATGTAGCTCTGGCTGGCCTGGAACTCACTAGGTAGTCAGGGATGGCCTCAAACTCAGAGATCTGTGTGCCTCTGCCTCTCCCAAGTATTGGGAGCAAAGGACTGTGCCAGAGCACCACACCTGGTCCTGTCTCAGCTTGTAACTCTGTGAGCATGTCATGCTAGTGCTGACTTTACAGGGCTGCAGAGAGATTTTATAAGCTAATAGATTTAAAAGTGCTCAGACAATGCGTGGTGCACAACATAAAGCTATTAGCTACGATTATACGATTATCCTGCTTTTTAGCTCCTGGATGCTTTGGGGAAGCAAGACAGACGATAATATTTTTGTGTGTGCCTGTGAATCTTGTCTGACTTAGCTGCTCTGTGCCTGCTGACTGTCATATTCTGTCACAGGCCTGGCATTAAAATGACAAAGGGTAGGTCCTGCCCCACCCAGATACTTCAGACATAGACTCACACACAGACACACACACACAGACACACACAGACACACACACACGCACAGACACACACACATGCTTGCATACTCGCTGGCACACACACAGGCACATGCGTGTGCACACAACCACACCCACTAGATGGCGCTCCTGCTGATCCTGAAAAGTGAAACTGCAGGGAAAAGGATGGCCCTGGAAAATCTTACACTAAATGAGAGCCTAGCCCGATCCCAGGAGACAAGCAGCATTTGTGACCTCTCCTGTATGGATTGTATCTTCTAATATATATTATTCATAACTACCAATAGTGACACCTTCTTTCTTTAACCTCACACTAGCCTTTATTTTATTCCCTACTGGGAACTTTCATATTTCTCTCCCTCCTTTGTTTAGAGGGTATAATACTTTCCTTATTTATTCTAACCTCAATATCTACTTTAAACTCTAACCTCATAGTTTCACTACCAATCCTTGTTACTATCTTCGTGTTTGCAGCATGCGAAGCAGCAGTGGAATTAGCCCTATTAGTCAAGGTTTCTAACACATATGGGACTGACTGTGCACAAAGTCTTAATCTCCTACAATGCTAAAATTTATCTTCCCATTGCTAATACTCCTTCCACTAACTTGGCTATCAAAAAATTTTAAAAATCTGAGCTAATGTAACCTCATACAGCATTCTGGTGAGCTTTATTAGCCTATCACTATTATGACAAAATGATGAAAATAACTTAAACTTCTCAATTATATTCTCCACAGACTCTTTATCCACCCCACTAATCATTCTTACAACTTGACTTTTACCCCTAATATTATTAGCCAGTCAAAATAACAGAGAAAAAATTGTATATCAAAACTTTATATTTCTATATTAGTTAGCCTCCAAATTTTACTTATTATAACATTTTCTGCAACAAAATTAATTATATTTTATATTTTATTTGAAGCCACCCTTATTCCAACACACACACACACACACACACACACACACACACACACAGAGGCATACACACACATACACACATGCATACACACACACAGACACACACAGACACACAGATGCACATACACACATGCATGCACACATACATACACGCACACACACATACACACACATACTGGCATACACATACATACATACATGCACACACAGATGCACGCACACAGATGCACACCCATATACACAATGCACACACACATATACACAATGCATACACACACGCACATGCACATACACACACATACAGGCATACACACACATACATACATACACACACAGACACACACACACACACACACACACACACACAATCTATCTGTGTGGAGGCTGGGGGAGGGCAAATGCTAGGAAACTAGGAAGGGGCCACCAGAGAAGAAAGATTACTTCCAGCAGGAAATGGCCATATAATTAAAGCTCAGTGAATGCTAACTGCAGTTCATTTCAAGCCCAGGTCATGATTGGTTAGATCAGACCCATCACGGGAAGCCCTGCGTTCCTCATTTGGCTCTTCACGCTCACTTCCCTTGGGCTAACCACGGACAGCGTCCGGAATTGTTTCTTCATGTTTTTTATACTTTTAAAGATTTCCAGCGACTGCGTTTCATTTGGGTCTTGATATCTTTCACCTGTCATTAGTCCTTATCGTGTACGTTTAAATCCCTTCACCATTCACCAGTCTTTATTATGTAAACTGAAATCTTCTAATACAATTTTTAAATAATGAAAAACAAGCCTAGTGAGGGTACATGCCTGTGTGTGTGTCTGTGTGTGAGTGTGTGTCTGTGTGTGTCTGTGTGTGTATGTCCCCGCACCTTCCTTGGAGCCACACACCTGAATATGTGGATGAAGAAAGCTCACATCTTCCTGCTTACTGTAACTAAAATAAATGTTTCTAGGGGCTGCAGAGATGGCTCAGAGGGTAAGAAGTGTTTGCCTCTTAAGCATGAGGATCTGAGTTCAGATCTCAGCATGCACACAACAAACAATAACGTCAGCACAACAAGCCTGTAAGTCCAGTCCCACGGGGGACAGGGACAGCGGTGTCTCCAGGGCCTGCTGGCTACCAGCCTAGCTTCAGGCTCAGTGAGAGAGCCTGTCTCCA
The DNA here is from genome assembly GCF_008632895.1 of Mastomys coucha. Classification (NCBI taxonomy): domain Eukaryota; kingdom Metazoa; phylum Chordata; class Mammalia; order Rodentia; family Muridae; genus Mastomys; species Mastomys coucha. Next base: position 98,558,958 of record NW_022196900.1, read on the forward strand.
GGGGACAAGACGGTGAAGGACAGGTGTGTGCGCTCACTCACAAATGCAGGCATAGGCTACACACATTCAAAAATCAAACATAAAGACCAAGAAACATTTCTAGTTTCTAGCCTAAATCTTTCTTGCGCAGACATCAAAGGCATTCTCTAAAGATGAGTCTGGGGGCGGGTGTGGGAAAGGATGCCACTAAGATTTCAGGGCCATCAGACAGAAAATATTCCAAACACCCCGCCCTGAGGTCTGAAATTGCAAACAGTTTTCAGCCTTCTTCGCAGCCTTCATTACCTAGATAAATATCCAGATTGTCTGTCCTTGGCACAAGCCCAGGGATGTTTATTGCCTGGTTAGGCTGCGTAATAAAATCATAAGGAAGTCGGCAGTGCTTGGAAGAAGGATGACTACCTAGAGGTAATAACCCACCCTACTAATTAGTGCAGGCGCGGGAGGTGAGCAAGCTCTGGTGGCATGGTGGCAGATGGTGGCCTTGAGAGCAGATTGCTAGGCCCCTGCTTTCAGGGGACCTTCGGTGACACATAAAGTAGCCAGAGCCATTCATCAACCTGTACAGATTGTACTACTGCCCGAGGGGTCTGCTGGTGATAAAAGAGTTAAGAGACTGAAACAAGAGCTGCTTGGATTTAAATCTGATGCATCTTTGAGTTCAGACATGCTCTGACAAAATTCCAGACAATGACAACTTCAGGAAGAGAGGATTTTTTTTTAAATGGCTCACACTTTGAGGGTACAGTGCATCCTGGAAGCAGGAGCTCCAGTGGGGCAGCTGGTGACGTCACATCTGCCATTAGGAAGCAGAGGATGAGGAATGCCTAGCTGGTGCTTGGCTCGCTTATCCCTTTTCATTCAGTCCAGAAGGCCAGCATAGGGGATGGTGCTGCCCACAGTGAGGGCTGGTCTTCCTGTCTAGATAGAACCTCACAGGCATGCCTGTTATCCCATGACCTTCACATGTGTGCTGTGTTGTGAGCGCATATACACACACACACACAAGTCACACTCAAATAAAAACAAAAACAAAACACTCCTTTCAATTATAATTGAATGGATAATAATTGAGTGTGGTTGTTTCTAAATTGTTCCAGAGTGAAGAAATCATTTCCAGATGTTACTAGTTACTTGAACCAATACTCAAATTGTGACCTGCTGCCATGGGGTAAACGATAGGTGAACATCTATCCTAATTTGGTTTTTTTTTTTCTCTCTCCCCCTCCCTCTCTGTCCCTTCCTCCCTCCCTCTCCATCTCCCTCTCTCTCTTTCCCTCACCTTTTCTCTTGGAGACAGGGTTCCTCTGTGTAATCTTGGAACTCGCTCTGTAGACCAGGCTGGCTTTGCCTGCCTCTGTCTCCTGAGTGCTAGGATTAAAGGTGTGTGCCATCACCACCCAGCCCTCGTTTGATTTCTTTTGCTGTTATAAACACAATGACCTAAAGCAACTAGGAGAGGAAAGGGTTTATTTCATTTTACAATTTATAGTCCATCATGAGGGCAGGGCAGGAACTCCAGGCAGGAACCTGGAGGCAATAACCTGGAGGCAGGACCCTGGAGGCAGGAGCTGATGCAGAGGCCATGGAGGCATGCTGCTCACTGGCTTGCTCTTCAGGGCTTGCTCAGCCTGCTTTCTTAGAGAACCCAGGACCACCCAGCCCAGGGATGGCACCCCCACAGTAAACTGGGACCTCTCTCATCAACCATTAATAGTTTATGTACAAAACCAAAGTGGCCACCCATTATTAGTACTTAGAAATTATAAGTGTGCAGGTGTGGATGCCAGTATACATGCCCAGGTGTCACGCTCATGTGTGTGGGTATGCACACAATGTGGGGGTCAGAGGTCAACCTTGCATCTTATTTTTCGGGAATCATCAACCATATTTTTTGAGACAGGGTTTCTTTTTTTATTTTTTATTTTTTGTTTTTTGTTTTTTGTTTTTTGTTTTTTGTTTGTTTTTTTTTTTGAGACAGGGTTCCTCTGTGTAGCCCTGGCTGTCCTGGCACTCACTCTGTAGACCAGGCTGGCCTCGAACTCAGAAATCCTCCTGCCTCTGCCTCCCAAGTGCTGGGATTATAGGCATGCTCCACCACTGCCCAGCGAGACAGGGTTTCTTACTGGGACCTGGCTTGCCTCTTTGGAGAGAGGACAGACTGGCTGGCTGAGGAGCCCTACGGCCTCGACCTGACCAGTGCTGGCATTACAAGTATGCACCACCATGCCTTGCCTATTTTAAATATTTTTCATTAAAAAATGTTTTTGAGAATTTCATACAAGAGTACTGTATCCATGTCATTCCTACCTGTCCCTTCCTCTTTGACTCCTCCCATGCCCCATTCCCTCTCAAATTTATGACTTCTTCATTTTACACACATATGCATATATATTACATTATGATTAATTATTGCCACATAAACACATACTATATACTATAAATTATTGTCATATAGATATACACCCACATTCACACTCATACATACAAACACATATACACACAAACATACACATATACATACCCACATACACACATATACACACACACACACACACACACACACACACACACACACACCTTGCTGACTCTATTTAGTATTGCTCACGGCACATGTGTTCAGGGCTGACCAAGGATTAGATAATCTATCAGGAAATTCATCCCTGTGTCCTGCCCACAGCAGCCGATGACTGCCTGTAGCTCTTCATCCAGGGGCGGCGCCTTGTGAGTCCCCAACCACGTTGCATGCCTTGCTTTTTTACAGGGAAGGACGGACGGAACTCAGGTCCTTGCACTTGCGAAGCAAGTACTTTAGTAACTGAGCCCTCTCCTCAGCCCAATTGCTATTTTTATAAAACAGAAATTTGGATCTAGTTCCCAGAGAATAGGAGCTTCCGGGTAAATGGAGACCAAGTGGGGAGCTTACATTTGATGACACTGCCCAGGGCGAAGCCAGGGACCACCACCGTCTCTTTGTGGGATGTGTCAGAGGACTGTGACAGATCTAAAGAATATTCTCCAAGGCCCGACACATGCTGCACTGGGAAACTGGGCCCCTGATGGTCCGTACACTCTGATGCCCCAGATGCCCTCCTCCGGCTCCCTCCATCTGTGCCCCGGCTGCACTCTTTGATGGGCTTGTCCCAGAGTCCTACCTGGCTTTTCATGTTCTCAATCTCCTTCTGCCTGAGATCGTTGTCTTCATCCAGGCCCTGGATCTTGGGTTCACACAGGCTGCTCTGCCTGGCTGTGGCGGCAGCAGTGGCAGCAGCGGTTGTCTCTGACAACCTTTGGTTCAGGTCAGCTACCTCAGCCTGCAGATTCATGATCAGTGCCTCTTTATATTTGGACTCCATTTCAAAGTCAGAGAGCCGATTAACCTCTCTCCCCAGGAACAGAATGATCTCGTCCTGTGTGGGGACAAGAGGGAGGCTTAGTAGCAGTGGGCGTGGGTGGCAAGCTGGGCCTGCTTCTACAATCTGGAGGGAACAGGGTGTCACTCAGGAAAAGGCAGGTGAGGAAGAGAGGGCAGGCAGAAGGGCAAGGAGACCGTTTCTCTTGGAAGGCCCTGGAGAGACTGGAGTTGGGCTAGAACCACATATCTGTACCTAGATGCTTATAATGGAGCTTCCCAGATACAGAAACATTTTTTTTTTTACCCAGAAAAAAAAAATACTTTCACGTGGTAAACCACAGCCCCCTGTGAATGTCAGTGAACATTCTGTGCATTCCCTTACGAGGCCCATATCCAGGGTGTTGGAGACCCAGTACAGGTAATTAGAATGAGATGCAATCCCAATGCACTCTGACTATCATGAGGACATTATTAATTTAATAGTTCTTATGTATTCTGAAGGGGCCATTTCTCTCTCTCTTCTGGAAGTCTCTGCTTCCCTCAGGCTGCCCTAATGAAAATGTATTTAGGGAACCGAGCTGAATCAGGAAACAGAACCCTGAATGCTTGTCAACACTCAGTGAGGTGGGGAAACTGTGGGCGGAGTCTCCCATAGATGGAGCCAATGAGCCTCCTCACTAGGAAACAGAACCCTGAATGCTTGTGAACACGGGTAGGTGGGGGAACTGTGGGCAGCGCTTCCCATGGGAGGAGCCAATACACCTCCTCACTAGGAGAGCACAGTAACCAAGACATTTCTGCTTCTCCAAAGCCAGAACAGGTACCCCGAACCTCTAGCCGTGTGCCCCGCGGAACGGATGGTGTCACGGGCCTGAGGAAGCCTGCTGGCGGTGTCAAGCGTCTTTCTCTGGGTCCTGTGAATGTGCTTATGTTACAGCTCTTCCAGCAGGCTCTGTTACTCCGTATCTTCAGCATGTTCCCCAGCCTCATCCACAGTGAGCCGCTCAGGGCCTCCACATTCAGCAGAGAATTGGTTATCGTTTGTGCCACAAAGGTTTACTGGGCACCTACTGTGTGCTGGGCTCTGCACTGGGCATAAACAAACCTTCAGGTATGTCCTGCAGTGACTGCTGTCCCTCTGGTGCTGTCCCTGGTCTCTATGTCCTCCTTAAGGGAATGTCATCTGCAGCTCCCTTCCTGCCCTTCCTGCTCCTGTCCCTGTGACCCAGGCTGGTCAACCGAGTTTTCTCAATGCTCCTGAGTGTGGACTTTGGGTTGGGGCAGGGGTACTGCTTCTCTCTGAATCATGGACTTTAAGTATAGAGCTTGATCATAGTCCTCCTGTCCAGCAGAGGGAGCTAGCCTGCCGGGGAATGTCAAACTGCAGGAAAGACAAAGGGTAGAACAGGCAAGGAGGACATTCCAATGACATTACTGAAGATCCTGGATGCAGCCAGCCTTTCAATAAGATTAGCTAAGGAACATTTTCTACCCCTATGGTTGACTGTCACTTGTCCTTGAAGGTGCTCGGGAAATCAGGGGATAAAAGGCTCAAAATAGCAAAAACGATTTGGTTTTCACTTTATTCCCACCTAAATGGGAGTTATGACGGCAGCGGATCAAATGTGACAAATACTTTGTGACTTTTGTCACTGAGTGGTATCATTTCTACTGTCCACCAAGACTCAACCAGTCTGTGGCTCCGGGGCATGGATGGAAGCTAGCAGAGGTGGTAGAGAGTGAACTCTGAGCAAGCTGCCCTGGGGACCTGGGGCTGCTCTGCCAGGGAGGGACTGCACAGGGCTTGCCATTTCACCCACCTGTCTGAGGGCTCAGGCCTATGGCTGCTACCATCTGAGAGCATCAGCCCACAGCACACTGAGTTGATTGTAGCTGTGTGTAAGTGGTGAGACACCAGCAGAGGAATGGTGTGCAAATCAAGTCATGGGAGACACGGGAATGGTGGAGACACTAGAGTTTGGGGTGGCTTGCTGCAAGGTGACAGACAGGTAGCTTCTCATCATACCACAGCACCTCACGGTCTGGTCTCAGGACGCCAACCTCAGAACTGCCTCCTGGCCCTCACTACAAAACTCTTAAGACCGTGATCCTGAGCGCCAAAGGATCTGGTGCTCCTGAAAGACCCTGTTGAGCTCAGACCTCAGTCTGTATGGAAACTGAGGCACTTTGGGCTATATTTTGAGTTTCATGTAGCCCAGGCTGGCCTTGAGCTTATTCTATAGCTCAGGATGACCTTGAGCCTCTCATCCTCCTGCCTACACCTTGGAGTGCTGGGATCATAGGCATGTGTCACCTGCCTGATTGATGCTGCGTTGGGGACCGAAGCCAGGGCCTCATGTGTGGCGGGCGAGCCGCTCAGCATTTCCTTTCTGTTTTTAAGCTGTGGCTGGACAGGGAGTGGTTCGCATCTGAGCTGGCTTGTGCTGAGACCCGTTGGGTCCAGCCTCTGACCTCTCTGCCCCACGTCTCTATCTCTTCCCTCAGTTCCCCCCACTTCCACCCACAGCTGGTGTGTGTTTTCCCCACCGCTGTGCCATCACTTGGGGCTGACCAGGTGTGTGCTGAAGTTCTCTCATCAGTAAAGTGGAGGTGACGAAATTGGCTCTGAAGTCTTCAGAAATGGGCTGATGAGTGTCAAGTTAGGGGCTCAGCCTGGCTCACAGTGCGTGCTCAACGAACCATCTGGAGATGGTTTTTATCTAGGACACAACTGTCTATGAAATAAGTGGTTCTTTGGACACAGGACACAGAGAAGAGGTGACAGGTTCCCCGTGGCCTCTGACTGCTAGTGCCCTGTGGACCCCCAAGCCCTCCCCTCACCTTGTCTTGCTGGCTTAGGTTGGGTTCCATGAAGATCTCAGTGGGAGGTATCGTCCCGGAGAGTCCATCCATCATGCATTGCTCTGACATGTCCATGGCGTTGGCCCACACTGTGTGACATCCACAGAAAACGGGGTGCTGTGGGCTCCCCAGCATGGAGGGGCCCCCACACCCTGAGCTACTTATGTTTTTTCTACCTGAAGGTCATACTATGTTTTGCTTTTGAGAGGGGGCCTTGTAATATAGCCTGAGCTGACCCAAACTCACTATGTAGCACAGGGTGGCTTCAGATTCCCTGTGATCTCCCTGCCTCAGCCTTCTGAGTGCTGGGGTTACACACATAAGCCACTACACCTTGCTCTGTGTTTTATATTTTCCCTGGCATCATCATCATCATCATCACCACCACCACCACCACCATCATCATCTAAATAGAGTCTCAATATGTAGCTCTGGCTGGCTTGGAATTCTCTATGAAGACCAGGCTGGCCTCACACTGACAGAGAGCCACACATCTCTGCCGCCCAAGTGCAGGATTAAGGGCACGTGGCACCACGCCCAGTCATTATTATATTTTTAAAACTTGTGTTTGTACGTATGCCTGTGCGTTCCTGGGTACCTGCTTATGAGGCAGTGTGTGTGCATATGTATGCAGGTGCCTGCCAAGGCCAGAGGCTGACATCACACGTATTCCTCCCTCACTGACCATCATATTTTCTGTCAGGGTCTCACTGAACACTCAGAGTACTGTTATAGTACATTATTGCTTTGGGTACACTGGCTGCCAGCAGGTTCCAGCCATCCTCCTGTCTCTGCCTCCCCTTTGCTGTGATTACATAAGAACACTACCCTGCTTCTCATGGGTCCTAGGGACCTGAACTCGGGTCTTTCTGCTTTGGCAGCAGCCACTTTATCCACCAGGTCCTGTGCCCAGATGTTTCTCTGACTTGAAAAGTCCAGAGCTGTGTGTGCCATAAAAGGACTGGCAGGAGAGCAGCCGGCTCACCTTTTTCTCCATTGTTCCGTGGCCTGCCAATCACTGACGTGCCTTTCTCTGCTGCACCAAGATCTGGTGAGCATGAGAGGAACATTAAGCCTCTCTCTGCCTTGCTTCCACATAAATAATTCAGTGACGTTAACAGTCTCTACCGCAGAGAGCTATTATGAGATTAAATAAGATATAGAGTTGTGCTGGCTCTGAAATGTACCATGTAGCCCAGGCTGGCCCTGAACACATGGCAATCCTCCTGCCTCAGCCTCCTGAGTGCTGGGATCATAGACACCAGTCATTATGCCCATATAATGCTTGAGAATATATGGTTTTATTATTTTTAACTACATGTAGGTGTGTGTCTGTCTGTGGATGGGTGTACTTGAGTGCAGGTGCCGGAGGAGGCCTGAGATATTGTGTCCTCGGGAACTGGAGTTACAGATGGTGATGAGCCACCATGTGGGTGCTGGGGACTGAACTTCAGTCCTCTGCAAGAAACATCTAGTTCTCTTATCTACTGAGTCATCTCGTCAGTTCCCTATTGCCTTTTGGGGGGGGGGGCGCTGGAGAGATGGCTCAGTGGTTAAGATCACTGGCTGCTCTTCCAGAGGACCTGGGTTCAATTCTCAGCACCAGCATGGTGGCTCACAACCATCTCCAAGTTCTGTTCCAGGAGACCTGACACCTTACCTTCTTCTGGTTCTGCAGATACAACACTCGTGTGCTGCACAGGGACACACGCAGGCAAGGCATCCTTGCACATCAAATCAAATAAACAAATCTTTAAAAAACTTTGAGCCATGTGGGGTGGCACACCCCTTTAACCCCAGCACTCAGAAGGCAGAGGCAGGCAGATTTCTGTCAATCTGAAGCAAGCCTGGTCTACAGATGGCTGGTCCCAGGATGGCCAGGGCTTCATACTGAGACTCTGTCACAAAAACAAACAAACCAACACATGTTAAAAGTAAAGTTTGGGCCCAGGATCAGAGATGAGGAGGATATGACATCTATCCCAACACCAGGAGTAACTGGGACCAGCAGGACCAAGCACACAGGAACTCCGCCAGCCCCGTGGCCCGGGTTGCTTCCGGTCTGTGCCCTGAGAAGATCTTGGACACAAACTCCACAGCTAGTCCTACAACACCCAGAGGAAGCTCCACTCCCAGGTGCTCTAACACACCCAGGTTCAGAGGTGAGGAAGACACAACATCTGTCTCAACACCTGAAGTAACTGGGACCAGCAGGACCCAGGCACTCAGGAACTCTGACAGCCCAGTGGCTCAGGTTGTTTCTGGTCTGTCTTGGCCTGCTGGTGCTCTGAGCAGACCTCGGGTGCAAACTCTGCAGGCAGTCCCAAAACACCCAGAGGAAGCTCCACTCCCAGGTGCTCTAACAAGCCCAGGATCACAGGATCCCAGAATCACAGGATCACAGAGACAGCTTGGCTCTGTAGAGTACTGACACAACCAGAATCACAGGAATGACAGGCTCCAGTCAGATTTAGCAAGGGCAGTTAGCACTAGAGATAAATAGATGATGTGGGACAAGCATAAGAATATAAGCAACACAAACCAAGGTTACTTGGCATCATCAGAACCC
>NW_022196900.1:98568460-98570026 GCF_008632895.1 Mastomys coucha
ACAGACCCTACAAGAACACAAATGCCAGCCCAGGCTACTATACCCAGCAAAACTCTCAATTACCTTAGTTGGAGAAAACAAGATATTTCGTGACAAAACCAAATTTACACAATATCTTTCCACAAATCCAGCCCTACAAAGGATAATAGATTGAAAACATCAACATAAGGAGCAAAACTACACCCTAGAGGAAGCAAGAAAGTAATCTTTCAACAAATCCACACAAGCCTAATTCCATCTCTTACAACAAAAACAACAAGAAGTAACAATTACTTTTTCTTAATATCTTAATATGAAAATTAATATTATCAACATATCCTAATCGATTGAAATCCAAAATATGAAGAATTAGAAATTTATTGACTGTCATCCAATGGTCTCTCTAATTTGGTAATTGGAGAAATAGGTCCAATATTGTACAATCCATATACACTTTCTGCTTGTTTGTACATGACAGTGTCTTGCTGTGTACAACATAATGACCTTAAGATTTTGCTTCTCCTATCTCAGCCTCTTTATTAGTAATATTGTTTATTTCATGTTTTTACACTATACTCTGGTTTTCAGAACAGCTTGCATATTTTAAAAGTATTTATATACCCAAAAGAAATGTAGACAATTAAATTGGGAGAGGGTTTGTAAGAGAACAACAAAGAGTGAGACTGAATGCTTTGCTTGACGTTTCTAACTTTTTAAATGCAGCATTCTGCTTCTTTTTTTTAAAAAAAACATTTATTTATTTATTATATCTAATTACACTGTAGCTGCCTTCAGACACACCAGAAGAGGGTGCTATGGATGGTTGTGAGCCACCATGTGGTTGCTGGGATTTGATCTCAGAACCTTTGGAAGAGCAGTCAGTGCTCTTAACCACTCAGCCATCTCTCCAGCCCCCATTTGTAACTCTTGTATCAAGTTACAACAGTAAGAGCCAAGATTTTAAGCTCTACTAAATACAAAACAAACAAACAAACAAAAACACTTTATATATTTATGTTCATTTAAGAAAATATTAGTAGTGATGTATTATTTTGAAATATACAGTTAATACGTTTGGAGTTATTTAAAATTTATATTGAGAAAAACGTATGTATTTTCAGTATTGCTGTAGACAAGCATCTGCATAAGACTGTTAAATTGAGGGGCTGGAGAGATGGCTCAGTGGTTAAGTGCACTGATTGCTCTTCCGAAAGTCCTGAGTTCAAATCCCAGCAACCACATGGTGGCTCACAACCATCCTTAATGAGATCTGATGCCCTCTTCTGGGGTGTCTGATGACAGCTACAGTGTACTTACATATAATAAATAAATAAATCTTTTAAAAAAAAGACTGTTAAATTGATTGTTGTTTTATATCAAACAACTTTTACAATACTCATTTTTATTGTTATAATATTTTACAAATTTTAAAGAATATGGCAAAAAAAGATATTCTAGGTATTGAAGGGGGAGTCTCCTGGAGGAGTTGGGGTACAAAAGGGAAACAAGAATGTGATTTAATTCTATTTACTTAAAATGTTATTTATTTATTTATTTATTTATTTTTGGTTTTTCTTTTTTTTTTTT
>NW_022196900.1:98570906-98575982 GCF_008632895.1 Mastomys coucha
GAACTCAGGACCTTCGGAAGAGCAGTCAGTGCTCTTACCCACTGAGCCATCTCGCCAGCCCCTATTTTTGGTTTTTCAAGACAGGGTTTCTCTGTGTATTCCTGGCTGTTCTGGACTTCACTCTGTAGACCAGGCTGGCCTTGAACTCAGAAATCCACCTGCCTCTGCCTCCCAAGTGCTGGGATTAAAGGGGTGCGCCACCACCGCCTGGCTAAAATATGTTTTTAAATGTTAACAAGTTCAGATACATTGAAATCATGTAACTTTTTTTCATTATAATGCAATAAAACTTAAAAATAAATAAATAAATAAATAAATAAAATGTAAAAAAAGAAAGTGAAAACTGAGCAGAAAAAAAAACATAAGCTAATATAAAATAAAATAGTTTAACAGAATGTTACAGATAGAATTAGGTGGAGGCTCTCTGCAAAATTGTTTCTGTTTGTTAGCTCTAAGGATGGAGCCAGGGCCTCACACAAGAGGCAAGCATTCTCCCACTGAACGGCAGACAGGCCCTGGATCTTTCTACTTTTTATTTGGAGGTAGGATCCTGTTATGTTACCCAGACTGGTCTTGAACTTACTCTGTAGCTCAAGCAGGCACTGAAGCCGTGATCCCCCAGCCTCAGCCTTCCAAGTGGGACCCACCCTGTATATTTGGAAATGTTTGAATCCAAATGTTGGTGGGACGACAGACTGCTTCCAGAGCCCGGGTGGCTCATGTGGTGATGGTGATATTGGCCCTACAGGTCCATTTGCCTCTTCCCTCGCCCCAGCAGTCCCCAGCTGTAAGTATAATTTTAGTGGAGGAGGAGGGTAACTAGGGGAAAGGTCATGAAAGGCCAGGGAGGAAGTGGACAGCACCAAGAGACCAGGGACTTGGGCTGTGGAACTGAAGCAGAGAACACTAAGCAGGAAACCTTGATCAAGCTGCCATGGAGGAAGCCTGGGGACCATGTCCAATGCCTGCATTGACATCTATTCTGCTGCTAGGGGGCTACTGTGGCCAAGGGGACAGCAATGGGCAGAATATCCTATGCCCAAATACTTTCCCCACACTACAAAGCTGTGAATGGGCGCTCGCATGATGCAGAAGGTTAAATTAGACTAGAGTGGACAGGTCTACCCTTTGGGGAAGGCACTTTCTCTGCTAAGCCTCACTCTCTTCTTGCGAACACTCTGGTGATCAGTCATTTTTACAACTTCCCAGGGGCGCTGGTGGGCAAATGGAGTTTCAGTTGCCAACACGTCTGCTCGTGTGCCAAAGAGAATCGTGTGGATCCTGATGAACACTGGATGTCTGTGAACACGAATGCATGCAAGCACGCCCACACCCTGCACGGGGAACTGTGGTGTGGACTGGGACTCTGCTGCAGAGTCTCAGAGACAGACCCAGGAGCTCAAGGGAGGAATCCAGATGTTAGAACTGCACAGCTGGATGTTACCTTGCATTTTGCTTATCTTTAACTTTTTCTCTTCCTTCCTTCTCTTTCTTTCATTTTTATTTCTTGAGGCAGGGTTTCATTGTGTGGCCCTGGCTGTCCTGGAACCCACTATGTAGACCAGCCTGGCCTCAAACTCACAGAGAATCACTTGCCTCTGCCTCCTGAGTGCTGGGGTTAAAGATGTGCCCCATCACGTCCAGTCCCACCACATCTGTTTTTATGCCAACTCTGGACTTCATGCATACTAGGCCAGCACTCTACTGACTTACATCCCCCATTCTCCCTCTTTAAGTAACCTTTTTAAAAAAATGTTTCATTTATTTTTAACTCTGCGTGCACATGTGTGTGCCTGCACGGACACGTGTTTATATCCCACAGCATTTCTGAGGAGGTCAGAGGACAACTTTTGAGAACTAGTTCTCTCCTTCTACCTTATGGGTTCTGGAACTCAAACTCAGGTCGCCAACCTTGGTGGCAGGCCCCTTTCCCTATTCAGCCCTTTCACCTGCCCACCATTATACTTTTTACAACTAGTTATAGTCTATATTTAGAGTCAGAGAAAAGTGAAAAATAAGGCCAACCTATCTTCATGGCTTTAAATCCTTGCCTGAAACCCCCCCCCCCCCAGAGCCTGGCACATACCTTGGTTGATGACAGGGGACTTTGGGTCCATCACAAAAGAAAACATCTTCCCGCTGGCACTCATGGGCCTCTGGTGAGGGGCAGGTGGGGCCATGGTGGCTCTGGGACAGCCCTGTGACCAACTTCTGTGCTGCGTTCCCTGCTCGATTCCGTGGTGGAAGGGCATTTCAGGTGGCGAGGATGACAGGTGTGGCTGTGAACTTGGCCAAGGTGCGGGGCCCCTCACCCATGGGCAGGAGACCTGCGGGACAGACAGGAGGCTCAGGGGAGGTGGTGTTTAGGCACAACATGGCTTGTCCTAAGACACAGCTTGTGGGACAATGACCCTGCCACAGGACTCTAGGTCACCATCACATTCCATCAAGAGATTCCCCCCCTTTTTTTCTCTTTTTCTTTTTTCTTTTGGTTTTTCAAGACAGGGTTTCTTTGTGTATTCCTGGATGTCCTGGAACTCACTTTGTAGACCAGGCTATCCTTGAACTCAGAAATCTGCCTGCCTCTGCCTCCCGAGTGCTGGGACTAAAGGCATGCGCCACCACCGCCCAGCAAGGGATCTCCATTTAATGAAGTCAATGTTGATGACACTGAGGTTTGACAAGGTCGTGTTGTAAAGATGTGATGTGAGAATCGGGCCTGGGCACTTGCAGGTCTCCCCTTCTCACAGACCCCGACAAGCACCTAACATACTCCCAGGGGCCACGGTCTCTCTCCTGGGGAGTGAGTTTACATCAAAGTGGGTGCTGTGGCTGCACACCCTGCTCCCCACTCCCTCCCCCACCTCCTGCCTGAGAACCAGAGAGGAGCCTGGCTGCAGGCTGGTGCTGTGACACTGTCCCATCCTCAGGAATGTATAACGGGAGACCTCCCTTTTGCCATGGGGTTGATGTGTGTGTGTGTGGGGGGGGACCTGATTCCTCTCCTCAGAACTTCTACTATGTTGTCAGTCTTGGTTCTGGGGCCTGATCTCTCCTCAGAGCCCATGGCATCCTGTCGTCTCTCTGCCTGTCCATGGTGTTCATGATGTTAGCAAATGACTTTAGTAAGTTCTAGACCCACATCGCTCCATCTCAATGCCCTCCTAAGTCCCTTATCCAGGACTTTCCACTGCGTCCCAAGCCAGGGACATAGCACTGAGCCTCTGTGCTGACGGGATGGCATAGCAGGGGCCAGACCTTCCCTCCTCCTTACCCACCCTGTATCTGCAGCTCCTACAGAGGATGCTAGGCACACAGACAGGGGCATGAAGGGAAGGGTGAGGCAGTCACTGAGTCAGGCCAGCTCCCCTCCCCTGCCCCAAGCCAATTCTTCCATCCACACTAGTGCAGAGATGGTCTCCAGTATTATTTGGAAGAATCTCCTGTCAATAAAAATGCTGTTGGCCTATTGTCTTAGGCAGGACACAGGGAGGTGGGAGTTCCAGGGCAGAGAATGGACTCTGAGGGAGAGACAGGCTGGAGAAAGAGGATTTGGCCCCTGACACAGAGGGAGATGGTCACATGTAACTGAGGACCAGGTAACTAGCCACTTGGAATAGAATAATGGAATGACTACATTATGAGCTAGTCAGAGAATGAACCAAAGCATTTGGCCAAGGCATCTGTAAATATATTTAAGTCTCAGAGAACTCAACACAACACAGTATGGTCCATCTACACGTCCCAAGTCTGATACCTCGGGGATTGGGGTGGGGCGCTGCCCGCCTCCGTCCTCAACCTCCTGAACACCTGGTTGCAGCAGGTGCTTCACTGGCACCTCGAAGCTGGGAGCCCATGAAGGTGTCTGGCTGCTTCCTTCCGTGGAGAAGCTGGCAAGAGCCTTCCCCCAGGAGGAATGTCAGGATCTCCCCCCCCCCCCCCCCCCCGGGAGAGGCAATATGGTGTGGAGCTGACGCAGAACTTGTAATGAGGCATCTCCCTGTGCGTTGTCCTTCAGTGATGACGGCAACGGAGATGCGGTGTGCTGCACAGGGCTCATCTGTTCCCATGAAGCCCGCGGATGAGTCACCCAGGTTTAGGGCACACTGGAGATGGCCAGGTTCTAGATCTTAGCCTCCCTCTCTCCTGTCTCTCCCTCCCCCTCTGCCTTTCACCTCCTCTCCTCTCCTCTCTTCTCCTCTCCTCTCCTCTCCTTTCCTCTCAATGTTCTCCTTCTTTCTCTATGTCTATCCCCCACCCCAGCCCCCATCACACCACGTGCCTGTGCCCTGCCTCTGTCTCCTCTCTTTGGGAATACCCAGGATACTTTGCAACTGACAACCTGCACTAGGAGCTTGGTGACCCCAGTATTTCCAAGGCTGCCGTTCGTCTTTTTGAACACTAGACCCATGAGGAGCAGACAGCTGGTTCTAAACTGGAGCTTGCTGAGATCTGTTCTGCAGTGTCTCCATCAAAGGAAGGCTGCCCCCTGTTCAGGGGCCTGACCGGGTCTAAAACAGGTCAAGCATCCTGGGCTTCCCAGAAGACTCTTAGAGCCACAGAGGAGAAAAGCATCCAGGGAAACCGAGTCACCTGGGAAAGCTGACCCATTGACCCACTTAGAATCTGTTGGCAGGAAGGGAACATGGCTGAGTCCTGTTCTTGGCTGGGCCCACTGGCCTCAGCTTTTTTCCTGAACTGTTCTAACTGGATTAATAGATGCTTCCTGAACATGCAGGCAGAAAGCATCTCAGTGAACCAACTGCCAGAGTACTGAGCAATGGGGAACGTCACCTCCCAGACCACAGGCAGGACCCACACTTTGCTGCTGGGTCCTGGGTGGTTCTGGGCAATCTCCCTGTCCCTGTTTCATGGGAGGGACTAAGCAACCAGCCAGTCACATCCCCTGATTTGACTACAAGTATTGGCTCAAGGAACATGTGCTCTAATCAGGGCTGAGAGGACTAGGCTAGACCGTCGGATCTCCTAGACTCGGGAAGAGGAGCCAGGGAAGGAGGAGGAGCCAGGGAGGAGAGGGGGAAGGAGGAGGAGCCAGGGAGGAGAGGGGAAGGAGGA
>NW_022196900.1:98578311-98593713 GCF_008632895.1 Mastomys coucha
GGAGAGGGGAAGGAGGAGGAGCCAGGGAGGAGAGGGGGAGGAGGAGGAGCCAGGGAGGAGAGGGGAAGCAGGGCTCTTAAAAATTGTAAATGAGCCTAACCCTAGAGAACGTGGTGAGTGTGGGGGTGCACACTTGTAATCCCAGAGCTTGCGAGGCTGAGGCAGGGAGAGCATGTGGGTTATGTGTCTTAAAGAATACCCCAAATTCACCCTGTCGTAAGCATTTTTAAAGCGTGCTCATGCATAGTGTTTAGTAGATCACTCAAGCTACTTTGGATTGTGTCTTATACACTCTAGTTCTTCCCACTCCCTTTCCTACCCCCCTTTTCCTTTCTCCCTCTTTGAACTTGACTGCTCTGGGTACCCCATTCAAGCCAAAACCCCTTCCCCGACTCAAATACGGGCTAATGGAATAATGTTTTGTTTTGTTTTAAAGATGATGTCTATATGTCTGTGTGTGGAAGCTAGAGGTGCTGGGGCTCCTGGAGTAGGAGCAGCAGTTGCAGGCACTGATGTGAGTGCCGGGGACTCAATTCGGGTCCTCTGAGGGAGCAGCGCATACTCTTATCCACTGAGCCACCTCTCCAGACCCAAGCTGGGTCGTTTTATGATTGGCTTATTTCTCTTAGTGCATCGTCTTCAAGAGTTAAAGTGCTGTCGCAGGTGTCCATGGTAGAGTCACGTGGGTGTGCTGTGTTCCCTTGTTGTAAGACCCCAGAGAGGACCCTCTCACACATGCTTTAAACAGCCATGTGCACACTGGTAAGGGCTTGTCTGTGAGCCAACTGCTCATCTAGATGAGGCTTAGAAGGGGCGTGTGGCTCAGTGGCCTTAGGATTATGCACCCCTTAACTTCAGAGAGAAGGGGGGAGAGAGTGCCTGGGTAAGAAGGAAAGGGGGGAGGGGGGAGAGAGAAATACCCAAATACCATGGATCTCAAAAACCAAGCTGAGCTCCAGACCTTGACTACACTTTGGGATGGATGACAGCCCTTATTCTTTTTAAAAAGTGTGTGTGTGTGTGTGTGTGTGTGTGTGCATGCATTTGTGTGTTTATGTGTGTTCGCCTGTGTGGATGTGCATGTTGGCCCGAGTTTGACATTGGGGTGTTTTCCTCAGCTGTGTTTCCATCTTAATCATTTTTTGAGATGGGGTCTCACACTGAACCTTGCTGTTTGGGCCATATAGATTCCTACAGCCTTCTGGGCTTCAAATTGAAACAGTTCCAGGTTCAGGGAATGACCCTAACGTCAAGAGTGGTGGAGGAAGACACTCAGCGTCTACCTCTGACCTCCACAGGCAACAGTGACTGCGCTGCATATGAGAGCATATGCTATACCCCACAGTGAGTGCACCACACACATGAGCAAATGCCACACCCACTCACCCCACCCCCGCTCCCCTGCAAAGTCAGTGATGGATAAAACATTAACAATGCTGAGGACAATAGTCATATCTACAGCCGCTGCATTGTGAACCAAAGATGTGTTCTTCCGGTACGTGGAAGCTAGCATTCGATGCAGCAGGGAAGGCTACTAGGAGTCGGGGCTGAGATGGACAGGTGAGGTTCTCCTCCCCATCATGTCTTTTTTTGCACGGACCCCGCCAATATTTAGCCTATGTAACTCACTCATGAGCCCATTGTCACTGTGAGCTGGAGAAGGGATCTGAGTTTTCAGCCAAGACCCAAAGCCAACATTTGTTGAGACTCAGTGTGGTCTGGGAGTCACAGTTGCAAACGTCCACGTGATTACTGTTTGTAGAGGACATGGGGTACATTCTACCCATAACCCCACACTGTCCAGACAGGCTGGTTTTTTTCCATAGATTAAACGTTGACTGACAGGTTGCTGGCTGGGTCTGGGGCCTGGTGTTGTGCCAGACACTTGACGGTGTCTGCCGACTCATCCTAGACTCACACTTGGCAAAAAAGGGATCTGGCTGATTCTGGGGCTGGGGCTGGGGCAGGGAAAAGATGCCCTGAGCCCTGGGGCCCCTTGCAATTATGGAAAACAGGGAAACTGCAAGACAAAACAAAAGCAACTGAGAAAAGTGTGCATGTGTTACGGAGACCAACACCCAGGCTGAAAGAAGCGCCCAGAAACCAAGGCTAGACCAAGATAAGCCAGGGACTGGGGAGATGCCACAGTTGGTAAAATGCTTGCTATGCACGCACAGATGGCCTGAGTTCAATACTAACACGCACATAAAAAGCCACATGTGCTGGATCATGCGTCTAATTATAGCACCAAGGAAGTGGAGACAGAAGCATCCCTGGGACTCACTGCCCAGCCAGTGAGCTCCAGGCCACTGAGAGACTGTGTTTCAAAGTAAGGTAGACGTTATTAACACTGGAACGTTGTCCTCTGGCTTCCACATACACCCACACATGTTCTGAAGCCTCACATTCTCTCCATTAAAAATAAATAACAGTTAGTTATAATTCGATGTGTAAAATAAATAGACCCAAGATTGTCCTGCTATATACAACTGAGTAAAATAAACACTGGGAGAGGAGGAATGGAGAGGAGGAATCTTCCCTGCAGAAGACCTCAGGGGAGGCAGAAAGCTTTGTAATGGAATTCTCTGTGACTACATGCTCCCGCATAGGTGTCTCAGGTCCCCCCTGGGGGCTGAGTGGCTTACTACTTGCTTCCAGAGCAGAAATAATGACTCTACCACGGAGAAGGAGAAACCTGGCAGGCACTGCCCTCATCCAGGGAGAAGGTGACACCTATGGGAGTCAGTGGACACTGGGTGCCCCTGAGAGGGCAGAACACTAAGTCTACGTCACCTTAGTTGGTCAGGGCCTTCTGAAAGCTTTGACCCGATCTAATCAGAGGAAGGCATCTGGCGTATTCAGACTAAGGGACAGTCTCGAGGATGACTGGCCAGGACTCCTCAGGACTGCCAAAGAGAGAAAATGTTACATAGTTCGGGGGTTCAGGGGCTGAACGCAGGTCTTGGCTGAGGTGTGGGTCCTGGGGTACAGTCATAGTAACAAAACACAGTGGATCCTCTCTCTGTTTGTGATATTTGTTGACAATGGGGCAACTAGAAAAAGTATCAATGAATGGTTACCACTACAGCCTTTCTGGAATTATTTCAAAGTAAGGCTAGTGTGTTCATATGTGTGTGTACACATGTGTATGCATGTGTGTACGCATGTGTTTGTGTCTGTGTCTGTGTGTGTGTGCACGAGCTAGAAGACAACTTCAGGTGTTCTTCAGGACCCATTCGCCTTAGTTCGCTCCCCTCCTCCCTTCCCCTCCCCCTTTCCTTCGCTCCCTCCTTTCTTTTGAAACAAACTCTCTCATTGCCCTGGATCTGGCACAGGATGCTAGACTGTCGGATTTGTGAGCCCAGAGACTGACCTTTCTCTATCTTTACATTCTTAGAGCTGGATTACAAACATCCCCAGAGCTGAGGGTCCTGAGAATCAAATTCAGTTGTTTGTTTTTGGTTTTGTTTTTGTTTTGTCTTTTCGAGACAGGAGTTCTCTGGCTGTCCTGGAACTCACTCTGTAGACCAGGCTGGCCTTGATCTCAGAAATCCACCTGCCTCTGCCTCCCAAGTGCTGAGATTAAGGGTGTGTGTCACCACACAGGGATAAAATTGAGTTCTGCATGTCTGCAAAACAAATATTTTATCAACTGAGATAGCCCCTGCATTCCTGGGTTGTTTGTGTGTTTGATTTTTAGATCTTTAAGTTAAAAGACCAAAACAAACACACAAATGAAGCACAAATTCTACCTGCAATGGTGACTATAGCTCACCCAAATAGGGAGTTCCTTGGATCCACTGCCAAGCCCTACTTCCTCTGATTTTGTTTATTACTATACAATAGCTGGACGGACATGGAGAGTGGCAGGGGGTGGGGTATAACTCCCTCCAACCCCTCTCCCCAGCATGTGCTCTCCCCATCAATGACAAGTCTGGCTGCCAGGTAGGCTGGACACAAAAAGTGCAGTTCCACAGCTTGGCCAGCAGAGGGTGCTGTTTAGCACCTGTGCAAACAGTCTTCAGGGGTGGGTGGGTCCATTTCAAAAGGATAATAATATTTAAGCCCCACCCCTCAAAGTAACATTATGGTGGGGTTTTTTAATCTGAGGGACCAAGATTATATTTTGTATGACCTAGAGGTGGCAAGTGATGTCCTTAAGCTTTAGACGGTAAAAAGTAGACACCTTTGAATCTGTTTATTCCTAAAGCCTTTTGGCCTTTCTGCATCTGGCTTGTCATGTTCTCTCCTGTTTGTAAATATTCAGGTTGAAGCCTTTCCCTTCCTTTTCATGTATTAATTCCCTTCCAGCTCATCCACTAAATGAGAGAAAAAAATCAGACAAAGAAAGAAAGAAAGAAACAAACAAAAAACCCAAGAATCCCCTGAAAAACCTTGCCAGGCTGGGTGGACGAGGAGACCATTGTCACCTGACCCCTGAGAAAGTCAAGTGGTGGAAGCTGGGTTAAGCATGTGACCACGAGTAGAGACAGGAAGCCACAGGCAATCCTCAGGGTTCTGCACGGTCCCTCTGGTCCCCCAGCCCCGACACTGATGCCATCTATGTGGGCTGTAGGCAGTATCACACCTTGTCCGGGGCTGTCTGCTGTCCCAGGCCCTCCCATTCCAGTCTCTGGAACTTTCCTTTGATATAAAAGGCCCTGGCTCTGGGATTCCATATGCATCAGCAGGTCCCTCGAGAAGCTGCCAAGCTCAGCACAGAGGAAACGGCACGGGTGAACTGGGGGAAGATGCTTGCCCTGATTGAACCCACCAGCCCTCCAGCCCACTCTGTTACTCCACTCTGCTGAAGACAACGTGACCTCCTCAAGAGCCTAGATTACTTAAAGTTGTGAAGATACAAATCCCTGGTGGATGGCGCCTGGACGGAGCCTCTCACCAGGCATCTGCTTCCTTCCAGTGTCCTCCCCACTGAGACTGCTTCAGTGGGGAAGCAGATTACTGACTGCCACTTTAATCTTTGGATCCTGTCAGGGATGTTCTGCTCAGGCAGAAGGAACGCTTCCTGATACGGCACCATGTGTGTGTCCCCATAGCCCATCTGTGTGCATCCTTTAGCCCATCTTCTGGGTGGCACTGGGACACACCTTAACTTTTCTATGGAAGAGATGTCTTTCCTTCTCTCAATTCTATGTGTTTGTATAATGTGTGTGTGTGTGTGTGTGTGTGTGAGTGTGTTCATTCTTCTATTTCTTCAATTTTTCATGTGTATATGGAAGCATGTATGTTTTGAGTGCACATACATGTGGAGGCCAGAGATCAACATCAGCAGTCTTTTACAATTACCCTCTACTTTAGTATTTGAATCAGAGTCTCTCGATGAATCTAGTGCTCATGGTTCGGCTAGCCTGGCTGGTCTTCACACCCAATTCCTTTATGTGCACACCCAATTCTTTTATGTGAACACTAGGGACCAAACTCACTTCTTCAGAGCTGGGGGAGACAGCTCAGTAGTTAGAGCCCTTGCTGCGCAGGGTGTGAGGATTGGAGTTTGAATTCCCAGAACCCATGCAAATGCTTGGTGGCCATGGTGGCCCACCTGTAACTCCAGCCTTAGAAGGCAGGGCAGGCTGGTTACTGAGACGGCCCATATTGGTGAGATCTGGGTTTGATTAAGAGAGCCTGCCTTGATGAATAAGGTCAAAGTGCCACTGAGGACGATTTCTGACATCAACTTTAGGCTTCCACATAGTCTTAGTTAGGGGTTTCATTGCTGTGAAGAGACACCATGACTATGGCAACTCTTATAAAAGACATTTAATTAGAGCTGGCTTTCAGGTGTATAGGTTCAGTCTATTATCAACAAGGCCAGAGCATGGCAGTGTCCAGGCAGGCACGGCTCTAGAGGAGCTGAGAGTTCTGCCTCTTGTTTGGAAGGTGGCTAGGAGAACACTGACTCCCATGTGGCTAGGAGGAGGGTCTCAAAGCCCACCCCCACAGTAACACTTCTTCCAACAAGGCCACACCTCCTAATGGTGCCACCCCCTGGGTCAAGCACATTCAAACCACCACACACATGCACATGAACACTGATAAACACATCCATGTGCCCACACAGGTGCCAATAGGCATGCTCACATGAAAAATGTAGAGAAATCAAAGACCAATTCCATGCTTGCCAGCCAGCACTTTACCCGCCGGACAGTCTTCTTAGCCCATCCCTTTCAGGTCTGAATCCCAAGAGAGCTGATCTCCTAAGAGCCAGGAGAATGAGAGGGTGTGGCCAATCAGAGCCTCTGGCATCAATGAGAAGTTCCAGATAGTCACATGACCACATAAGACAAATCAATTGAAAAACAAAACAAAAACAACACAAAGCCAAATTGGGGCTCCTGGCGAGAACTTGTGGCGAGAACTCCCAGTGAGCCCAGTGGAGAATCTGCTGAGATAGTGAGCTAATGAAGCCGGAAGAGATGGATTCCTGAGCATCCCTGGAACACCTGGATCAAGCCAGGCTCGAAGCTGCTGCTTTCCAGGTACGTGGTTTTGTTTGTTTGTTTGTTTGGTTGGTTTTGGGTTTTCGAGACAGGGTTTCTCTGTATAGCCCTGGCTGTACTGGAACTCACTCTGTAGAACAGGCTGGTTTTGCTCACTCTGATCTGGGTTTCTGACACCTGACAACAGTAAAACAATAAGCTCCCTGAGACTTCATGCAAGTGCCACCCTGTGCCACCCTGTGCCCACAGGCAAGGCGCTCTACAGGTTCTGACAAGGCTCATTGCATACGAAACTTAACACAGTGGCCCAGGGAGGGAGAGATTTAGAGTAAGACAGGGAGTGAAAACAGAGAAATGGGAAGTGGAAAAAGAAAAAAAAGCCAATCAGCTACAGCCGCAAACCCCTGTTCCAGTTCCAGCAGTGGTTCTCCGCCTTCCTGTGGCTTTAACAGTTCCTCCTGCTGTGGTGCTGCCAACTGTAACATTATTTTAGTTGTTACTTTATAACTGAAACTTTGTTACTGTTACGAACTGTAATGTAGATAAGGTGTTTTTCCAATGGTCTTTTAGAGTATCAACCCACAGGTTGAAAACCACTGAGTTACAACCTGCTTTAGAGCACAAACAAGCCCATTTTCTCCCCTTCAGAAGTTATTTCACAAACATTCCAAGTTCTCAAAGAAAACCTCCCAGACAAAAGGACCAGGTTCCTTTTATAACACTCGTGGTGTACAGTTGTATATTAATGACCTAGCACATTTACCAGTTACCTCGATGTGGTTGTATTGCCATGAATGCAAATGTACACATTTGCATATGTATATCCATTGTTGCTGTTTTAAAGAGACAGTGGAAAGACTGTTCAAAGTCTATTTTTTCCTCCTTACTTCTCAGTTAGCTGAGTAAACTATTAACTGGCACAGCCCTAGGCAAACAGAAGAGAGCTCACTATGAGTTAATTCCTCCTTCTCTCTCTGCCTCTGTCTTTAAATTCTTCTTTGTGGGATTCAGTAAAGCAAAAAGGGTGCAGCGGAGTGTTCCCAAGGAAGGTGAGTAAGCTCACAATGGAGCAGGTAGTAAGTATTTTTGACTTTGCCAGTGGATCAGAAAGGTAAACAGAGGCAGCAGCACATGAACAGGCAAGGCTGCATCCCGATAAAACTTCATTAACAAGCACAGTTACTGGACTCTGCTTTGCTCAGTGTAAGAAATAAAATAATTGTTCATTTTTAAAAGTGCCGTGAGCCAGTTTAGGTCTAAATGCAGACAAAGTGAGAACACTGGCTCCTCACCCAGACTCTGCTCGTCTAATTGCCTGTCCACATGAACTCAAGACAAAGGAAGGGCTGGGCATGGTGGAGCACTTCTTTAATCCCAGCACTCGGGAGGCTGAGGCAGGCAGATCTCTGAATTCCAGGCCAGCCTGGTCTACAGAGTGAGTTCAGGTCAGTCAGAACTACATAGAGAGACCCTGTCACAAAACAAAACCAAAAAATGAAACAGCAACAAAATCAGAGTGTAATATTATCACAATTATTATTATCATTATATATTATATACTATACAATATATAATGTATAATCTATTATAACAGATTGTATAATATATAAGTATATAATATAGTTTATATATTACATATTATTGATATAAAGATTATTGTGCTTGATGAGCTTTAAGATAAACAGGCTGTAAAACATGTGCACACACATACACACACACACACAAATGAAAATAAAATAAAAATCTTTTACACAAGTGAAATAGAGACAAACCTAAACAGGAAAAGAAAAGAGAAGGCTCAGGTGACCTTATCTCATTTGTTTGTTTTTGTAGCCCCCAGGTCCAGGTCATGAGACTGACAGAAAGTAAATTCACAGGAAAGTAGCTGAGCCCAGCTGGCTCATCACACATGCTGGGGAAGACAACCTAGGAGACGCATCTCTAGGCACGCCCATGAGGGGCTATCTAGAGTGTTCCGTGAGATGGGGAAACACGCCCTGAATGTACTGGATGTGGGTACCATCCCACAGGCTTCAAAGTCTTCATGAAAAGGAGAGAGAGTGAGCTGAGCCGGGCATTCATCTCTCTCTGCTTCCTGACTATGGATGTCATGTGACCAGCCACCTACACTCCTGCCACCCTCAGCCTGTGAGGCAGAATCACCCTCCCTCCAAGTCGCTTGTGTAGTGGCTTTTGTTACAGGACAAGTAACT
Organism: Mastomys coucha; assembly: GCF_008632895.1. Taxonomy (NCBI): domain Eukaryota; kingdom Metazoa; phylum Chordata; class Mammalia; order Rodentia; family Muridae; genus Mastomys; species Mastomys coucha. The sequence continues at coordinate 98,586,983 of NW_022196900.1, forward strand.
GCTACACGCCAGGCAGCTGCTTTTACAGAATCAGAAGGCATAATGGTGGTCTAAGCTACTGGGGGTGGTGGTGAAGGTGGGTGAGAGGTGAGGGACGGGGGTAGGGGTGAGAGTGAGGGGTGGGAGTGGGGGTGGGGGATGAGGAATGAGAAGTGGGGGTGATGGATGAGAGGTGCGGGATTAGGGGTGAGGTGGGGGTGAGGGTAGGAGGTAAGGGTGAGGGGTGAGAGTGGGAGGAAGGGGGTGAAGGGTGACGGTGGGGGATTGGAGGTGAGGGGTGAGATATGGTGAGGACAGGGGTGCGGGTGAAGGTGAGGGGTGGGGATGGGGGTGAGGTGGAGGTGGGGTGAGGGGTGGAGGATGAGGGGCCCGGAGTTTCACTTTCACAAGCTAGTTCTATGAATGGCTGCATAACAGACAGAACAGAATTAAACCAAACTGAACTCCATGGATATGGCGAAGATGTAAATTCCATGACAAGTGTATTTTTTGCCATGGTTTTTTGGGTTTTGTTGTTGTTGTTGTTGTTGTTTTTGTTTTTTCAAGACAGAGTTTCTCTGTGTAGCCCTGGCTGTCCTGGAACTCACTCTGTAGATCAGGCTGGCCTCAAACTCAGAAATCCGCCTGCCTCTGCCTCCTAAGTGCTGGGATTAAAGGCGTGAGCCACCACTGTCCGGCTTGCCACAGTTTTTAAAAAGGAGAAATAGAAGCAGGTGATCAAAGAGGTCAGTAACACCAAGAGCTTCTTATGGTGGATACAGGGTCGGGGAAGCATTGTGAAAGCACTTTGTGAGGGCTCGCTCCATGACTCTTGGGGACTTACTTGAATTTACTGAGAGTTTACTTGATTTACCAAGCGGATTGGTGAAGTTCATGTTGAGTGACTCACCCTCGGGTGAAGCTCCTGATGTCAGCTGGCAAGCGGAGGAGGCGAGGTCACGGGTGATGGGGACGGGGATGGGGACGTTCACTCCCTGTTGTAGTTGTGGCCATTTTCCCCAGGGGTACACACCTCAAAACCACCAACCCTACCCTCAAAACACATGTACTTCGTTGTAGAACTATTTCACCTTGGTGAAATGTCATGTTTAGTAAGTAGTACTGGACCGAGGAGGGAGATAGCTCAGTGGGTAAAGGTACTTGCCTCCAAACCCGATAACCATAGTTTCCTTAAGCCCGAGCCTTCCCAAGTTTTCAGTTCTCTTTAACCTAAATCGAGATTATAATTTAGACTGTGACCTCAGACCTAATTCTGATCTGGGCCCGAATAACAACTGGCATGTGTCGGTCACCTGCTCGGACATGGGCGTTCACAGCTTATAGATATAGCCTGTCAATTACAGAGGAGACTCTGTCCTACAGAGGATCTGCGTGCGATCAGAGAAAAGCAACAGAACTAGGCAGCCCGGAAAGGTCAGGGTCTGAACTGGGCACTTTGCGGCAGTTGCATGTAATGCAGGGAAGTGCCCATCAGGGGGCGCTGACACGCCCCCAAGCCTCCTGGGGGGCACCAGAACTGGGATTGGGTGGAGTCTTGTTGCTATGCTAGGTGTGGGCAGTGTGGGATTGCACAGTGCTTCCGGTGGCTGTATCTGAGCACAGGACTGCACGCACAAGCCAGCATGGCACCCCACCCCCACACGCCACCACGCAGAGGCTGAGCTCACCGGGGACGGGTTCTCAATGACCAGCTCGTAGGTCATCCCCGTAGATCCGAACCGCAGAATGTCTCCAGGGATCAGCTTCACCGCCACATTCTGAATGTGGCACTCGTTGACAAACGTGCCGTTGCGGGTGTTAAAGTCCTGAAGGATGAAGGTGCCCTCGGCCTCGTTGAATTCGATGAGCGCATGGTGGTTGTCAATGTCTGCAGACTGAGAGGGAGGAAGCAGCGGTCAAGAAAATGAAAATAGCAACATCCCTGATACTTGCTGCTCACTCACAGGCTGCCAGAAGAGGATGACACTGAGCCTCCTTGCTTGGTCCTCAGCAGTCCTCGTGTGTGTGTGTGTGTGTGTGTGTGTGTGTGTGTGTGTGTGTGTGCATGTTGTGGGGAGGTGGTACCTGAAAATTAACACCTGAAGTTTGTCATCTCATCTCCACATACACTCACACATACACACACTCAACACATACTCACACATGCACACAAACGTGTGCACACACACACACATACACACACCAGACAGGCCTTTCAGTAGCTGGATCTAGAGAGAAGAGTCTGAAGGGGAATCCACAGGCACCCACCCACTGTCGCTGGTTTTAAAGACAAAGGTGCCAGAAGCCAGGGAATGCGGGCAGCTTCCAGCTGACCCCCCAACTGACAGCAAGCAGGGAAAAGAGGGTCTCATCTTGGTAACAGCAGGAATCAAATTCTTCCAAAAGCCCGAGCGGGCCAGGAGGCACACCCTCCCCACGAGGTCAGAGAGGACTCTAGGTTGACCAACATTTTGATCTTGGTTTTGAGTGACGCAGAGCAGAGACTGGATCCACCCAGATTTCTGAGTTGTGAGAGTGGATGTGTTGTTTGGAACAGAAAGTTAACACCTGAAATACTTTAACTCAGCTGCCAGAGGCAGTCCTACCACTTCTACCAGCAATGTAGTCTCATGAAACAGCCACCACAAAGGTTACCCACCGCGCATGCTCGGGGACGGGGCCTGGAGGCGGCTGGTCAGCTTGCCTGCACCCTGCATCCCACTGGGGCACAGCGGTATTCACCGACTTGACCACCAGAAACCAATCGACCGTTTAATTTTCCCTTTCATTCTGCCTACCCGAGGCTCGCTCTCAGAGCAACAGAGATAGCTCAGCTACAAGCCTTTTGGAAGGAGGTTCTATCTTCCAGGTAAGTCCTGCACTGACTGCTTAGCCTCATGTGCCCACTTTACCTAGTCTCCACCAAGCCGGAGCACTGACCCTCACACTAGCTGCCGTGACAGCTGGATGATGCCCTTTCCAGCCCCACACTGACAGGCTTTTGTTTAAAGAAGCAGCTAGGTTTCGCTTACTCTGCAGACCTGTCCTTTGTACCCCAGATAGGACCTAATGGGTATCCCCCAATACAGCCTCAAGGCTCTTGGAGGAAAACATGTTGTTACACTGGATACCCAGCAGAGGGCGTCAGCCCAATATATTGCCTAAAAGGAAGCCCTTCCCTGGCTTACTGTTAACTCTCATTGAGGATAATCGCTTCTGATGGCTGCCTTATGGTCTCTGTGAGCTCACAGGATTTTTTTAGGTGTTCCCAAAGCCATGTGGAAAAGCTTGGAGTCAGAGTCTCACGTGTGAAACTGCTTTGCCACCCCTGCTGACTTCGAGGTTTTAATCTTAAGAGACCCGTTTACACACTTTGGTATGAGGGAGGGTAGGGTGGCATTGTGTGTGTATGTTCATATGTGGCAGTGTGTATGTGTGTGTTCAGGTGTGTGAATTCATGTGTGTGAGTGTGCCTATCTCAGGAGTCTCTTCTTACGTGCTGTTCACCTTATTTTATGGGACAGGGTCTCCTATTGGTCGGGAACTCACCAGCTGGGTGAGCGGCAAGTGGAGGAATCTGAAAGCCAGGAGCCTGCATTTAGCCAGCACAATCATAAGCCTGTGAAAAGCCCGTCTGCCACTGGATGGGGACATTTCTTCATTCAGGAAGAACTGAAGCCCTTTCTCAGCAAAGCTTAAGTAACAATCATGTAATTATGTTCTCCAGGCACAGTGATGTACAGCTGTCATGGAAATACTTAGTTTGCATGTGTGTGTGTGTGTGTGTGTGTGTGTGTGTGTGTGTGTGTGAGAGAGAGAGAGAGAGAGAGAGAGAGAGAGAGAGAGAGAGAGAGAGAGAGAGAGAGAGGCAGAGAGAGACAGAGAGAGACAGAGGAGACAGAGACACATAGAGAGAAACAGAGACAGAGAGAGAAACAGGGACAGAGAGAGACTGAGATAGAGGCAGGGGGATTGCTTGAGTGCAGGAGTTCATCTCATAAAGAAAGAGGGGCTGGGGAGATGGTCCAGTTTGTACTGTGCTCACAAGCATGTAGACCTGACTTCTGATCCCCAACGTAAATGCCAGGAGTGGCAGAGGCATATGTAAATCTAGCCATGGGGGTTGTGGGAGGGTGAAGACAGGCGGATCTGACTGAGGAACTGAGTCTTTGAGCTCCAGGTTCAGTGAGAAGCTGTTTCTAAAATTTAAGTTGGGACTGAAGGGATAGCTCAGTTAGGGTGTTTGCTGCTCTTGCAAAGAGCTTTGAAATTCATTAATTAGCTGAGCGCCAAGGGATCCTGAGCCCTCACCTGGCCTCTGCAGACAGACACACAGACACACAGACACAGAGTCAATCAGTAGTCACCGGCAATATTAAATTGTACAACAACCTTCAGGAAGGTCTAGCACTGAGCTGAGCTGGGTTAAGTGAGGAGAGGAGGCTCGTGTCCACGCTGCATCCAGAGTGGCTCTTTTGAAACCCTGTCCCTTCTCTTGCTGAGAGCCCTCCCGTTTCTTTCTCCCCTTGCTCTCTCAGGCTAGACCAGAACCCTAATGTCCACATGAGAAGTCCCACCTGTCCCTCAACCACCTTCCCAGTTTTATTTATGAACCCACTGCTTTTCTTTCAATACTTTGGGCTCAGCAAGCATTCGAGCACCCTAAGGCCTTTGCACATGGAATTCCCTTGCTCCTGTGGGCAGTGAGTACTCCTTGACCTTTTCTAGCCTTTCCTTAGAGCCATGATGCTGCCATGTGCTGCTGTGTGGCCATTAGCACCTGTCATGTGGCCATTAGCACCTGTCATGTGACCATTAGCACCTTGTCATGTGGCCATTAGCACCTGTCATGTGGCCATTAGCACCTGTCATGTGGCCATTAGCACCTTGTCATGTGACCATTAGCACCTTGTCATGTGACCATTAGCACCTGTCGTGTGACCATTAGCACCTGCCATGCCAGGTAGACATCTGTGGAGTGGATCTGTGATGATAAAACCTTTATCACTGAACCTCACTAGTCCCACTGGCCTGGAAAAACCTTGTGTACTTATTTGCTAAGTGTAGCTGCTGTGCGATTTCAAAGCTGTTTTGTTTGTTTGTTTGTCTGTTTATTTGTTTGTATTTTCTTTTTTCCCCTCCCTCTCTTTCCTTAGGTTTCTGAATTTTATTCAGTGGCATGACTTTTAAAATTTTTATCTTTGTATGCGCTTGTGTGTGTCTGTGCACATGTGTGTATGTGTGTGTGCATGTGTGTGTGTCTGTGTGTGTATGCGTGTGTGTCTGTGTCTGTGCGTGTGCATGTGTGCATGTGCATGTGTGCGTGTGTGTGTGTCTGGGTGTGTGTGTGTGCATGTGTATATGTGTGTGTGTGCATGTATGCGTGTGTGTGTGTCTGTGTCTCTGTGTTTGTGTGTGCATGTGCGTGTGTGTGTGTGTGTGTGTGTGTGTGTGTGTGTGTGTGTGTAGGGATGGAGGTTAAGGACATAGCCTTGAAGGCCAGAAAAAGCTGTCAGATCGCCCTGGAACTGGACCTACAGGTTTATGAGGGTGCTGGGAACCGAACCTGGGTCCTTTGAAAAATCAGCCAGTGCCTTCAAACTCTAAGCTGTCTCTCTAGCCTCCTCTGCCTCTTCCTCTTCCTCTTCTTCTTAGTAGTATGTGGGTCTGTGTGGGTCTGTGCACATGTCTACACTACCCATCATACTTGCTAGATGTTGGATCCCCTGGAACTGGAGTTACAGGGGTTGTGAGCCTCCTGCAGGTGTTGGGTTCTCTATTAGCAGCCTGCTCTCTTAACTGCTGCGCTGGTGACTCTCCACTCTGGTGACTTCCATTTGAGCAAGGCCAAGGACATTCTATGGCCAATTATTTTATATCAAATGACACTCAGTCTCTGCCTGTGTAGTAACCTCTCATTAGCTACCTTTCCCAAGCAGCTCTGGAGCTCCACAGGTGACCCCTCCCACCCCTGAGAGTTTCTCTTGGCCTTAGTTTACAAGATCATAATAATGATAACGGTGTTATTACTTAGCATGGTGTGCCAGGCACCTGGTTGCCTTTTCTCATTAGGTCAACACAAGAACCCAGAAAGGTACACAGTTTACAGATGGGAACACATGCTTATGGCCACACAGCCAGGAAGTGGCCCAAAGAGGTTCAGGCCCAGAGCTCAGTTCTCAAAACCTGTGCCTTTTCAAACTTTCATGATTTTCTAGTCTTAGAGTTGGTTCATAAAGAAAGATGGCTGGGGCCTTGCAGGTAAAAGTGCTTGTGATACCAGGCTAGGCAGATGAATCTAATTTCTGCCACCTGTGTGAAGATGGAAGGAGGGACCCCACTTCAGCAACTCTACAAAGCTGGCCTCTGATTTCCACATGCTACCTTCTCTGCTTTGTTCTCTGTCTCTGTCTGTCTGTCTCTGTCTCTGTCTGTCTGTCTCTCTGTCTGTCTCTCTGCCTCTCTGTCTCTGTCTCTGCCTCTGCCTCTGTCTCTGTCTGTCTCTGTCTCTCTGTCTCTGTCTCTGACTGTCTGTCTGTCTCTCTGTCTCTCTCTGTCTCTGTCTCTCTCTGTCTCTCTCTCTCTCTCTCTTTCTCTCTCGTTTTTCGAGACTGGGTTTCTCTGTGTAGCCCTGGCTGTCCTGGAACTCCCTCTGTAGACCAGGCTCAGACAAAGATCTCTCTCTGTGGGGAGCTGTAAATCTTGAGAGGCATTCGCCATGGCAAGATGGCGCCTACTTCCGCTGTTAACTC
>NW_022196900.1:98595562-98595719 GCF_008632895.1 Mastomys coucha
ATGCGGCTGTTTGGCCCTGTTCAACGAGGCCTGCCACTGCTCTCCGCTTTGCCTAATTGCCACGCACATTTTGTGTGAAGACAGTATCTGAGGCGTAAACTTCAAGGAAAATCAGTCTCCTACCTCTACATTGTCGCCTGGCACCCCAAACTCAGAG
>NW_022196900.1:98595729-98596035 GCF_008632895.1 Mastomys coucha
TTAATTTTTAAAATTTAGATGATGACGGGCGTACAGCTGCCGATCGTCATTGCTCAGAACCTGACAGGCCAAAAGAGATGACAAAATGGAAAGATGTTTTGACCCGTCAATGGAAAGGCCCGGATCCTATTTTAATAAGATCCAGGGGAGCCGTTTGTGTTTTTCCACAAGAAGAAGATAACCCGATTTGGGTACCAGAGAGACTAACAAGAAGAATTGAGGCGAAAGAAGACAGATTACGACTCGCCCTTCGGGACTCAGATCCTGACCTGTCTGCACATGTCCGGATCTGTCGTTTGCAGAAGG
>NW_022196900.1:98596949-98599586 GCF_008632895.1 Mastomys coucha
ACAGTTGCTGCAGAAAGAACCTAGTGTCCGCGTGTCTTCTTCCCGGCGAGAGGACCACGCGGGCTACATCTCTCTGTTGTTTCTGTTGGCTCTTTGGTCTCTGCCATGAGAAATCTAACACAGGAGATATGGTGAGCTGCTGTTTAATTGGTTGAATTTATTCTAAGATTAGGTGAACTTTCCAGAAATGCTAACTAACTTGCTATCTCTAGATCAGAAATGAGGCAAACATGGAGATTTATAGGCTTACCCTGCCTCTGTCACTCTCAGTACCTAAAATGAAACAACTGTGGATGGCACTGCTGCTGTGAGTCCATCTCCTACACTGCTGGTGCAGATGCAAGGTGCACAATGGTGTTGGACAAGTTTGGCGGTTTCCCTAGGTACAGACAGACATTTCCATGTGACATGTGACATTACCATCACACTCCCAGGCTTTCGTGCCCATGCAAAAAGTGTGTACAGCACACAGTGCCGTGCTGGGTAGATGCTTTGTAAACTCGGCACAGTCTAGAATCATCTTGGAAAAGGGACCTCAACTAAGACAATGCCTTGGTATCAGAATAGCCTTCGCACAAGCCTTGGGGGGCATTCTCTTGATTAATGATTGAGGTGGAGGGCCCGGGCCACTGTGGATGGTGCTACTCCTGAGCAAGGTGGTCCTGGAAGTGTTTAAGAAAGCAAACTGAGCAAGCCAGTAAGTGATGGACTGGGCTGTGGAGGTGTAAGCCAAATCAACCCATTGCCCCTCGAGGTACCTTTGGTCATAGTGTTTATCAGAGCAATAGACAGCAAGCTAAAATGAGCGGCTATTTATGATGACACCAAACTAGAGCTAATCACCATGTCCAGTCTGTGGACGGCTAAGCTAACAGCGGTATGTCCGTACCGTGATATACTGCTCAGCAACAATAGAGAAACAAGCTAGCAACCTAAAACTATCTCTAGGCCTGGGGGAGAGGGAAACGGACTCAAATCCAACCCTGAATCACACACCGTATGATTTTATTAATGTAACTTTCCTCAAACAATAGAATTATCGACGTGGAGAAGACAGTACTGGTTTCAGGGCTTAGGGGTGGTGTTGGGAGGGGCCGCTGTAACTAGGAAGTGGTGTCTAGATCCCCGGTAGTGAGCTGTTTTGCGTCTTGGCTTCTGCATATGAATCTGTGCCCATGATGAAATCATGGACACCAACCCTCCACAGGCAACCCTTGCCCACCCATATATGTACAGCACCATGGCCCATGCTCTGGACTGCTTTGATGCTGTTATATGTCGTCACGCTAGCATAACCACCCAGGAAACAGTGAGGGGCATGTGAGGTCTCCCTCTACTATCTTTGGAACCTTCTCTGAATCTTCACCTGTTTCAAAAGAAAGCTTATTAAAGGCATGTGGAGAAGGTCTCAGGGATGCCGGCTCCTCTGCTCTGGGAGGCTCCATTCCCATGTCTCTCTAAAATATTTTAGTCCGCTTGAATATTTAAAGAGCCTCTGAGTCTCTGTTTTCATTATTCATCTCTTTCTTCCACTTCCTCATCTGTCAGTGAATTGAGGCTTTGGACCAAACCACAGCTCATCAGAAAATGAAGCTCGATTTAAGGAGACTACAGCTAAGCCCAAGGCTTCACCTTGGAGCTTCGTGCTCTGGGGGACCTTCAGAGACAAGCTACGGAAATGCCTTGGAGGAGCATTGGGAAAAAAAAAAAAAACACTTCCCTGGGCACAGGGTGGGGAAGGGCACTTCTATGGTCTTTACCATGCACATCTTCCGAGCTCCCCTGGAAAAGTTGCTTCTGGACAGGGGACAACTAGGGACGTGTGAGAACATGAGTTCAGTAAACGACAGAAGGCCCATTGCCTTCAGATGCCAACCGCCAGCTCCTCTCGGCTATCGGGAAGATTCCTGCCTGTATCTTGACTGTACAAGGACAGAGGTGGCTGCATGTGGCAGTTGGGCTGAGAGAGACTTGAGTCTCCCCCCCCTCCCACGGAGGAGAGCTGGGGGCGCATGGGACGGGTGTGCGCTGTGTGTCTCACCTGTAAGACGATGTCGGAATCCACGTGCTTGCCAATCGTGGTGCTCTTATTCAGGACAAAAAAGCCTTCAGCGCTCTTCAAATACGCTTTCATTCTTTCTGATTTCCCTACAGGAGGGTCCAGAAAGGGTATGGTTAGAGGAACACATTCTAAGTCTGAGTGGATGAATACGGTCTCCTAGAGGGAGTGGCCAGGTGGTAAGCTAGCTCCGTCTTTTGAAGGTCATCTCTCCTAACAGTGATCACTAACAGAGAAGCATTGAAATATGATAATCAAACTCAAGGTATTTCTTTTTTTAAAAAAATGTATTTATCTATCTTATGTGAACATGTGTGTGCTTAAGGGTATGTATGTGTACTGGGTGCATGCAGGAACATGCAGAGGTCAGAAGAGGGCACCAAATCCTCTGAGATTGGAGTTACAAGTGGTTGTGTCCTGCCATGTGCTTGGATCTGAACCTGGGCTCTCTGCAAGAGCAGTAAGAACCTGTTAACCCCTGAGTCATCTCTCCAGATCCCTGATGGTCTGTCTATCTTTCTTCCCTTCTTTCTTTCTTTCTTTCTTTCTTTCTTTCTTTCTTTCTTTCTTTCTTTCTT
>NW_022196900.1:98599645-98602732 GCF_008632895.1 Mastomys coucha
CTCTCTCTCTCTCTCTCTCTCTCTCTCTCTCTCTCTTTCTCTCTCTCTCTCTCTCTCTCTCTCTTTCTATTTCTTTCTTCTTTTGGTTTTTCAAGATAGGGTTTCTCTGTTTAGCCCTGGCTGTCCTGGAACTCACTCTGTAGACCAGGCTGGCCTCGAACTCAGAAATCCACCTGTCTCTGCCTCCCAAGTGCTGGGATTAAAGGCGTGTTCTACCACTGCCTGGCAGGTATTTCTTAACTAGAGAAACAAAACAGAGCTCTAAATATCCCAACCATACCCCAAATGTCTCAGACAGCGGCTACCCTCTCCCTCAGCCTACTTATCTGTGACACCCACTGCTCATTTCGCTTGGTTATGACCCAGCACTTACTACTTCAGACACTGTGGGTGAGTTACTCTTTCCCAGGTTGCCTGGCAACAACAAACTCTGCTATTACTGATGCTAAGTTGGGCCTCTCAAACTCTAGTTCTGAGACCCACAAGCTCCCAATGAGTTCAAAGCCACTGAAAAAGCAGGCTTCAACTGATCCTTTCTTTGTAAGCTGCTGCATTTCTCCATATATTGAATTAGGAAAGGGGGTGCTTTCAATTTTTATTTTAAAACTCTCTCTGTCTCTTTCTCTCTCTCTCTCTCTCTCTCTCTCTCTCTCTCTCTCTCTCTCTCTCTCTCTCCTTCTTTCCTTCTCTCTGTGTGTGTGTTTTACTGAGGTATTATACACCTCAGTAAGCATATGGAGATCATGCAGGCATCTACCCTTTTCTTCTTTCCGCTGTGGGTGTGTGATGGGGACCAAATGCAGCTCCTCAGGCTTTTTTGGCAAGTACGTTTACCTGCTGAGCCATCTCACTGGTCCAAGGACTGACTTCTAAAGGCAGGGTAGGAAGATGCAGGATTCTGTGTGATCAGGACTCTGCACGGATTCCCTCCACCATTTTATGATGAAAATGTCAAATGTATGGAGATATTTAAAGTGGACAGTGAGCCAGCTGTGGTGGTGTATGCCTGTAACCCAGCACTGGGGAAGCTGAGACAGGAGGATTGTGAGTTTGAGGGTGGGTGAGGGTACATAGAAAGAAAGAAAAGTGAAGGGAGCCAGAAAGATGGCTCAGAGGCTAAAAGCACTGGCCTCTCAGATTCGTAAAGGACCCGGGTTCGATTCCCAGCATCTACATGGTGGTTCATGGTCATCTATCACCCAAGGACCCAGGGATCTGATCCCCTCTTCTGGCCTTTGTGGGCACTGAGTGTGAACAGTGCACAGACGTACATGCAGGCAACTCCCTCGCACCCCCAGACACATTAAAAGCAAGAAGAAAGGGGTAGAGATCTATTTCCTCTACCACCTGGATAGTTTGCTATTATTTTTATCATCATTTTTGGGTTTGGGGCTTTGAGACAAGTTTTCAAGGTAGTCCAGGCTGGCCTCAAACTCACTGTATAGCTGAGAATGAGTGAACTCATTTCCCAGTCTCCTGCCGGGTGCTAGGATTACAGGTGTTTACCACTTGTAGCCCAGAATGCCCTGTTTTGCTTCCCTCCTATCCATCCATCGCTACTTTTGTCTTATAACACACTCCAAAATAAGTTCTGCACAGTTAAAAAAAAAAATCAACAAACACTTCAGTGACACCTAACATTTCTAAAACATTGATGATAATGTGTCTTTCTGTCTGAATTCTAACTGAGCTACTACATCCAGGTGCCCAGGAGACGTCTCAATGCCAGGTCTAAGACAAGTCGTCATTTTCATTTCTACTGAGAAACTTCTGGAAAGTAGAGTTACAGAGGCTGGGGATAGAAACAAACCCCCCTCGAGCTGTGATGTGAGGACACTCGGGGTCTCTGCCCTCCATCGCCACCCTGTACAGAGAAAGAGCCTAATCAGGGACAGGCATTCAGGGATGACCTTGAACGCCTGAATCTTCTGCCTTCATCTTCTGGGGACTGTGTTCACAGGCATGTACCAGCACACCCACCTGCATGTGGGAACCCAGAGTGGATGCAGAACAGCCAAGGCAGGGGGAGGGAGTCTCCCGTTCTTCTGCCTGTATTCCCTCCCTTGTTAGCTTAGGGAGAGCTTGGGGCTCTGCCATCCTGACAGTCTTGGCCACTCACTACTTCATCTCCGGAGCTGGGAGCTGCCACTCCAGGCAGATAGAAGTGTTCTGTCAACACTTGAAAGGCCAAATGATACCTGAAAGTCGGCTCAGCTCTAGCCAAGGATGAGGCTACCTTTCATCCCCTCCCCCTCCCGGATCAATCCTAGACGGAATTTTGGAAGCTCAGCCTATTTCTCTCACTGCCTTGGTTAGGCAGTGTTTCTCCACCTTTGTCCAGCCCTGTACAGTCCCCCATCGGCCTGAAAGTACTGTATTCACTTGAGAGTGTGAAACTGTGGGTTGGTTCTCTCTTGATACAGTGCTCTGAGCCAAACAGCTTCCGTCATACGTGGGTTAGAGATGGGTTAGAGGCAGACTTTGGAAGATGTATTCTGATGAGGGCTACTTAGTGTGGGAGCCAGCTATACATTTTCCTTTGAGTTATAGCTGGGCATGTGAGGCCAGGCAAGGAATCTCTCTGCCTGCTAGTGGACGACCCCCTAAGGGTGAGAGTCCCCTTCTAATCCCAGCTGCACCAGATGGAGGTCCTGGGGCCTAAGGTTTCCATCGGGATGCCTCTGGGGACAGGGTGTGACTGCACTTAAGGTGGAATGGTTGGTGTCTGAACAGCTGCCCTGGAACTGGAGCACTCCGGAGAACTCTGGGTGGGGACACGCCTCCTCTCATCGCCACTGCTTTCTGCCAGTCATCCCTGGAACCGCACTCACCTGGCAGGAGGAGGAAGCTGGGGCTCTGTTCTCCTCCGAGAGCCCCGCAGACTGGGAGCAGCTTGCCAGACCCAGGGAGAGGCGGCCCGCCGCGCTCCGCCGAGTCTCCAGCTTGGCCCGCGCCCCGCGCGACTGCCTGGCCTGTGTACGCGCGTCGCCATGACAACGGGGCGGTCGAGGTCAGCAGGTGAGGGGCGTGGCCTGTGCGGGGGCGTAGCCGCGTTCTCTCTCCCGGTGTGTGTGTGTGTGTGTGTGT
>NW_022196900.1:98602742-98610271 GCF_008632895.1 Mastomys coucha
TGTGTGTGTGTGTGTGTGTGTGTGTGTGTGCGTGAGCGTGCGTGTACGTGAGTGTGCGTGTATATGTGCGAATGTGCACGTGTGTGCTGGGTGGGAGTCGGGTATGACTGCGTATTCCAGGCAACCCGAGGACGCCTCACTTCCCAGAGGAAGAAACCGAGGCTCAGAGGCCCCACAGCTTTTATAATAGATTGATCAAGACGCTGTGGAGAGGGCGTGGTGACAGACAGGTGGGTTGGGAGGTTGGAGAATCTTGGGGGTCAGCATCCAGTCTTACCAAGACCTGCTTCCTCTAGGATGAGGATGGTATTGAGTGTGAAGTAAGCTGGCCAGGCCGAACCGGGATTCTTTCTCTGTGCTAGGGACTAACTGTTTCCCACCTCACAGTCCCTCCCTCCCATACTGTCTCTCCATGCATTGCCAGGGGCCCTATACACATCAGACTGGGACTCCAAACCTGACTTGCCTGCCCAGTGGGCCCAGGACAGGGATGTTCTGGGAAGACACGCCTCTATTCTCATTTGTATGTAAACATCTCCAGTAAGGACCTGTTCATGCTGGGCGGTGATGGCGCCCGCCTTTAATCCCAGCATTTGGGAGGCAGAGGCAGGTGGATTTCTGAGTTCGAGGCCAGCCTGGTCTACAGAGTGAGTTCCAGGACAGCCAGGGCTACACAGAAAAACTATGTCTCGGGAAAAAAAAAATAAATAAAAGACCTGTTCATACGACTGGACTCAGTGAAACCTGGAACCCCTGTGAGGGGCAACTTCCCAGGGTCGACTTTCTGCATCCTACATAGCTGCCAGCCCATCCCCAGTGAAGGAATGCTAAGCTGTCAGTTGAATTGACTTTCAGGTTGTATGGGGCTTTATAACAATGCCTGTGGGATGGGGGACTAAGGCTTTCCCCTTAAACAGTGGCAGGGTATTAAAAATACTGCCGTTGAAGAAAATACCCAAGGTTTCAGTGTCTATAACCAACCTGTTTGATTGAGTTCTGGGTGGCTTAGAGGCAGTGGTGGGGTGGGGACCCACCGACACACTTAAGGGAGTGACTGCAGCATCGGAGGTTCTGGAAATGTCAGTGACACTCACAATTCCCGTGAAATTTGCTGTCCTTTTAACAGAGAATGAAGCTTGGAGACAGAGCTGGGCCCGAGGCCACACCCACTAGACAATCAAGCAGGCTCTGACTGCTGACTTAAGGTTTACAGTGATGTGACAGAGTGAAGCCCTTAGTAGGAATCAAAGTCTGCATTTCACATTTTAATCTTTCCTGGACTAGAGACATAGTATGGAACACATCTCTCTCTCTCTCTCTCTCTCTCTCTCTCTTAAAGATTTATTTATTTATTTTATGTATATGAGTACACTGTAGCTGTACAGATAGTTGTGAGCCTTCATCTGGTTGTTGGGAATTGACTTTTAGGACCTCTGCTCACTCCGGTCGGCCCTGCTTTCTCCAGCCCAAAGATTTATTTATTATTATAAATAAGTACACTGTAGCTCTCTTCAGCCGCACCAGAAGAGGGCGTCAGATCTCATTACGGGTGGTTGTGAGCCACTGTGTGGTTGCTGGGATTTGAACTCAGGACCTTTGGAAGAGCAGTCGGTGCTCTCACCTGCTGAGCCATCTCTCCAGCCCCTCGATACCCTGTCTTGATGCTTGGCAGTGGCTGTGAACTACAGCTGTCTGTCACACCCTCAGTGAGGAAAACAGCCTGTTCTGCACAGTGGGCTGTACTGCCTGGTGTTCCACAGGTTAAGTGTATCCAAGGCATTTTCAGCTTACAATATTCTCTCTCTCCCCCGCCCCTCCCTCCGCATTCATGTGCATGTGTTCCTGTGGATGTCTGTGCAGGCATGCATGTATGTCTGTGCGCATGTGAAAGCCAGAAGACAACCTTGACTTACTAAGCCAACTGGCCAGTGAGGCCAGGGGCCCTATATGTCTACACGCCCCCCTCCCCAGCCATGGGATTAAAAGCACATGTCCCCGAGGTTACAAGCTGAGGTTACAAGCTCAGGCCAGGGGCCCTATATGTCTACACGCCCCCCTCCCCAGCCACAGGATTAAAAGCACATGTCCCCGAGGTTACAAGCTGAGGTTACAAGCTCAGGATCCTATGCTCACTCAGCACTTTGCTGATCTATCTCCTGAGTTGGACATTTTCAATTTTATGACAAGCAAATTGAGTCATAACCTGTTTGTAAAGCAAGTAACATCTGTAGTTGAGTGTGACAGGGAAAGTGTCGATTCTTAGGCACCATAACTGACAGCTGTCAAAAGGTCCGTACCTGCTTGTTACTTGCTTCCCCACCCTCTGGGCAGAGACAAAGTCTAGGGAGAAGGGGCCATCTCAGGTCTGCATCCCACCCTCCCCCCCACCTTGTTCTTTCCACTATATTCTGAGAGTCTAACTTCTCTCCTGCAACTTCAGCCTCCACAAAATCTCATTGCTCCCTGCCTCCTCCCCTGGCTGCCCTTGTCCCCTCCCTGGAGACCTCTGGATGCTCCCTCCTTCTGTTCTTATTTTCCAGTGAGAGGTGAATCCTGGCTTCAGCTCCAGCCAGGAGAGCTGCAGGGCTCTGTGGCTGGCTCACAGGAAGTTACAGGAAGTGTAAGCTGGTCTAGAACCTCCCTCACAGGCCCGTGATGAAGACGGTCCGCTTGATGCTCCCAGAGACTGTCGAGTCAAGAATCGATCTTAACCGTCACATTTCAGCTCCGGTAGGCAACAGAGCCTAAATGTACCCCAGATCGGACTCACCATGCTGAAGTACAGATCGTGTGGGACCGGATGATATCCCATGCAAAGGTCTTTCTGTTCATCCAACATCGCGCAGGTCCTCAGGGCAACACCTGGAGTGTGCTGCATTCACTTTTCTTTTTTTTTTTAAGTGAGTGAGTTAGATTTGAGGGAGCCACTGGGATGGGGAGAAGAGTGATGCCCCAAGCCGGTGTACAGTACCAGGGAGCCCAAGCTTTTTGTTGCTTGAAATAAGTTATGCTATTTTATTTTGGGGGAGGAAGGGATGTGTGCCACTGTGCATGGGTGTGGGCATCAGAGGCAGTTCAAGGGAGTCAATTCTCTCCTCTCACTATGTGGGAACCTGGGATTGATCTCAGGTCATCAGGCTTGGCCTCGGGCACCTTTACCAGCTGAGCTATCTCAGCCAGAGCCTTTGCTGGCTTCCTCACGACTGACTGGTGACGTCAGCTGCTCTGTCATTCACAGAAGCTGTGGGCCCCAAGGGAAGGGAGGCGTAGGACTGCATGCCCAGGGAGATTAGGAAGTGAGAACAGATAACTCACCCGTCTGTGACTGAGGAGTGACGCCCCGTCCACTTGGGCACACAGTGGCTCTCCGAGGAACACCTCATGAAGGTGCTCTGGTCTCCGTACAGTAGATTCTAGAAGGCCTTGATGGGTGTGTGTCTGTCAGTGGCAGAGCCGCGCCATGTGAGAAAGATCATTCCGGGCAGCGGCTCGAGGTGACCTCACGCTTTGTCACCCCTCACCTCTTGGAGGATTTATGGCCTTTCACAGGATGCTCTCTGGGTGCCTTCGTCATCTCAAAGGTACATATGCAGGGCATGAGGTAGCTGTTTTGTGTCATTCCTGGCTCTAACTTTTCCCTTCCTTCTCGAACAGGTTGGCTGGGGCCTCTCTGGTCATTTTTTTTTCCTCCTCAAGTTTCCTCTGAATCATTCCATTTGGACTGATGGCATCCGGTCTCCGCCCTACACACAGCAAAGACTCTCTTTCTCTCTGAGAACAATCGCTCTTTTCTTTCCAAGCCCTGGTCCACCCTCATCTTTTGCCCCATCTTCTCATCTCTTCTGGGAACCGAGTGTAGTTCAGAAACTTAAGCCTCAGAGATAGTCCTTCGTAACCCAGGTCTGAAAGTGGACCAGTCAAGAGCTGAGAGACAGGAATGATCCCCGGTCACTGGGATTCAGAAGAAGCACCAGTTGTCCTGTGGGACTTGGAACTGGAGTAGAGAAGGGGGCTGTGGCCTTGTTCTTAAATGACTCCCAACACTCATGTTGAAGGCTTGCTCTCCAGTTCATGGTGCTATTGAGCCGTGATGGGATTTCTGGAGGAGCGTGCTCTCAAGGGGAATCTCTCTTCCTCCCTTTCTCCTTCCTTCTCCACATCCCCTTCCTCCCTCTCCCTCCTAAGCCACCAGAAGCTGTGCAAACTGATTTTGACACCTACTTCACACCTGATGGTCTGCTGCTTAACAAGCCCAAAACATGGGGCCTGGAACCAGTAAAACCATGACCCCAAACAAACTTTTCCGGTTTTGTAAGTTGATGATCTCGGTTGTTTTCTAACAGCAAGGAAAAGATGAGGCACACAGGAGAGACAGCCTTCTGCCTCTAGGGTCTGATGGGTCAGAAGAGAATTCCACCCGAGTCTTGAAGAACTTACCGGATTTCAGGATGCAGAAAGGGTGAGAAGAGGAAGGCGAGGGAAGAAGCGGAGGAGGCCGAGGGTAGGAGACAGGCTGAGCCGAGTGTGGCAGGGGTGGGGAGGCGGGTACTGAGACTCAAAGATGGCCCCCGGTCAGTTCTTAAGTCTGCTGGTTTTCATATTGTATCAAAAACTTCTTGCAGCCTGACAGAACCCAACACCAGCATGAGCTAGGCCTGCCTGAGAACAGACTTGCTGGTCACCATAAACAGATGTCATGAGGTCTTGCTGCTCTTGAGCTCCCAGCAATTGTCCCATCTGTCCCGTTTCCAGATGGAATCTCTGGACAGTAGTCACCACAGGGCAGCCATAGCTCCAGCCCTGGCATCTGCTCAACTTTGAATCTTAGAGGGACCTGTGAGCTTCCCCTGCCACTCCACCCTACCAAGAGGATTCACCCGAAGCAGACCCGCTGCTTTTCAGTGTCTCTGATTGGCTCACATGCCAGCCCTACAGCTAGAGATGAAGTCTCATCTGCCACAAAGAGACCGAGAGACTGGTCTGAGACTGGTAAGAGCATGAGGACCTGAGTTCGAATCCCCCACACCTGTGTAAAAAACTGAGTGTAGTGAAGGAGGCAGCCATTAAAAAATAATTGTAGGGGCTGGCGAGATGGCTCAGCGGGTAAGAGCACTGACTGCTCTTCCAAAGGTCCTGAGTTCGGATCCCAGCAACCACATGGTGGCTCACAACCACCTGTAAAGAAATCTGACGCCCTCTTCTGGTGTGTCTGAAGAGAGCTACATTGGATTACGCCAGAGCGAACAGGGGCTGGAGCGAACAGGCCTGGGGCTGTCCCGAATTCAATTCCCAGCAGCCACATGATGGCTCACGGGCATCTGTACAGCTACAGTGTACTCATACACATAAAAAATAGATACATAAAAAAATAAGTGTAACTTTGTGGCATTTACACAAAGGCCAAACTATTTTCATTTACTTTGAAAATCTGGATTTATAGATTTTTAAATTTGTAATTGTGTATGGAGGCACAGGCCAGAGAATATTCAGGTGTTCTCTTCCATCTCTTTCTGCCTAATTTTTTTTTTTTTTGAGATGGGGTGTGTGTGTGTGTGTTTCTCTTTGAGTCTGGAGTTCCCAGAAGGCTAAACTGGAAGCCAGTGAGTTGCAGCTACCCCCCTGACTCCACCCCACTCCCAAGCTCTGTAATTATAGCCACACTGGACTTTATTTTTATTTTAACATGGGCACTAGGGACCAAAACTCAGGTCCTCATGCCTGGACAGCAAGTGCTCTTACCCACTGAGCATCTCCCCAGTCCTGGAGGCATAGCATCCCCTTCCCTTGGAAACCCAGATCATCTATTAGACTTTCTTCCTGCGTCTGGCCACAGCAAGACCACTCGAGGCACGCAACCAGTGCGATGCACACACCCAGTGCGATGCACACACCCAGTGCGAGGCACACACCCAGTGCGATGCACACACCTAGTGCGAGGCATGCACCCAGTGCGAGGCACGCACTCAGTGCGATGCACACACCCAGTGCGATGCACACATTGGCATTTCTTTGGGTTCTGCGGGCACTTGGTTTTTTTTTATCTCTCAATTACCTTGATTACACAGAGTGACCTGTTTCTCTCCACAGAGGGGAAATGTTCAAAGCACAAGTGTCCCACGGAGTTCTTCATCAGGATCCACAAGCCACTGAGATCAAATGCCTGGGGACTCACAAGCCCCTGGAGGGGTCAAATATCTGGCCTAATTTTTGTTTGTTTGTTTGTTTTTTCCTTATTTTATTGTGAGAATGGGGATTGAGCTCAGGATTTACAGTGCAAGTCTCTCCCGTGCTTCACCATCATTATTACCTGGCCGTTAGTGGTGTTTTCTCTACAGGGCCCTTGGATTCTGTTTCCAGAAGATGGAAGACTTATTTAAAGCCCTCCTCATCCCCAGTGGGTAGAGCTCTGTGAAGAATATTGGTATAATATGATCATTCATTTGTAATTTTAACTAATCAACTTTGTGTTGTGTGTATATGCATGTGTGATCTGTGTAATGTGTGCATGAATGTGTAGTATGTTTGTATGTGAGTACTGTTGTGTTTGTGTATGCGTATAGTGTCTATGTATGTAGTATATATGTGAGTAAGTGTACCTATCTGTGAATGTGTGTGGTATGAGAGTGTATGTAGTGTGTGTATATGTGTGTGATTGGCTGTATATAGAGTGTGTGTGTGTGTGTGTGTGTGTGTGTGTGTGTGATGTGACTATGTAGTATGTTTGTATATATCTACCTTTGGGACTGTTTACCTATAAGGAATTCGGTTTTCATCGCAAAACCTTTGAGGCTTAATGAAAGCAGAGAAAAAGTTTAGCTCTGCTGTACCCATTACTGGTCTTCCACATTTTCCCAGCATCCCTTTTATTTTTTATTTTTCTAGGGTAATTTAAAGCCAGTTGGGCCACTTCTCACTGATGGTTCCTCACCAAGAGAATCTCTCTATTTTTCCACTCTGTTCCCTTGTGAAATTGTCACAGCTAATCAAGCTGGGGATTGGTGAGCGCCTGACTTCGGGCCTAGGCTAGTTCCCGTTCTCTACTTCCGGTTCTCTTCGCCATCCTCTTCCTGTTTAGTATCAGGCCTTCCAGAGCCTCCTGCTTCTGCCTCCTTCAGCAGATCCTACAGGCCTGAGCCCGCAGAACCAGCAGCAGCACACTCTCCAAGCTACATTTGGTTCTTGTTTCTACGAAACCTCTTTATTCTACAGCAGTATTCTCACCCCATTTTTTTGAGGGGGGCGCCTTACTACGTAGCCCAGGCTGGCCTCAAACTCCTGATGTTCCTTTCTGGGCGTCCCGACAGCTGAGGTTGCAGACTGCTCCCCCACCACTGATTTGTTAGAGAGTCTGGGTCTTGATCCTTGTGGTTGGAATGAGAAACGTCCCCCCAACTGGCTCACTCATCTTAACACTGGATCACCCATAAGTAGCTCTGCTTGGGGGAAGTTACAGAAGGCTTAGGAGGTGGAGCCTTGCTGGAGGAAGTACGTCATGGGGGGGGAGGGGGCTTTGGGGTTGTAGGGATTGG
>NW_022196900.1:98610752-98624557 GCF_008632895.1 Mastomys coucha
CTCTCTCTCTCTCTCTCGCAGGCCAGCCTCATACCCCTGCCGCCATGACGTCCTGATGTGACGCCATGATGGGCTGTATGATTCTGGAACCACAAGTCAGCACCAACCCTTTCTCTCTAAGTTGCCTTTTGTCGGAGCGCGTTCCATCCATCATCCATCACAACAGAAAAGGAACAACGCAGTCCGGTAGAGCCTCTCAGCCTGGATTCCGCTGACCCTGGAGGCTTCAGTGTTTCCAGAAGCCTAGACTCAGCCATCCTATTGCTGAGTATTTTCCAGCCAGGCTGTGTGATTCAACATCCCACCCTGGTTACAAAAATGCCTGGTTTGGGTTTGTGTGAGAGATAGGGATGTGGTGGCCATTTCCTACATACGGGTATCATAGTGCTTCCGGCTTTTAAAAAAAGATTTGTTTATTTACTACATGTAAGTACACTGTAGCTGTTTTTAGACACACCAGAAGAGGACATATAATCTCATTACAGATGGTTGTGAGCCACCATGTCGTTGCTGGAATTTGAACTCAGGACCTTCAGAAGAGCAGTCTTAACCACTGAGCCATCTCTCCAGCCCCAGCTTTGTTCTTTTAAAACTTTATTTATCTTGTTTAGTTAGTTGTGTGCATTTGTGCATGGGTCCGTGCGTGCGCGCGTGTGCGTCCCCCCACCTTATGCTTGTGCATGTATTCCACAGTACACATACGAAGATTAGAAGATAACTTTTGGGACTTGGTTCTCTTTCCACCGTGTAGGCCCTGGGGAACAAACATAGACAGGTGGTCAGGCTTGGCAGCAAGTGCCTTTCCTCTCTGAGCCAGCTTGCCAGCCCTATACTTTGGATTTATTGATAAAGAATATACTCTAAGAAGCAGATCTAGCACAGAAGTTCAGAAGCTGTCCTTGCATGCTAAACTATGTGTGAATATGTGAGTGGGCGTGAATGTATATGCATATGTGTGTGCATTTGTATGCATATGTGTGTTTTGTTTGTGTTTCAGTGAAAAAGGCCATTTTTTGGGCTGGAGAGATGGCTCAGTGGTTAAGAGTGCCAGCTGCTCTTCTAAAGGTCGTGAGTTCAAATCCCAGCAACCAAATGGTGGCTCACAACCATCCGCAATGAGATCTGACCCCTTCTTCTGGGGTGTCTGAAGATAGCTACAGTGTACTTACCTATAATAAATAAATAAATATTAAAAAAAAAAAAAAAGAAAAAGGCCATTTTTACAGAAATCTGTGAAAACTGTCCTGTCTGTAGATAGCTGGGGTAGTCTGGACATTTTAAAGTATTGATGTTTCCCATCCATGGACCTCCCTGGGGGGAGGTGCGGGGGTCTATCCACCGTCTGCTCTCTCAGCTCCTTGTTCATTGGCATTTTGTAAAATTCACCACAGGAGTCGTTCACTTCCTGGGTGACATTGCCTTCTAGGTGTTTTATCTTGCTCTTTTGAACGGAATCCTTTTCTTGACTTCTCTCAGTATTTTGTTGGTGGTATAAGAAGGAGCTGCTGGGTTGTGCAGACTCGCATCCCGAAATTGCAGTGGCTGCCGCCGCCGCCATCATCATCATCATCATCATCATCATCATCATCATCATCATCATCATCATCATCATCATCACTTGAGATAAGGTCTCCTGGTGTGCTCTGCACAGCTTTTGGGATTGGCCTGACTGGGATGACAAGGGATACACAGACACACATACAGAAAACCTAGGATGAAGTGGGCTGTGCCCTCTGATGGAAGTGAACCACCAACAGCCACAGAAATTCGGAGGGTTTACAGGAACACAGCTGAATGGAGGAGGCAGATTTACCGGATGCAGCTGAATGGGACTGGCGTAGCTAGTCTCAGTAGGAGGGCTTTGTGAGGGAGGAACTCAGCTGTAAACCTCTCAGAGGAGGGAGCTCTGGTTGAGTTTCAGCTAAAGGTCAATCATTTGTAACATCCCTGCGTGGAAGTTTTTGCTATGCCCTGGACCTCACCTGGGGAAACAGATCTGAGGCATGCACTCCTTACCATGTTGTGGTTATGTCAACAACACACATCCCCTCAGCCTTTCATCTGCTCCTTACACATTCATTCAGGGCTTCCTCCACTTGCTATAGTCTCGTGTAGCCTTGAGCAGGCTATACAGACCATAATTGTTTGCCACAGTTGGCCTTCTGCCTACCTAGCCCACCTAGGTGGAGTCTTCCGACTTAGGTGGGGGTCTTCCGACCTAGGTGGGGGTCTTCCGACCTAGGTGGGGGTCTTCCGACCTAGGTGGGGGTCTTCCGACCTAGGTGGGGGTCTTCCGCCTTGCCTCACCAAGTTTCCTGCAGGAGCACACTGCCTGATGAGCTTGCTTGGCAACCTTGTCCAGCAGAAACAAAGCGACACAATCCAGCTGAACCAGAGGATGGGTCGCAGAGCCGAAAATTAATCTTTAAGCCTTGATCAGAAAACCTTTGTCTTGGCTTCATCCTTCTCTTGCCCGCCCGTCCTTTTTCATTGCCAGCCCCCCTGTCTGGGACCCAGTTCTCCATGGTGGCTGGACAGCTACAATCCACTCCCTTGTCTCGTTTATGAGATGCTAGGACTGAGCCCGGGCTTCAAAGTGTGCTAGACAAGTAAGGTGTGCACTGAACTACCCCTCAACCCTAGTTAGTCCACTTAAAACATTCTTTCTCGCATTTATTTATTGTGTGTTGGGATAGGGTGGGCAGAGCAGTGTGCAGAGGTGGTGCGGAGGTCAGAAGGTAGCTTGTAGCAGCTGTTAAGGCTTCCCTGCCCTTACATAGCTTTCAGGGATCGAACTCAGGTTAGCAGGCTTGGCAGCAAGCACCTGCTGAACCATCTTGCCAACCCAGTTATTTTGTTATTAATGAGACCAAAGTTGGTAAGTGGGATCAGTGATGGCAGATTGATGTATCTATGCTAAAAGCCCTCATCAACTGTTTTTTTTTCCTTTAATAACTTTGTCTTAATTTTAAATTGTGGTGAAACACACACAATGTAACATATCCTGCTTCTTGTGTTTTAAGATTTATTTTGGGCTGGAGAGATGGCTCAGCAGCTAAGAGTGCCAAACCTGTTGTTCTTCCAGAGGTCCCGAGTTCAATTCCCAGCAACCACATGGTGGCTCACAACCATGAGTTATGTGTCCTTTTCTGGCATGCAAGTGTACATGCAGATAGAGCACTCATATGCATAAAATAAATAGATTTTTTTTCAAGGCAGGATTTCTCTGTCTCGAGGAACTCAGAAATCCGCCTGCCTCTGCCTCCCAGGTGCTGAGATTAAAGGTGTGCGCCACCACCGCCTGGCAAATCTTTAAAAAAATTATTTTTATAACTTTTAATCACTTGTGTGCATATGCATGTGCATGCATGCTTGCATACATGTGTGTATGCACGTATATGTGCACACATGAGTGTGTGTGTGTGTTTGTAGGTGCATACAGATGAGTGCAGATTCCCATGGAAACAAGAGGGTGTTGGATGCTGTGAAGCTGAAGTTACAAGCAGGTTGGGAGTCACCTAACGATGGGTGCTGAGAACTGAACTTGAGTCCTTCGGAGGAGCAATAAGCGCTCTTTACCATTGAGCCATCTCTCCAGCCTCTGCCTTACCCACTAAAGCACACATCTTACAAGTGTTAAATGTCCTTGTACGCTGTGGGGAAGCCTATTGCCTTGTAGAACTGAAACCATATCCCTTTAATTCTTCTCCCTTCTCCCCAGGCTCAGCCCTGGCTTTCACTTTCTGCTTCTACAAATTTGGCTCCTGTTTGTCCCTCATATAAACATGTGTCTCTGTGCCTATCTTTAAAATTTATTTGTGTGGGATGTGTCAGGCAGCATATGTGTGTGCTGTGTGCACATATGTGTACAAGAGGCTAGACTAGGGCATTTGGTGTCTTCTATTGCTTGCCACTGTATTGCCTTGAGACAGTGCCTCTCACTGAACAGGAAAGTCTGTTTTAGTTAGGGTGTTCTCTGGCCAGTGAGCCCTGGTGATCAGCTGTCCCCACTGCCCCAGTGCTGTGGTTACAGGTATGTGGAGCATGCCTGGCTTTTTACATGGGTGATGAAGGTTTGAATTCAGGTCCTCACACTTAAAGATCAAGCTCGAACTGAGCACAGGCAAGCAAGCCAGCAAGCAGGAATTTGCCTCCCCTCTGGTCTCGACTGTGGGTATGAAGTGCCTATCTGTGTGAGTATCTGTTCCTTGCATATTAAGCACCACTGAGCCATATATCTCCCAGCCCTTTTTGTCTGTGTTCACTTGGCATAGAAGTCCTCAAGGTCATCATGGCATAGAAAAGTGTTTTAAGGTAGGTAATGCTCCATGGTACCTTTGCCTAGTCATTCACCCATCCATTTTCTGTAATGACAATTCCTTTGTTGAATGTTAACTAGAGCTTTTCTATAAAGAGTTTATCACAAAATACAATTTGTAACACGACTTAGAATTATCTGGTAGCAGTCTTCATGAGGGATTGTGTATACTGGCTTAGCCTGTAGGCAAGCTCATAGGGTGTCTTATTAAGTTAACTGATGTGGAAAGACCCCGCCCACTGTGGGCAGCACCATTCCCTAGGCAAGGGACCTGAGTTTTATGAGGCTGAAGAAATTGAGCTGAGCACAAGCAAGCCAGCCAGCATACACACATTCACCTCTCTTTTGTCTTGATTATGGGTGTGACATACTGTCTGCTTCAATATCTGTTCCTCCTAGACTTCCCAAGACAATAGGCAGTAACTTGGAATTGTAAGCTGAAATAAAAAGTTGTGTTCTTTTCAAGATATTTTATCACAGCCACAAAAATGAAACAGGAACAACTATGTAGCTGTGCTTTACCCATGGAAACCACCACGAAGTCTTCTACTCCTCCCAGGGTGCCTCTCCCAGGGTTCCATGGGAACCCTGTGGGGGCGTTTCCTGTGTCCTTCGTTTTCCCAGGTGGAAGCCACTGAGTATTTATCAATAACTGCTGACATTTGCTTAGCGTGCTGTGCCCTGTAGGCCTAGATCTTTATCTCTGTTCTACTTTCCTGGACAAGGAAGTTGGGCAAGATGAACTCTAGAACCTTCCTACTCCAGGCCCTGCCCTCAGGATCGCCTTTATTTTATCCAAGGCGTCTACCCTTTGGCTTACTCCTTTGATTTTCTGTCTTGTGACCTAGAGTCATTTGCAAAATTGCATTGTATAAACATGGAAATTACCACTTAGTTAGAGTCACTCCCCCGACTCCCTAATTTTTCCCTGTGGTTTTCAATTCAAGAGTATTTTCCTCAATCCAGGTGACATTTGACAATATCTGCAATATCTGCAAGCATTTTTGACTAGCACATGAATTAGTCATATTTCTGCTGCTGTGATACAATGCCTGAGGCAATCAACTTAAATGAAAAAAAGTTTACTTAGGTTTATCCAGAGGTGTTGGTCCATGACTGGTTTTCTTTTTTTTCTTTCTTTCTTTTTTTTTTTTTTTTTTTTTTTTTTTTTTTTTGGTTTTTTGAGACAGGGTTTCTCTGTTTAGTCCTGGTTGTCCTGGAACTCACTCTGTAGACCAAGCTGGCCTTGAACTCAGAAATCTGCCTGCCTCCGCCACCCCAGTACTGGGATTAAAGGCGTGTATCATCACTGGCTGGCCATGACTATCGATCTGGTTGCTTTGGAGCCTGTAGTAACACAGGTCATCATGTGGGATCATGTGGTAGGGGAGGGCTGCTCATATCAGGTGACCAGGAAGCAAAGAGAGAGAGGAGAGAGGGTTGGGGTCTCAATCTCTGTCAAAAGCATATCTCTTGTATTAAATTTTTTCCTTTACTGTGGCAAAAATACCTGATAGAGACCACTTGGTAGGAAGGAAGGAAGGAAAGAAGGAAGGAAGGAAGGAAAGAGGGAGGGAAGGAAGGAAGGGTTTATTCTGGCTCATATTTTGAGGGCTGGCTCATTCCATCGTGCTGGGGACAGCTCGGCAGCAGGAATGTGAGCTGATTGGTCACAGGCATCCGTGGTCAGGAAGCAGAGAGGCCAATGGTGATGCTCAGCTCACTCTTTCTTTTTTATTCAATCTGGCATCCCAGCCTAGGGGATGGCATCCCAGCCTAGGGGATGGTGCCGCCCACATTCAGGGTGGGTCTTCCTACCTTGATTAGCTTACTCTGACTTACTTATAGACATGCCCCTAGATGGTTTTAGATTCTGTCAAGTTGGCAATCAACATTATCTGTCATAGTGGATATAACTTCTAAGAACCTACTGCTAGTGACCTACTTCTTCCAGCCAGGTCCCTCTTTCAAAGGCTTCACCTCTTTCAAAGGCCAAGGACCTAGTATTTAAAACATAAACCTATGGGGGATGTTTTAGATTCAAACCATGACACCCTAGTAACCTGAAGTCCTTCAGCTAGGCCCCAACTTTTTAAAGCATCCACCATCTTCCAGTGGTACCACAGGCTGCTGGCCAAGCCTTTTCATAAGCCTTTGGGGACAACTCTGATCCAAATAATAACAAGCCACTTGGGAGGTGCTCTCGGCATCCCATGAGTAGATACCGAGGTGCTGGCAGTCCTTTAGTCAGCGTCACCCAACCCCGACTGTGACAAGGTCGATGGGAGACAAGCAGTGGAGATAAAATTGCATTGTGTACTCAATGAAAGGATGTGTGAAAAATGGGCTCATCTGGGGCTGGGCTTGGGGGGGTGACTCAATGGGAAGATCACTCACTCAGCATGCACTGGACTGGATCCCCTGCACAGCATAAACTGGGCAAGGTGGCATTCTTACCTCTGTAACCTCAGAAGCAGGTAGATCAGAAGTTCAAGGTCACCCTAAACTACCTAGCAAGTTCAAGGCCAGCCTGGGATATATGAGACTCTATCTCAGAGGGAAGAAATGTGCATGTCTAAGTATTCCAGTCTCCACAAAGTAGACCCGTGGGACAGCCTGCCTTTGGCATATTTATGGAACACAGCCATTGACGTTCCTCCACAGTCTCTACTTCGGTCTTATTTCTGGCCCTGACTTAGCCTCTTGAGACCTTTCTATTATTGGCCTAAGGAAAAGATTAATGGACAATTTTTATTGCTTTTAGCAAATGGAAACATTTTAAGTCAGAATTTTTTTTTTTTTAACTTGGAAAAGAAACATAAAAATCAAGTCTTAAAATTTGTGGTTCCAGTTGTGGTTTGCTTTGTGGTGTTTTGATTGGTGAAATGAATGTTTTTAATTGACCTAGAATTATCTTTAAAAGTGATCTGTTATTGTGTGTGTGCATGATGTACATGGGTGAGGGAACATGCCACAGCTTGCATAGAGAGGTCAGAGGTCATAAGACAACCTCTGTGGATGCTGGGTATGCTGTCAACTTGACATATGCTAGATTCATCAAGTGGGAAGGAACTCCAAATTGAGAAAATGCCCCCATAAGATCAGGTAGTAGACAAGCCTGTGGGGCATTTTCTTAATTAGTGATCGATCCTTATGGGTGGTGCCATCCCTAGGCTGGTGGTCCTGGGTTCTATAAGAAAGCAGGCTGGGCAAGCCATGGGGAGCAAGCCAGAAACCAGTGTTCCTCCATGGCCCCTGCATCAGTTTGCCCTGTTGAGTTCCTGTCCTGACTTCCTTCAGTGATGGACTATAATGTGAACGGGTAAGCCAGATTAACCCTTTCCTCCCCGGCTTGGCTCCTGGTCATGGTGTTTCGTCACAGCAATAGAAACCCTAACTAAGACACTAGGAATTGAACCCCTTTATAATCTGAGCCATCTCCCCAACACTGTATTTCTGTTAAACCTTTTTTAGCACATTTATTCATTTATTTAATGTGCACACACATGGGTGTGATGCTTGCTGCGGCCATCATGTGGAGGTGAGAGGACAATGTGCAAGTCAGGACAGAACTCAGGTCATCAAGCTTGTGCTACAGTACTTTTACCTGCTGGGCCATCTTGTCTACCTCAGCATTACCTCTAAAGTCACTAAAGGTTGTCTTCCTGCCACAGTGTCTCCTCTAAAACCTGTCTTTCAGTAACCCTTTCTCTGCTGCCTTTGTGCGGATGGACTCTGATGTCAAACTGAATTTATTATCCAGAAATACTCACATGGTGTGCTTGTACAAAGAACAACAAAAAAAAAGAAGCCAAACCAAACCAAACCAAACCAAACCAAAAAAACATCAACAGAATAACTTTTGGACTAGTCCTTGGGATCTGATTTTTTTGTTTTTGTTTTTGTTTTTCGAGACAAGGTTTCTCTGTGTAGCCCTGGCTGTCCTGGAACTCACTCTGTAGACCAGGCTGGCCTTGAACTCAGAAATCCACCTGTCTCTGCCTCCCAAATGCTGGGATTAAAGTTATGCACCACCACTGCCCAGCGGGATCTGACTTTTAAAACAAACAAGAAATTTATCAGAAATAAGACATTTCAGCTCTTGATCTCCATCATTTAATTTTGAAGGAAGCACAAAATTCGATGTCGTGGCTACATTTACGTACTAGCTTATATCAAATCCTCCCGAATTTCCATGCAAACACTATCTATCCACATGGCTTATTGGATTTTACTTGAGAAGTAAGTTTCGGTCTCTGCAGTGTATCATTTTCCTCACAGTTTTCTGCTGGGCACTGTCGTCGAGGGTACATTCATATATGACAGCCCAAGGACAGGTACTGAGAACATTGCCTGCTTGTGAAGCTCCACACAGTTTCTGAATTCTCCACAGCACACAGGCTTATCTTGTGGCACCACATGGTCTTATCTGAAGTTTTCTTCCTTTCTTCTTCCTGAGAAGATTTATAACCCAGAAAAGCCATGCAATGATTTCTGCTTCCAATATTGTATTCTGGTCATTTTATTTTGCTCCATGTACTCTGTTGGCTTCAAGTATGCTGTTAAACAATCTACACATTCCCAGAGTGTCTTTGCCTTGGTAGGCACAATTGACTGTTATCTTTGCTATATCTTTTATAGAATGTTAATAAATTCCAGGTTATTACAACTTTGTAAAGTTCTCTTAAAGTCAAGCTAGGGACAGATGTAGATAGGAGAAAGGGACCAGAGGTGTATTCCTATAATGTCACAGAAAATTATATTTTAAGTCTAGAATGGGGGAGGAATAGGAAAATAGGCTTTGTAAAAGTTACCCCCTCCCTGTTTTTTAGAGACACACTTTTTTAAGACTTAAGTGACACACTCAGGCTGATCTCTAAGGGTGAGAGGTTATTTCCTTTTAAAAGAATACTTCTTTTTGTTTATTATTTTGCTTGTGGTGTGTGTAGGCACACGAATGCCATAGTATATATGTAGATACCCAAAGGGCAACCTACAGGAATGAACTTCTTCATTCCAGCATGAAGCAGACAAAATGGCTGATGATGGGACCTCGGAGATTAAGATCTCCAGGGGACCATCATGGGAGCCGAGGTGAGGGAGGGAAGCAGGGGAGGATGTCTTCAGAGAGGATGAAGCTGACTGCAGAAGGAAGCTGCCGCTGGTGAGCTGAGGGTCCTCAGTTCTTGTCCCTGGGGGAGTCGGGAGTTCCATAAAAGATGCTGTGGCCTCCCGCAGTGTGCCTGACAATCTGAGTTTAATCCCTGTGAGTGACACAGCAGAGAAGGAGAGAACTGACTTTTATAAGTTATCCTTTTACTTCCACAGGTTCACCATGGCGTACACGCACGCACGCATGCACGCACAGACTCTGTTTATACACGTTCTGGTTTTGGAGATGGGAGGCGGGGGTCTCGTAGCTCAGGCTAGCCCGGAACTCACAGATGATGGGGTGACAGTGAATTCCTGATCCTCCTGCTCCCAACTCCTAAGTGCTGAGATTACTAATGGAGACGGAACTCAG
Source organism: Mastomys coucha (assembly GCF_008632895.1). NCBI lineage: Eukaryota > Metazoa > Chordata > Mammalia > Rodentia > Muridae > Mastomys > Mastomys coucha. Next base: position 98,620,595 of record NW_022196900.1, read on the forward strand.
GGCTTCCTGCACGTGAGGGAAGCCCTCTACCAGCTGAGTCACTTCCCTAGCTCAGACTTTCACACTAACTTGTACCTTTTAACGTCATCCCATCTTGCTTGGGGCTAAACCTGTAATTTGCCTTCTAGCTTCCTGAGACATTCAGAGCCCAGAACACTTTCTCTCCCCAGAAACCAAGGAGCGGGCGGGACTCCCCAGCAGGCTGCTCCCTACAGAAATCCTTTGGACTCAGGTCTCTGTCCCAGGCTTTCCTCCGGGGCCAAGATCTGAATGCAGAGATCTGAATGCTCTGCCCCCCTTCCTTAATAGTCTATGGTCACTGGGGTACTTCATGGTGGTATGTACTGCACAGTAGACACTGTCCCCTCCCAGAGGGGACATACCTATCTCCAGTCAGTTCTGGGGATAGGTGACAGACTGAGCTCCTTCTGAGGCGGCTTGGGCCTGGGAGTGAGACACTGCTCTAGGTTTCCAGGGCCTTCTATGTGGCCTGTGGGTTGACAAGGGCAGCCTGGAGTCTGCTTCCAAGTGATCCGTGTTCTTTTACCAAGTTTCTCAGCAGAGAGCGAAAGTAAGAACTCAGATTCTGGAGTCAGAGGGTCTGAGCTGAGAGCTACTTGTGAGTGGTGAAATCTGGGGTGCTTTAGCTAACCTAAGGCTGTGAGCTAACCCACAGAGTAACGAGAGAACCGGGCTTGTACAGAACCGAGTACAGGTAACATGGGGTAACACAGCTGGCGCTTGCTTAGAACCATCCCCCACCCCATGAATTACGTGTTCGTGTTGACTAGCTGTTATTATTAATATCCATGCTAAAATGACTCAACGGTCAGGTGTGCTACATATAAAACACTTTATTATAAAATACCCACTTGCATGGCGTTTGAGAAGGCATGGAGCAGCGACTCCTCTCTTGCCTTTCGTTACCCACAGGAAACCAGTGTACCGAATCAGACAATCATCTTCTGTATCTAATGCTGACGGTCATCAGGCCTTAGACCATCAAAGAACCAGCAGCACCAGGGGTCCCTAGGGACCTCCCCCACAGCTCACCCCCACACGGCCACCATTTTATTCATGAGACAGTCCCAGGCTGAGCCATTTTCTCCACTGGTTCAAGGCCCCAGTGAAGAAAGCAAGCACAAAAAACTCAGTTTCTTTTTGAAACACAGCAACTGTGGTCGAAGCGAAAGGAGAGGACCTTGGTCTAAACGAGTCACTAGGGATCCTGTCCCAGCTCAGGAGAGGGGTGTGTGGGCAATGATCCAGAGTGGGAGAGGAAGATGCCGGGGACGCCAAGGCCACACCCCTCGCTATGGTTCAGAGCATCACAAACTCCCAGCATCCTTTTGGCTCCCCTACTCTGCCGGGCTCTATGAACCGTTCTTAGTAACTCCCTCTACCCACAATGCCCATCACAGTGGCTAAGTGTGCCTTGGCCCTTCGACTGAGGCTGAAGTGGCTTTGGCGAAGTCTGATGGTGTGGAGGGTGAGACAGGAGGGAGTGTAGTCAGAGTCCTTCAGTCGGGTGGCCGGGCATCAGGGGCCTTTGCCTGGACCTCATCATACTGCGGGGGAGGAGTCAAAGGCTCGATAGATGGAGGGGGAACGTTCTTGTCCGGGAGGGTGATCCTGAAGTCTTTCAGGTGAAGCTTTTCGGATTTAATCCTTCGAACTTTGAGTGGCTTCAGGCGTTTGGCCAGCTTGGAGTTTTGCCTGTCAGGAGCATGCCCTGGGCTAGTCTCTGTCTCGGCCCTGGTGCTGGTGGGGGTTGCCTCGTCTAGTCCAGTTAGCGACTCATAGGAGGGAAGAGAGATGCTCAGCCTTGGGTTCTGCTCCTGTTCCCTGGATTCTGGGTAGCCCGTGTTCATCACTTCCTCGTAGCTCGGTACATAGTACCGCGAGGAGGCCTCCTCCTCCTCCTCCTGGCTGTGGGATGATAAAGACAGAGTGTCAGCACACACTCAGGGCACTGAAAGTCCACAAAAGGTAGACTCGGGATTGCATTTGAATACTAGGTTCACACATACCAACTCTGCAAACCAACACAAAGGCTCTAGGATTAATCTGTAAGCGTCTTAGCATAGAGGAACCAATAAATATAGAACCAATTTTCCACTGCCAGCCTCACCATAAGTAAGGCCTTTCATTATGCCCGTTTTACAGATGAGGAAACAAATACATCAAGGTTGTGATGGTTAATGTGATTGTCAACTTGACAGGGCTCTAGAAGCACCTAAGAGAGAAGCCCTTGGGCCTGTCCATGAGGGGTTTCTAGACTGGGTTAATTGAGGTGGAAAGACCCATCTAAATGTGGCTGGCCCCATTATATGGGCTGGGATCCTGGACTGAATAAAAAGGAAAAACTGAGCTGAGCACCGGCATCCATCTCTGTTCCCACCACATCTCTTCCCAGGTAGGATAGTTTGTGCCGTCAACTCTGAGCCCAAACCAACCCTTCCCTCCTTAAGTGGCCTTTGTCAGGTATTGACAAACAAAACTAATAGAAAAGATCAAGCCACTCGGTCACAGATTCAGGGAATGGAACTCACTGAACTACTACTGGACTACACACAGTTGTTTGGGTGTGAACCTGGCTGCAGTCCTTTCATACTTCATAACATACTGGACAGAATATTTATCTCAACGATGAGCCAGGTCCTTTGGCCAAAGGTGTGGTACTTGAAACAGCTGTGGATGTTAAGGGAGATGGGTGTCCCCAAGTAGAGAAGGAACACCCAAGCGATAACATCAACATCTCCCTCACCTTGGTCTTTACTTCTTAACGGCCCCACTTCCAAGGAACTCACTTGTACCCATGGCAGCAGGGGTGAGAATTCTGGGTAACTGATTCTCCTCTTTCCTGTTATTTCCCATGTTTTCTAGACTAAGTGTGTGTGCGTGCTGGCTAATTCTGCGTGATGATGGTAGAAGGGCAGAAGACCTCCCAGAGGAGACCCTCGGCTGAATCCAGGGTCTCAGGGTCCTGACCATGGCAGGCCTCCACAGAACAAAGGTGTCTGGGAGGAGTTCCGCCCTTGTTCTGACTCACTGTGGGACTGGGGCGGCTCAGTCTTCTCACGCCCTGGGCCGGGGTTCCCTGCATCTCAGGTTCTTGAGCTAAGGCTAAATGATACCCGAGGGAAGCCTCCCTGGCTTCCAGCTTGCAGACAGGGGACGAGGAGACTCCCTGACATCCCAAAACCCATGCTCTAATTCCTCATTCTAGGTTGCTCTCACTCTTTTGAAGACAAGGTTTCAAGTGGCCTTAAGTTAGCTTTGAGCTCCCTATGTAGTAGAGGATGACCTTGAACTTCGAGCCTCTTGCCTCTGAGTCCAGAGTCTTGGCTTACAAGTTTGCATCACCAGTGTATGTGGTGCTGGGACTGAACCCGGGACCTATGGCATGTTAGATGAACACTCTACCAACTGAGCCACATCCCCCAGATTCTCCTCTACTTAATCACAGATACAGTCATGTGCCCCTTTATGCTATCACATTTGGCTCAATAGGGGACAGCACATGGGGTTCTGGTACATGGGCTATGTGACTTGGTGACACTGTAGATGTCTCAGTTCGTAGAAAGTCACTGACCCCACATGTCTCAGAATGTGGCCCTGTCATTCAGCAGCAGGTAGCTGGCTCTGCTTTTTGGACTAACAGTAATATAGCAAATATTCTCTCTTTTTCCCTCTTTTCTGTGGTGGAGATGGGACCCAGGGCCTCACTCAAGGAAGACAAGTGTCCTACCAGTGTGGTACATCCCTAGTCTGCATGGGTGTTTTCATGGTCAGAAAATGAGACCAGGGTATGGTTTAATCCTAGTATTGGCAAGGAAGAGGCAGGTGGATCTCTGTGAGTCTGAGGCCATCCTGATATGCACAGCAAGTTCCAGGCTAGTCATGGCTACATTAGTATCTGAGAGAGAGAGAGAGAGAGAGAGAGAGAGAGAGAGAGAGAGA
>NW_022196900.1:98624567-98628985 GCF_008632895.1 Mastomys coucha
AGGAGGGGGGAGGGAGGAGGGGAAGGAGGAGGAGGAAGAAGAAGAGATAAGAAAGGAAGGAAGGAAGGAAGAAAGAAAGAAAACGAGGCCAGTATTTCTGACATAAAGCACCCTCCCTCCTCGCTATCTATCTATCTATCTATCTATCTATCTATCTATCTATCTATCTATATCTCATCTAAGGGAACAAAATACAAACTTTGCAAACCCCTCCTCCTGCATTCCCTAAAACAAAACAAAACCCCTAATCTTTCCACCTAGAGGCAATTATGGTGAGTACCGTGGTCCCCTAACTGTCTGCTACTGTCCTTCTCTCCCCACCCACAGTGTCTCATGGGCTGGGCTCTTCCTAAAGGCTATGCCACTATCATGACTCATTCTCAATGTTGAGGGGGTTGCTCCTCATTAAAGAACACCGCCAGCCTTGGCTAGGGAAATCGTCTGTCTGTCTGTCTGTCTGTCTGTCTGTCTGTCTGTCTGTCTGTCATTTATCTGTGCATGCCCACCCAGGGGCGTGTGTCATGGTACACATGTGGAGGTGAGAGTCAAGCTTTATGTGGGTTCCTGAGATCAAACTTAGGCTATCAGGCTTGGCGGGAGGCTCTTTTAGCCACTGAACCATTTTGCTGGCCCCATAATGTCTGTGTCACATCATCCTTGTAATTCTCCGATGCTAGAGGCTGCCTGTCTTGGCTAACATAGGTGAGAGAGGGGGTTTGGAGGACCAAGCTTCTTTTTGTTTGCATCCCAGGATTAATGAGGTGGAAGAGCTATAAAATCATTGCTTGTAACTTGTCTGTTTTCTGACGAGTATGTTCATCATTTGTGTTGATTCATGGGGTTCTTTTATGATGGAGGGAGGGGTTCATCCTCATTGTCATCTTGAGATTAGGCATCACCTAGGAGACACATCTCTGGGATGTCTATGAGGGTCGCTGGCAGTAGATGAAGCCCTGAGTCAATGTGCATTGTTTACATAAATAGGACCATGTCAAGAATACCAGTGTCCCAGACTAAGAGACGGCAAGGCCTTCGTCCTGGTCTAGGGTTGACCAGTAGGAGCAGAAAGTACTGGTTGTAGTTTCCTCCCCATGACTGCAGCCTAAGGCTTCTTCCCCACAGAGACTCCCTAAGATGGTGAGTTTCCTGGCTGTTGCTGGTGCCCCTGCATTGGAGTGTGCATGACCCACTCAAGCCCAAATTTACATGTGGTTGTCATGTGTTCATTCCCTGTAGCCCCATCAAGTCCAAAGCCATGCAGGTGGAGGCTAGGGGTGTTTCCAGAAAGGTTTAACTGAGTAGGGTAGATCCACCCTGACTTAACTGTGAGCAGCGTCATTTATGGGCTCCGTCTGGATGAAGAGGGGAAAGAAGACAGGCACCTGAACACTGGCATGCATCTCTCTGCTTCCTAGTTCCCATATGATGTAACCAGCCACCCCAGGCTCCTGTGGCCACACCTCCCCATCCACAATGGGCCCTAGCCTCAAACTGAGAGACAGAATAAACCCTCCCATCCTTAAGTCAACTCTGTGTATTTAGCCAGAACAATGAGAAGAACATCCAGTACAGATGCTGTGCTGACTGCCTATGCTTGTCAGCTTGACACTAGCTAGAGCAGTGGTTCTCAACCTTCCTAATGCTGCGACCCTTCAATACAGTTCCTCATGTTTAATATGGTTCCCCAACCATAAAATTATTCCCACAACTGTAATTTTGCTGCTGTTATGAATTGTAATATAAATATTTTTGAAAATGGAGATTTGCCAAAGGGATAGCGCTCCACTGATTTAGCATCACTTGGGAGCCAGGCCTCTGAGAATGCCTGCATCTGTGTGTGCAGGACGTGGTCTTGACTATGTCGATGAAGGTGGGAAGGTATACCCTGAATATGGGTGGTAGCATTTCATGACTGGATGAAAAGGAGGTACAGAGCCGAGTGCAGGACTGTCTATATGCATTAGCTCATCGCTCTCTATTCTTGACAGTGGGGGTCCTGCCTTCTTGACTCTCCCAAAATGATAGACAGAGACCTGCAATTGTGAGCTAAATAAATCCTTTCTCCCTCAAGTTGCGTTTGTTAGAGGGCTTTGATCACAGCAACAGAAATGAAACTTAAGGGAGATGCCAACTTTTATTACATATGCCCCATCTATTGTTTATCATTTGAATATGTTTATGATATTTTTGGCCCGGTGAAATATTGTGTCTTGACCTTTTAAAATCAAAGTAGACACACACAGGACCTGGGACAGAGAGACAAACAAGCAACCTAGAGCCCTGGGTCCCTAGGCCCCACCAGTTTCTGTGCTAAGCCTCATAATTCACCTAAGCCACGGGATTTGGGAAGCCTGCATCTAGTAAGCGCAGGGTATTTGTAAAAAATGATATGAGGCACCTTCCCAGAGGAGCGTGGAAATACAGACTCCTAAGCTGAAGGGAGCGGTCAGGTCACTTGGCTCTCACCTGTCTTCCTCTTGGGAGGGGGGCACCGTTCCTGCCTGCTGCTGAATTCGGGCCAGCTCCTCACTCTGCCGCAGCCTCCTTCTGTCTCGGATGCTCAGGCAGATGGATAGCAGCAACAGCATCATACCAGCCCCGACCAGAACGTACGCCACTGAAAAAGTCTTGTTCTTGAGGATGCCCCCGCCTCCCTCTGTCTTGTTGGCCTGAGACGTTGGCTTCTCCGCAGGGCTGAAACCAGGAACCAGGTTCCACATGGCCATGATGACCCCAAGGACCAGCATCCCCAGGCCGATGGCCGTCAGCGCGTAGTGTGAGCCGTTAGCCTTGGACTGGGCCATCATGGCAGCGGACCAGGGCAAGACCCGGCTCAAAGAGAGAAAATAAATTAAAAAGTAGTAGTGCCAACAGACACTACGTCCACACAGCAAAGAAACTCTCCTCTGTCCCCGTGGAAAATCATCCGTGGACTCTCAAGCGACGGCTCTCTTCAAATGCCAGGCCTCTAGGTGTGGATGGAGCGGACGAGAGATCTGAAAAGGGAATAAGAGATTATCAGCTCTGTCGTGGGGAGGTTCTCTGGGAAGGAGGTACCAGGCAGGGCTGAGCCACCAGTCTCCACCCTGGCCTCACCTCTAATACATTCCAGATGTTCCAGCCACCACCCCTGTGCTAGAAGGGAAAAGCAGATCTGTCCCTGCAGGAGGCCAGTAAGGTCAGTGCTCAGAGTAGCTGCCACATGCTGTGAGGTTTAATAAAGCGTGGTCTGCTCTCAGGCCTCATGGGAGAGATGGCATTGCTAGGCCAGGATCAGTCGGATCCCAGTCACCTGGGGACGTGGGAGGGGTGGGGGTGCTGGAGTTAACGATGAGTCCTATCCAGTTAGCCTGCTGGGCTCAGTATACTACCCTCATTGCCTCCCTATTTATTGTCTTGGAGGGGAAAAGAAAATCCCTTTTCTTAGAATGATGAGCATGCCCCTCCTTGGCCACGTGGTCTTACCACCTTGGTCTGCACATCCCCTCCAAGTACCCCTGCAGTTACCTGGTCACTCCCTCCCCTTCAGTTACCCCTGCAGTTACCCAGTCACCCCCTTTCTGGGCATTCCACTAGCTACTGGGGTGGGCCTGTCTTCCAGTGGTCCCTTGCTTGTCTCTCGGCCCTCCACACAGCAAGCGTCTCAGTTGAGTGTGTGTGCTCACATCCAGTGAAATGGCTGGAGACCGTAAGGCAGCTCAGGAAGACAAGTGTTGCCTTAGCCCCATCTCCCTCACTTCCCAAAGGAGGCAGAAGTCTTCACACTCCTCATCTTCTGTGTCCAGGAGAACCCCTAAACCAACCCAAACAACCAAATCCCTCTTCCGGTGAAGCCGCACAAAGACCCATGGGAACTGGGATTCCAGAGCCCTCGGTGACCAAGGAGCCTAGAGGCAAGGCATCAAGGCTGTAGTTTAGGACAGATTTGGAGATCACGGAGGAGGGAGGGCACAGCCCCAGTCTGCCTAGCTTTCAGTCAGAAGGTGGGCAAGCAGCATTGCTGAGCAGGATCGTCCGGTCGCCCTCAGATGGGCAGGCCTTGTTTTCAATCCCACATTCTTTCCAACCTTTCTGAAAGCCCAGCTGATCGGGGCCCCTGAAACGTGATGCGGCAGTGATGTTTTCTTGCTAAACTTTCACCTTCATCTGAAACTCTCCGCTTTGTTAAAAATTACTCTAAAAATATCTGGGACAACATCCTCTCTCAGCTTGAAGTCCTCGCCTTCTCTTTCTTCCACCCAGTAAATGTTTCTGGTGCATCTGGCTACCTGCAAGTTGTATGGGAGAAGCTGCAGATGCCTGGGTGAAGACAGGAAGGGGACGCTCGGGAAGCAGAGACAAGGAATGACAAGGAATGAAGGAACGAGTGCGAGCTCTGGAGCTGGGCAGCGTGTGTGTGCGTGTGTGTGTGTGTGTGT
>NW_022196900.1:98628995-98723642 GCF_008632895.1 Mastomys coucha
GGCAGCATCCTAGCTCAGGGTGGGGCTTCTGGAAGCTTCAAAGAGGGGGAGTTTCATTGGTATGAAAGGGCCACATGCAGAATTCACAGTTGTGTATGTATGCATGGCTATGTACATACAGGTACACATGTATATGTGTGAATGCATGATCAGGGGTGTGTATGAACATATATGCCATGTTTTCATGTGTAGATGGCATATGAACGCATGCTGTGTGCTGTATGAGCTCAGGCATGTGGAAACTGTGTGTTCGTGGTATACAGAGCACAGAGGCAGTAACTATAGTAGGCCCAGGGGGACCACCTCATCATACATACAAGCTGTTTTTGTTTTGTTTGTTTGTTTGTTTGTTTGTTTGTTTTTTGAGACAAGGTCTCATGTAGCCCACACTGGATTTGTAGTTATTTTATAGCCTAGGATGACCTTGAACTTCTGATCCTCCTGTCTCCACCTGCTGGGATCACGGGCCTGGAGCACCACATCTGCCTTATGTGGTGCTGGGCTGGACCTCAGGGCCTCACACATGCTGGGCAAGCACTGAGCCATCTGAGAACACCTAGGAGGGCTGTGGTGCCAGCGGCAGCATTCTTCAGAACCCACGGTCTCCAACCCATGAGCCCCTGGGTCTGGGAAAATCAGGTTCCCACCGGCCTGCTGTTGTTGCTTCTCTCTGGCTTGTTGACCACTCACGGACCTGTGGTATATTTAGCCTGCTTTGCTTTCCGTTCCCGAATAGACACAGAAGCTAATTTTATGCTTAGACGATTTGGACCACACAGCCTTCAGCATGTCCTTAACAAGTAGCAACCTGGAGCTGGGGCCGCTAAGGGTGCCTGGCTCTGACCAGCTGCTCTCTAGAGCCCAGAGCTGGACCTGCCCCTCACTGCTCACGTTTGAGACAGACTGGAGACCCAGGAATGATGCTGTATCTTGGGATTTAAAATGCACCGTTAGCAGAGGGAAGAGAGGTCACCTCCCCAGGGCTACTGAGGAGGCTCTGGGCAGACTCCTGCACAGTTATCATGCTAAAACGTTCAGTTACGGATCTACCTGTGAAAGCAAGAGACAAGGTTCTCAGGCGGCCGTGGTCGTGGGCATTTTGATTCTGGGAGGTACTTAGTGAGACACCCTTTGGGAGGCTGGGAGCCTGAGGTAGGCCTCTGTAGAAAGGGGTAGTGCAAAAAGTCAAGGGGAGCTGTGGAGGTGGCTCTGTTGATAAAGTGCTTGCTGTACACGCACGAGGATCTGAGTTCAAGTCTCTGGGATTCAGGTAAAAAGTCAGGCGTGGCCGTGTGTACCTGTAACTCTAGGACTGTAGAAGGTGGAGATGGTAGGACTGGTGGGGCTTGTTGACTGCAAGCCTAGCTCCAGGTTCAGCAGGAGGGACCCTGTCTCAAGCGCATAAGGTGGAGAGTGATAGATCAGGACATACGACATTCTCCTTTGCTGTCACACCATATCCATAGGCATGCCCAATGGCACACATGCACACACACCACATGGAAACACACACATACACACACACAGAGAGAGAGAGAGAGAGAAGGGGGGCAGACAGGCAGACAGACAGGTAGGCAGGCAGACAGACAGACAGCTACTCTGGGCTGCAGAGTGAAGACAGCCCACAGGTGACGCTGGTCCCCAACCCTTCCATTGTCCCTTCTCTATGCTAACCACAACTCCAAAGAAGAAAATGGAAACACATCCAGGTCACTGTTTGATGGATGGATGAGCACCTCAGCAAACCCATGAGGCCATAAAAGTCATACCAAGAGGAAGATTACAGGCCACTCTGGCCTGACAGCCTGAATCACCTCTCCTCGGTTTCCAGGTGACATTCCTCCCCACGGATGGATGCTGCCTTCTCAGTCTGTGATGATCTCGTTTGGGCTCTCCTTGGCCCCTGGATCCAAGGCCCAATTTCCAGAAAGGCTGCTTTTCTCTGCCTGACTCCCAGCACACCGTGGCGGGAACACGAGAAGCCCTTAATAAATATCTGTAAACTGGGCAAATGAATACCTACCCAACAGGTTTAAATGTTGAGCTCATATCTCCATCAAGGGAGGCGGGGGGTTGACTCCAGGCCCAGGTGGACATGGACAGGAAAGGATTCCTAAGGTCTGACTCAGGAGCACGGGGTACCTGGATCTTGTTCTCAGGTGCCAATGAGTATGAATGGGGCCTGGGAATGTGATCCTATCACACTCCCTGGAAGGTCTGAGGCTGCAGGAGCCCAGCTCTCTGGTCCTCCCCAGGAGAGATCAGCCTCCCCCAACTGGGCAGGGGAGGAAGTCTCTGCTTTACTATCAGAGTGCTCCCTCGGCCTGGCTGAGGCCAGAGAGTGAGTCACGGCTGCTCATTCCCAGCTGGACCCAGTTTTCATAGACTGCAACTTCAAGACCAACAGTGAAATGAAACCAGACAGTAAGGGGACTGGCTCAGTGGTAGGGCCCCTGCCTCCCTGTATCCCAGCGGTTCTCCACCTCCCTAATGCTGCAACCCTTGAACACAGTCCCTTGTGTTGTGTGACCCCCCTCACCCCCAACCATAAAATTATTTTGTTGCTACTTCACAAACATAATCTTGCCACTGTTATGAGTCGTGATGTAAAATATCCAATAGGCAGGATATCTGGTATGTGACACACAAGGGGGGGGGGCGGGTCATGACACACAGGCTGAGAGCCACTTGCTATATAACCCATTTCCCAGCACCGTAAATTCAAAACTACAAACCCTAAAAACAGACTTCTCGGCTGCTGCAGGGCAGAGAGCCCAAGCTGGTCTCCTGAGCCTGACTGGGCTGCTCTGCAGTTTAGGAACTGGGAGGTGAGCTTGATGAGGCTCCCTGGTGCCTCCCTCAGCTTTAGTGAGAAGAGGGCTTGGCTTGCAGGGCCAAGGTGAGGGCTTGCCGTGCCTCAGAGGCTGCTGGCCACTGACCCGGAATTGCCCACTGCCTGCCCAGCTGCACAACTGGGGACACGGGGTGTGCTGCATTGACACCACTCAGGAGTTCCAGCGGGACTTGTCAAGTTCAGCCCATAGTTGATTTTGTCACTAAGGCCCGGTGTCACCTGGAGGGGGTGACAGGGAACCTCTGAGAACCTTCTTGGGGTCCTGCCAGTCAGGGAATTTTGGACGACCATTCCTGAGGACTGAGGGCGAAAGGTATCAGGTGCCTATTTCAACAGCCCAGGTGATCTCTGTGGTTAGGCACCTAGGAGAGAGGGTAGGAGAGCTGTGGTGCCAGAGGGCGGATAGAAGGGAATGACGCAGCCCAGGAGTCGTCTGTGAGGAAGAGACAGGTGGTCTTAGAAACATGGCACTGCCAGCTCTGTGAGCGTCAGACACTCATGGGCACTCACCCAGTAATTCTGGCCACCTGGAGGTGTGATGAGTCCCGCCACCCAGAGCCTCTGCCCTGGATCACACAATTAGTAAACTGTTGGGTCAATATTCCCAATCAAATCTGGCTGACCCTCTGTCCCGAGCCAATGGCTCTCCCAAGGCTGAGTCCCGGAGGCCACACCCTGGGCAAGGCAGACAGGTTCTGCAGTCTGTCATCACAAAAGCACAGAGACTGACAGGTGAGGCAATGGGTTTTGACTTGGAAGAGTTAGCTTTAAATCATTCCTGGGCCCATTCTGTGTGATGCGGTTTAGGAGACGGACAGGCGTGTGACATTAGTTCACAGCCCATCCGAGAGACCAGAGAATGCCTAATGGGGGAAGCTCATTGTGAGTGACAGCAAGACGCTTGCCTGGAACCCACACACATGAGAATCTGAGCCACAAGGATCACTGTAAGTTCTAGACCAGCCTGAGCTATAGTGTAAAACCCTGACCTCTCCCTATTCCCCCACAACTAACTGAACTGTGAGTCCTTTCCCAATGACTTGCTTATAGACCCTAGGTATCTCTAGGGACCCAGTGGCCTCAAGGTTGCCACGTTGGGTAACCAGCTTCTAACACAAGAACCTTCAAAAACCACACTCAAGAGATTGCCAAACCACAGCAACCATTTGATAGCTTCTAGTTTGGTTTTATAGAGAAAGGCATTCAGGTTCAGAGAGGCAAAGCAACTTTTCCAAAGTTACACAGCCAGTAGAGGGCCGGGGGCGAAGTATACGTTGTTCAACAACTTGTGATTTTCACCCCAGGTGGCACAACTAGGTATCTTGAGATGTTGAAGTTTCTGTGATGGAGTCTAAGTTAGGAGATGGGGCAGTCTAGGTGAGAAACAACCTGTGCAATTCCATGGACCAGAAAAGCGGGCATCTTCCAGAATGCACCAGCCTTGCTGGGAAGAGAGGTAGCTCCTCTCCCAGGCTCCTGGCACAAGGCACTGGCGAGCTTCATAAGCCGACATCACCAAGTCCCTCACTAATTCACTTAAGTGTCTGAGAAGTTAAAGACATCAATTCTACCCCCACAGTCCCCAGGATGCAGGCCACGGGAGGCAGGTTCAGAAACGCGGGTCTCCCGTGGGAGCTTGTCTCAAGCTTTCCTCTTAGCAAGTGGCTAATGTATAGCCCTATGGACCAGACTGGCACCAGGGACCCAGCCCATAAGTGCTAGGAGCATTCTCTGTTCCCTGGACAGCATTACACTGGGGGCCTGCCTTTCTCTAGGGCGACCGAGCCCATGGACACAGAGCAGCTACCAGATCTCTGCACTGTCCACTCCTATCGGCCCCTTTAAGGTGGGCCACAACTGTCCTGCCTCCCTGGCAAAGGTGGGTGAATGCCATGACCAGGCTGGCTCTGAGCTCCTGCCCTGGCTGTGCTGAGCACCTTGTCCTCTGTACGGCTGAGCCTGCTCGGATTGTGAGCCTAAAGGAGGTGCTGTCCCAACGCTGCTCATTTTGGGGGGAGGGGCATGCGGTACACCGAAGCTGAGGAGCTTTCTGGGGCCTCCCCACTGACGAGCTGCAACCTTGTCCACTGGCCTCCTCTCGTGGGCCTTCCTCACCCCGGGGGCAAAAGCCCAGGCTTCTGCTCACAGGAACAGAACAGCTAAACCAGAGGCTTGCCTCAAGGGCTCGGTCGTCTTCTGGATATCTGGAGATGAAGCTGGCATGTCCCCAAGAGCAGCAGTGACACCTTCAGAAGCATTGGCCAGGTCTGAGAAGGAAGAGTGGAGAGTGGAACTGGGAGGGAGGCCACGTGCCCTATTTAACTCTCTGCCCTGCTGACCTGAGGGAATTCCTGCTGAGAGCATCTGCCCTGGGAGATGACACACAGTAGCCCACAGAATGACCCTCCAAGGCAGCCATCGGATCTCTCCTCCTCTTCCTCTTCCTCTTCCTCTTTCTCCTCCTCCTCCTTCTCTTCTCTCTGTCTCTGTCTCTGTCTCTGTCTCTCTCTCTCTCTGTCTCTCTCTAAAAAGAGACAAAGTCTTTCTTACAGAGCCCAAACTGGCCTCCAGCTTGCTATGCAGCCAAGAATGACTTTGAACTCCCGATCTTCCTCTCTACCCACAGAGTGCTAAGGTCTCAGGTATGCAGCACCATGCCTGGTTTATGTGGTGCTGGGGATCGAACCTAGAGCTTCATGCATGCTAGACAAGCATTCTACCAACTGAGCCACACCCCCAGCAATCTCTGCAATCTCAGACTGGAACCTTTATGTGGCCAAAGCACTTTTCAGCTGTGATTGAGCCAAGCATCTGAGCCAGGCAGATTTCTCTGGGCAGACAGGCTGAGTCCAACCGAGTTACACGTTTTTACATGATAGGGGTGAAGAGGTCAAAGGAGGAAGTGGCAGCTAAGAGGGTGGCGGCACATGGGGCAGGCACACTGAGGGGTGCGGGAAGCTTCTAGAAGCAAGAAATTTGGAAGAAACTGGTTTTACTCCGAGCTTAAGAAAAGAGGCCGCCCTGCTGGTTAACATCAGCAGACACTGACTTACACGTCTGAACTCCAGGAACTCTGAGAATATGTGGTCAGCCAGCCCCTTTGGGGAATTTCTTCCCGTAGTCACAGGATGTGGCTATGGGCATCGGTCCTATACCTGTCACCACAAGGCAGCCGGTGTCACCTGGCACCACACAATGCCTTCCTCCAGATACACAACCCCTTGCAGCCACTCCTCCTGGAGCCTGTGCATCAGGACCAGCAAGTAGCCCTCGCCCCTCATTTGCACTTTAACCGGGACTCTGCCACGCCCCAAGAAACATCCATCCGTTCTGACTCCTACATAGGGCACAGGCTTAGGGGGAAAAGCTCTCCGGTACTTCATCCATAGCCACTCTGGTTTCTCAGAACTGCACTTTCAGAGTTCCAGGTGCAAGCACTGGGATGTGGCTCAGTTGGTACAATGCTTGCCTAGTATACATGAAGCCCTGGGTTCAAAGCCCAGGTTCGTATAAACCAGGCATGGCAATTCATGTCTGTAATTAGGTACTAGGGAGATGGAAGCAGAAGGACCAGGAATTCAAGGTCATTTCTCAACTAAGTAGTGAGTTCAAGGCTAGCCTGGGCTACCTGAGACCCAACAAGACAAAGAACCCAGCACACGAGGGAATATGACTCTAATCAAGGCACATGGGAGAAGGGCTGGCTGAGGTTTTCCATGAGAGAAACACCTTGTGGTTCTTGGCTATTTCTATCCGATACGAGGTCACACTTGGGGGACACTTGTCTTTCAATATCTGGACTTTGCTATTTATTTATTTGTTTATTTATTTACTTATTTATTTATTTATTTATTTATTTTAGTTCCTTGATGGAGGCAGTTTGAAAACCTTTAAGAAAAAATTCTTGTGCAGGGTGGAACCGGGTAAAAGCCTCCTGCAACCCTCTGCCTCCGAGCCTCGCCTGTCTCTCTCCCTGGAGCAGTGGACCACAGCGACATCCCCCAGTGCAGGCTCTGCCTGCCCTGATGCTCACGTAGCCAGCTGGTGAGCCAGTTTCCTCTCTAGCCACTCACCTGAGAATCTAACTGGGCCCACTCAGGTGTCTGACGGGCCTATGTAGCATCAAGCACTGCATGGGTGTTTCAGAAATGTTCTTTATAATTTACGACCTACTCATTATTGTTTGAATATCACTATTTTGTTTCATATATGCCCTCTATTATTTTTTACTCATTAGGCATGTACCGTTATCAACAACTCGTTATTTCTCTAATATCATCAAACTTTGAGTCACGATCGTGTTCAAATTTCCCAAACCTCCCCTGGTGAGCTTTCAAGAATAATTTCAAAGAAAAGCTTGAGGTTCAGAGATGCTCACACACCTGCTCAGTGCCACACAGCGAATGGCACAGATGTGAAACCTATACCCCATCTATTGAAGGCCTCCCACACCCTTCACAGCTTCTTCCCAGAAGCCCTTGCCAGGTCAGGAAGGAAAATTCCTTTCTCCTTGAATCGTGTCCAGGTGTGAGTCACTGGGGCCCCCACAGTGCTGCTTCTTTCTGGCTGTGGTTTAAGTGACCAGTGTTGGGGTGTTTAATTATAAACCTGGTAGCAGGCTGAGGTGGGAGCCTGCTAAGAAGGAGCTGGGAGAGTCATGGCCCAGACTAGTCTGCTTGGTCGCCGTGGCCAGGTACACGCACGGGGACTTCCCCAAAGCCAGGGGGCTGACTGGGTTGGTTTCTCTCAGGCCACTTTCCTTGGTCACCCCTCTATTGTGTCTGTATCTTCTGCTCCTGGTTTGTTTTGTTTGTGACAGGGTCTCAAGGAGCCCAGGCTAGCCTCATACTCACCATATAGCTGAATGTGACTTTGAATTCCTGATCCTCCTGCCTCCACCTCCCAGGTACTGGGATGATGGACAAATGCCACCATGCCTGGCTTGCCCTCTCCTCTTTGTATAAGGACACCAGTTGCATTGAAGGGAGAGGGACAGCCATATGATTCTGTGTCAGCTCCGTCACCATTTTTTAGGGTCCTGTCCCCAAACACAGTTCCATTCTGAGGTCCCGGAGGGCTTCAACACACACATCCAGTCAGCTAGAACACAACACTTACAGGGGTCTGCTTCCCTTGACTCGACCCCTCCCTCCCATCAGCTGACAACTTCCAAGGCCAAAGCTCTTCCCACCTCACCTCCTGTCCCTCCAGCAGCCCCGGAAGGTACCTTCTACATCCGCCTACTTTTACAGAGAATGAAATCCCAGCTCTGTCTCCAAATGAGCAACTGTTTTGCACAGTAAATACCAAGGCTCAGATCTGCAGGGGAGACCGTACCCGTAGCCCCTCCTAACTTGTGGAAGACTCATGCTCCAGGCTCCTGTGGCCACTTGGTTTTGTGTTCTCTGCAGCATACCTCATCGCACACCAAGGCTGCCTTATCTCCTCAGGTGCCCAGTAGAACTCCTGAGCTGGAAAAGAACATCAGAGGGGTGCAGAGGCATTGCTGGTTGCCTGCCCCTCCTCAGCCAGAAGGACCCAGTAGGAACTGTGCAGCCCAGCCCACTTTGAAGCAGGGGAGCTGGCTAATGTCTCCTTTCCTACCTGAGTTGGAGGGGGCTGGAGAAGAGATGGTGATGTTGCTCGCTGGCTGGGATCTCTTGTGGAGAGTGAGTGAGGCCATTTCTGAAGTCCACTTTCTCCCTTCTTTCTTGGTAAGAAAACTGACACTCGGCTCCCCAGGGCTTCCCAGAACCCAGACAGCATTACTCAGCCTCCCAGGCAAGCTGCTTCGTATGACTGAGTTCTGGCCAATGAGGTCCAAGCAGTAGCGGGGCTGGGGGTGCCCACCCAGGGAGCGTTCTTCAATGAAAATGATACCTTTCCTCTTTCCTCCTGGTTGTAGTATGGATGTGCTGGGGCTCAGGCACGGCAGAGGTAATGAATGACCAAGCAAAAAGATAAGGCGAGCCTGGGTTCCTGATGACCACAGAGCTGTCATTTCAACCCCAGACACCTGACCTGTGGCCTGTATTTACATAAAAAGGAAAACCCTTTTAAATGTCTTGCTCTATCCTTTTTTTTCCCCTTAGGAGTTGCTCAATTTACCTCCACCTGATATATGATATATAAAGATATATATCATTATATATCATATATATGATAATATAGTACTGTTGTCATTTATGAGGATTTTTTTACATCAAAGGCATTAAGAGATTTACCCACATGAGTTTATTTGATCATCATAAGAGCCACGTGGGATTGTCCCCTTTTGTAGCATCTTTCTCTAAACAGACTCTAAAGGTGGCCACCTGGTGTTCATGTTGGTTTTTTGCTTTTGATTCTATGTTATTTCATATTGTGTGGGTATCTTGCCTGCAGGCATGTCTGGACAACTGTGTGCCTGGTGCCTGAGGAGGCCAGAGGAGGGCGTTGGATGTTTCAGAACAGGAGTTACAGGTAGCTGTAAACCAAGATGTGGTGTTGGGAATGAAACCCTGATCTTCTGCAAGAGTAGCAAATGCTCTTAACCACTGAGCCATCTCTCCAGCCCCTGGTGTTCTTGTTTTTGCTCTCGAGCGTAGGCAGCTCACACGGCTTGCTTCTGGCCAGTTAAGATATGGCCGAGGGGATGAGATAAAGGAGGTTGTGTGGGCAGTACTGTGACCAAAGGAACGGTCTGCTGCTCCATGCCTCTGCTTTGATGAAGCCATTTGGGGAAGAAATTCACTTAGCAAGCTATTCTGAAGAAAGCCTCACACTCATGTCTGAGGGTAGGGGTGGGGTCAATTCCAACCCCCTAGTGAGCCTGGGAGGGGATCTCCTCCCCCCACCCCCCAAGCTGCCCTGTCAGATGAGCACACAACCTTGGTCCCCAGGACTCTAGTCACAGAATGGCAGAGGATGAACCGGGCCATGCATGCCTGGACTTAAGCCCCTCAGACTAAGATAAAATATTAAATGTTAGCTAATCAACCTGAGGCATGTGCTCACCTGCGGAAGTGCTGAGGGGCTCCCATGGACTGGGCACTGACTGTCTGCGGGCTGGGTAAAGGCTGGGGAGGCCCGCAACCTGGAATGAGGTGGGCCAAAGGGATGGGTCCTGTGGGAACTGAGGCTGAAGGTGGCTGGGGACAGAAGCTGGAGGAGAAGGCACGCTGTTTTATAGCCCACAGGTGGTGGTCTCAGGGACGTGAATAACCAGTAGAGAGGACCGAGGCAGTTATTGCCACCCACACAGGACAACACTTGGGGTTTGGCTTACCACCAGGTGTTCTCTGTGCCTTTTAAAGCTTTGGCTTCCCCTTCTTTAGATTGATAATAACAATGCTTCCCAAAGCTGGAGAAATGGCTCAACAGTGAAGACATGCACCACTCTATCGGAAGACCTTGGTTGGATTTCCAGCACCCACATTAGGAAGCTCACAAACACCTGTACAACTCCACCTCCAGGAGATGATGCCCCCTTCTGGGCCCTGAGAGTACTGCACACACATCCAGACACAGACATACATGCACACAGAGATAGAGATACACAGAGACAGACAGACCCCCCACAATACACACATACATGTGAACACACACATAGAGACAGGGACACACACACACACACACACACACACACACACACACACACAAATAAAATAAAGCCTTCCAGGAGCAAGGAGGCAGGCAGCCCTCCTGAGCCTCCCTTCCAAGTCTGGGGGTTGAATCAAGCATACATGAAGAGCGGTGCAGGGGCTGGGGGAGGAGTGTCTGAGGAGGGCCTGCCATCAGAGGTACTGAGGCTGAGGCAGGCAAGTTCAATGACAGCCCTTCGTCTACAGAGTAAGTTCAAAGCCAGCCTGGGCAACTTAGTGAGTCTTGTCTCAAAATAAAAGGGTAAAAGGCGGGCTGAGGATGTAGCTCAGTGGTAGAATGCTTGCCTAGGATGCACGAGGCTCCAAGTTCAATCCCCAGGGCTGCACAGAGTTTGGGGGTGGTGTGGTACTGCACCTGTGCAGAAGGTTTTTCCTTGTTCTCGTTCCCTGAACAAGGTTCAGCCACTATTTATTCAGTCTTTTCTGTGGGTCAGTTGTTACAAGTCATCCCGAGGGGGCATAATGTACACAGGAAGATGCGTTGGGCTCCTGTGCAGACAAGACAGGAGGGAGAAGGACATCCTTGGTGTGGGATCTGGTGCCAGTCCCCTGTGCATAGGGATGGTGGTAGACAGAACGTGTGTCCCCGAGGTTCCCTCCAGAATTAACAGGCAGCCTCTCTGAGGAAGAGAAGTGCATCAGGAGTGTCCTGGGTTTCTCCTGCAAGCCACATCTCCAAGAAGGTCTTAGGAACAGAGACGAGGCTCAACACAGGAGTAGCCCCCAGCTGGGGGCCAGGAGAGGAAGGGTACTGTGGTGACACCCAGCAGGGTCTCCAGGGGCCCAGTAGGATGTTCTGTACCAGGGACAGCCCTGGCTGTCCTCACAGTGAAAACAGGACACATAGAATTCTCCCAACTCCCTGCCACTGAGAAGGTCTGATGTGTCCTGTGGCTGCCAGGATACACATCCATATCTGCTTAAAGCAAGGCTAATCTATTTTCCCTAAATTCCAGAATCCTACACGTGAAGCAAGTCCACAGAAACTCACTATCTAGCCTTTCATGGCTTCCCCATGTCACCAGCATCCCCTGGCTTTGCTCTCGCCTCTGTCTTGCAAACAGGCTCCTTAGCGCCCTGGCTCTCCCTGCTTGCCTCTCTTTTCAGACTCAGGGACTGCCGAAGTCAACTAGATGAGTCAATGACGCCGTCACATGTGCCAGGACCCCATCAGCATGCAGACATGTCTAGCATTGGTTTGAAAGCTTCACTCTCCCCCGGGGAGCTATGAATTTGGTCCAGCCCAGAACTGTAAACTTACTTTAAATATAATGTGATGCTTTTAAGACGTTTTTATTTTTAATAACTCAACTGCACAGGTCTCAAGAGTGAACTTTGGAGATGAATCACCCTGTCACCAGCCTGAAGGTGAACAGAGATGTGATTCTGGGAAGATGGTGTAACCAACCATCCAGGGAGAGGTAGGGGTGTTCCTCAGCCAGCCCAAATGGCCATAGGTACTCCATGACAGGCTGTCTTCCAGCTAAGGACCTAGTGAGCTTCGGGTTACAAATAAAGGGTCATACACTTTACTGGAGAGGGGGCTTTTGTTCCTGCAGGGAGCATCTTCAAAGTCTTCGGAATAGCTAGCATGACCTGATGCTGTCACTAGCCCCATGTTATCACCTTCATCCTCGGGATTAAACAAAGACTCTGTGGCCATTATCCCCACGCCACGGGGGTGGGGGAGTGGACTCTGAGGCCCCAAGAGCTATCTCACTCTGCCCAAAGAAGCTTGTTAATAAGTAACAGAGCTCGGCTGCACACCGGAGTCAGAGTCCAGAATCCGCTCTCCACCCGCTGCCCCGCCCCTCACGTGACCCACGCCCATGGCCCGCAGGTCTGTCTTGTTTCCCCCCCAAACCCTCTATCCACAGCTCCCGTGAAAAACGAACTTCATCGGCCAATGTCAGAAGCAGCCATTTGCCAATGACAGAGACAGAAAGGGATAAAGGCCTGATACAAAACAAGCACTAATGAGACCGAATGCCTTAGATCAGCTACCCTGAGCCAACGGTCCAAACCGAAGGCTGACCTGGGCCTCTTTACCACCAGGCTCATGATCCCTCAACTTGAGGCTCATGCCCACTCACGAGGCTGCCCGAAGTCTGTCTTGTGTCCCAGGACTCTGACCTCACTGAGCTACATCAGCACAGGACCAGGGGTTGAGATTAACCACAGGCTCGGGACTCTTGTCTGCTCGGGACATTTGTGCAGCCCTTGGTCCTCTGTCCCCATTCCTTTGGGTTAAGGAACACCAAGATCTCCTCTCCTTCAGGGTGTTTAGATTCTAAACCTAACCCAAGAAAACAGAAGCCCAAACATTCTGACATAAAATGGAAATCCCTGAAGGCAGAGTGAGGGAGCCAGCAAGGATCAAGAACTGCTCCTAGAATTCAGAGGGATAAAACCCTTCCAGGCTGAATGCCCTTAGCCGCAGTGATAAAAACCCTAGCTGCTGTTCCCCGACTGCCCCTATACATTGGGCAGGGGTGGTGCTGCCTGGTGAGGTAGGCTATAGGGGTCATGAAGCAAAGGAGCTGCCATTTGCCTTACTGGCTCCCTCTGTCACACACTCAACAGACACCAGCCGAGTACCCAAACTCAGGGATCCAGGTGCTGGGGAATCAGTGATGAGCATCTCAGAGAAACAACCCAGAGCCCGGCACCACCCATCTTTAGGAAACTTCAAAGACAGAAAAATGGCAGACAGGAAAACAGATATTATTCAAACAACTGTTAGTTATAAAACAGGCCACTGTAGGGACACTCCCTATCTATACAGAGTGTAAAGCTGTCCAAGCTTGTCACGTAAATGATGTGGGGGTGGGGTGGGGTGGGGGGTGGCTGCCATGCCAGATTGGGGGAGCAGGTTGACCAGGGCTATCTCCTGAGTACTCAGATTATCCTGTGAGCATCTAGTATCTCTGTTCACTTCAGGTTCTAAAACTGGGTGTGGCCAGTCTGGCCAATCATTTCCTCTGGTCCCTCACCCCTCAAGGGTGTGGTCTCTGCCCTGTCAGAACCCAAAAGATCCACCTGACTCTCTCTTCTGGAAACTCTCTGTGTTCACAAGAAGACAGAACGGTGTCTGAGCTATTGGGGACCAGCATGTCACCCCTAGACGGGAGACTGCCCCTCTTTTAGGGATGCTCTGTAGACACAATGACAGCTAAGGCAGGGTAAGGGTGAACCAGAGAGGACCTGGACCCAGGAATTTCCTGAGACCTGCGGCTGCTTCCACTAGGTGACCCAAATAAGGACAAGAGAGCAAAAGCCAAACCAACACAGCCCAGCTGCTCGGAGCTGGAGTCTCTGGCAGCTGAAACCATTGTCCCCACAATGTCCTTTCTGCTTGCACAAGTGACTGCTAATTAAGGTCACTGTGGCGGTGACTAAGGAAGGACACCACTCAGGGCTGGAAGCAGCCATACACTCTGGTCCCTGTCCTATCACAGTCACCCCGTAGGGGTTGCTGTAGATCACCCAGATGTGAGGCCTGGAGGTTGGCAGTTGGAGACAGAGGAGGTAGGTCTGTCCATTAGACAGCATTGACAAGACTACCAACACAGCTAGCGGCAGAGAGAGACGCACATAGGAGAAAGGAAAGGGATGAGCTCAGGCTGCAGATGGAGCTCAGTTGGCAGCATGTTCACCTAACATATGAAGCCCCGAGTTCAACCCCTAGAGCTACATGAACTCAGCGTGGCAGTGCCTGCCTGTAATCCAAGCAGGAAGTGGGAGTAGAAAGATCGGGAGTTCAAGGTCAGCCTTAGCTACACAGCCAGTTTGGGGCCAGCCTAAGCTACACGAGACTCTCTCTAAATATGAATGAATGGGCCCGTGGATAAGTAAATAAGGTAATTTGATGGGAGCTGGAGAGATGGCTCAGTGGTTAGGAACACCGACTGCTTTTCCAGAGGTCCTGAGTTCAACTCCTAGCAATCACATGGTGGCTCACAACCCTCTGTAATGATGCTCTCTTTTGGTGTGTCTGAAGACAGTATACTCATATGCATAAAATAAAAATAACTAGGTACTTTGAATAGGACATGGGAGTATGGTCTGGAGGGGAGCTGGTGGGTGGGAAGCCTAGGGCAGCTGGGGCCTATGGGAAGCAGTCTGCCTTTCCAGAAGTACGCGCCTTGGGAGCCTGAGGTGAGCTACTCTACGCTTGCAGCACACCGTGCTGGCTCCCGCTGACCTGCCACTCAAATGTCACGCCTGGCTCTGGAGAGGTGACTCAGCAATTAAGTGCACTCACTGAACAGAGGTCCCAGGTTCAACTCCCGACGCCCACACTGAGCAGCTCGCAACCATGCATAACCCCAGCCCCAGAGGATCCAACACACACAGATGAGAAGGACAGAAACATGAAAATAACTCTTTAAATGTTACCCCTTTAACATGGTATCACCGTGATGGCCAGGCGTGTCTGTTGCTACTGTGCTGGGTGGTGGCCAGTGATCTCCGCAGAGACGCCCTCACTGTCTGCACGGTTCTGTGCTCAGACAAGAACTGGGTTTAAGGATCCCTTTACACTGGGGTTTGCAAGCCAAACATCTGCAGTTGCTATTGTTGCTGTTGTTGTTGTTGTTGTTGTTACACAATTCTTCAATGCTGGAGCTGAAACTTACAGCCCTGTGCATCCCCGACCAGCACTCTCTTCCACCGAACCTCACCTCCAGCTCTCATGCTGTGCCGTTCTTTAAGATTTTCTAACTGACTTTCATTTATTCATGAGTAAGTGATGTGTGTGTGTATGTGTGAGTCATGTATGTATGTGTGCTGTGTGTGTGTGCTATATGTACGCATGATGTGTGTACTGTGTGTGTGTGTGTGTGTGTGTGTGTGTGTGTGTGTGTGTGTGTAGGCCCGAGGACAACCTGCAGAAGAAGTTTTCTCCTTCTACCTTGTAGGTCTCTGGGTTTGAACTCAGGATGTCCAGGCTTGGTGGGAAGCACCTTCATCCACTGAGCCCTTGTCACTTTAGCCCTGACTGTCATCCCCAACCCCGGGTCAGCTCTAGGGAGGTGTGAGACTGCAGCAGACTGCAGCAGACACTCGGAAAGCAGTAGGTAGATGGTATCACCGTGATGGCCAGGCGTGCCTGTTGCTACTGCGCTGGGTGGTGGCCAGTGATCTCCGCAGAACGCCCTCACTGTCTTCTGTGCTCAGACAAGAACTGGGTTTAAGGATCCCTATTTTTCAGGTGATGTAATGGAGGCGTGGTCAGGGCTCAGAGCCTGTGAGAAGCAGAGGAGGGGTAGGCGGGGTGTGTTGTTGCTGTGTCCTGCCACGCACTGCATTGCCCAGCAAATTCACACAGAGCATCACACAGCCCGAGGAGCACTCAACCAAGGGAGCTCACGCAAGAGCTTCTACAAATAGAGACTTATTTTTATTTTTATTTAGTGTGTGCATGTTTGTGGGTGCATGCACACTCATGGATGTGCCACAGGGCACATGGGGTGGGGGTCAGAGGACAGCTTAAGGAATTGGTTCTGTCCTTTCCTTAGGTGGACACTGGGGATTGAACTCATGTCCTCAGACTTGGTTGCAAGCCTCCTTACCCACTGAAACATCTATCTGCCACAAAAGAAGAATTTTTCTGAAAGACCAAGTAGCTTTTCACGTGTGTTCAGGAAAATGACCTCTTTGTTTGCTGAGTATATCTAAACAGAATCTGTTCCCTATACCCTTCCCAGGACGACTGACAGAAATGGGTTCACTGCCCAACACAGAACAAATCTAACATGGGGGCTGCTGCTGTTCACAGAGGGTAGTGCTGTGCCCCTTGGGAGACCTATTCCACCGTCACTCTCCAGTCATACAACTAGTGAGCAAGCCACCTAGAGCTTGGCTTATTCAGTGCACAAGTCTGATGACCAGAGGGCCTCAACAGCTTAGTCTCACGACAGCTCCCGAGGTGGGCGACGAAACTGTGCCCATTTTACAGAGCAGGAAACTGAGGTTCAGGGAGGTCACTACAGCCACGACTGAGCAGAGAACTGACTCCAGAAGGGATATTCAGCAATGTGACCAGCTAGGTGGTCGAATGTTTTTAATTATTGAAACAAAATATCGAAGAGTTTCACTTAGGCAGTGTGGTGAGGGGTCTTCTTGTATTTTTGTTTTCCACTCAGAGGAGCCAGAGCTGTCTGAGGGACTAAAAGGGAGGAAGGATGCTAGGGAGGGAGGAGGAAATGACAGAAGGAGGGACGGAAGGAGTGGGGGGAGGGAGGAAGAAGCAAGCAAGAAGGAAGAGGGAGGGAGAGAAAAAGCAAGTATCCGATATACAATAATGGAAAGGCTTTCTGTCCTGATGGCGGCTTATGGTCATTGTCAACTGGGTAAACGTTCAAAGCATTTTGGTGGATATAGTAATAATAAGAACACCTTGCCTTTACTAAAGGCTTCCTAGGCTACAGGTTCTGTGTATGTGTGTGCACATGCATGCGTGTGTGTGCGTGTGCGTGCGTGCGTGTGTGTGCGTGTGCGTGCGTGCGTGCGTGCGTGCGTGCGTGCGTGCATGCGTGCGTGCGTGTGTGTGTGTGTGTGTGTGTGTGTGTGTGTGTGTGTGCTCGCACACCATGTGTACGAATGCAGTGGGTATTGAGACCTTCTTTATATTTATATAGACAAGGAGCCCATGCTCTGAGAGCCTATGCTCAGCAGCTGCACAAAGGTGCACAGCTACTTAATGTATTTCTAAGTGATGGGGGTGCAGGGCTGAGCGTTCTTAAGAGCCTCCTTTCAGGCTACTCTCTTGTGTTGAAGCTTTAACCAAATAACCAGCACCACATTTGTAACCCTGGCTCCTCCACACCCAGCCTCTGCCATTACTGTCTTTATCGTTTGACCTGCAGCCAGGCAGACAGGATCCAGAGAGGGCCTGCCTAGTCCTGCCTGATATCTTGTGCCTGGAGGATATCCTGGCTGTGCGGCGGTCCCACCCTCTGCCTGCCTGGCACGCAGGCCCTGTGATGCAGGGCACACGGCCAGAGCCATGCAGTAACTGAGGGTGCTTTGTCTGAGGCTTTGAGTAGGTCTCTCTGAAGACCAGGAGACAGCCAGCCCTGGGGTCGACGTTGACCTAATTAGACTTAGGCATAAAAATAGACTCAGCGAGTGTCTGATCTCCTCAGACCCTCAGCTGTGTGACTTGGCCCGGAGCCTGGTGATACCCGCTCAGGCTGGGCATGGGGCTGGCTGTGGTGTGTGTGTCCTAGGCTGCAGAACCCGCCCCAGACCTGCTGACAGTGAGCTCCGGGACTAAGGGAAGGGCTCTGCTTATCCCATTTGCTTAAGATACAATTTGTACAGAGTGCAATGCGCCCTGCGGGAGCTGAGTGTCGTAAGCTTGGTTGGAGTCTTTTTTGGTGTTTTTGTTTGGTTATTTGTTTTTGCAGTGATAGGGATGGAGCTGGGGTAAGCAACGGCTCTACCACAGAGCCACATTCCCAGATTCTACACACACACACACACACACACACACACACACACATGAATGCACATACACATGCACACATGCACATGCGCACAAATGTGCACTCTACAAAGATCCTTCTGGAGCTGAAGTTACAAGCTGTCGCTGGGAATCACACACCCCAAGAACAATAAGCAATCTTAACCACTGAGCTGTCTCCCTTGCCTCCGAGTTCTGGGGTGACAGATGTGGGCCACACAGTTTAGATGAGTTTTAAGGTTCTCTTTTCTTTTTTCCTTTATAAAATAGGGTCTCATTAGTCCAGGCCCTTGAACTTGTGATCCTCCTGCCTCCACTTCCTGAGTACTGGGATTTCAGGCACCTATCCACACACCTGTTCTGTGTGGTGCAGGGATAGAAACCAGGGCTTTGCGCAGTAGGCAAGCCTTCTGACAGCTGAGCCACAAGCACAGCCCTTGGATGAGTTCTGAGAACATCTATCTCTGTGGTGTGTGTGTGTGTGTGTGTGTGTGTGTGTGTGTGTGTGTGTGAGAGAGAGAGAGAGAGAGAGAGAGAGAGAGAGAGAGAGAGAGAGAGAAACAGACAGACAGACAGACAGACAGACAGACAATTCTCTGACCCCCAAGAGCCCCTTCCTGCCCCGTCCAGCCGCACTAGAAGTCACCACACCCAGGATGAGACAGCACATGTTCCTGTGGGGACCCTCTTCCCCTGCCCATGGGGTGTCGTGACCTACAGTAAGTCCCTCTTAGTCTTGACGAGCTGTGACCCATCCTGTGGCTGACCCACAGACCGTGCACCTGCTTACACTGCTTGGCACCGGCTGCTCCTCCCTAGGCAGCTGCTTTACAGTGTGCACGCACGGCACTGACAGGCCTGCACAGCAGGTATGTGTCTTTTTCTTGACAAACACCCAGGACGGGCTTACTGGGTCATAAAGAAAAGCATGTCGTTAACAGTCTCTCTGGGAGCTGCAGCTGTCCCCACGAGCTGGGACCCTCCAGTCTGCTGTCTGTACATTCTCAGTCCAGATGAGACACCTCGGAGGATCTGGACCGCAGCAGTATTAGCTCTGCTGCCGAATAGTCCTGGATCATGTCTCGCTACTTTCTGCTTCCTTTGACTGTGAAAGTTGATCTGATCTGGGTGGTTTGTTCTGACTAATGATGAGCTGTTCACACTAGGGCTAAAAGCCATCAGGATGATGGAGACAGGAACATTCCAGATGCCGGGGCTCTCCAGGGTTTAGGCCTCTCTCCCTGACAGTCTAGACATCAAATGCACTGTTAAATGGATAGCTCTTGGTGCTCCTTTACACCTAACTGTGGCCTCCAGGGGCCCAATGCTAGCAGCCGAGACACTAGAGCTCAGAAGCAATGTTGACAGGAATTCCGGTGTGTCCCCTGGCTGCTCTCCACTGTCAGCCTGAAGTCAGGGTTCGGAATCACCTGGGAGACACACCTTTGCGGGTGTCTGTTGGGGAGATTCCAGAGCGATTCAACTGAGGAGGGGAGACCCACCCTGAATGCCGACAGCATCATCTCTGTTCTGGGGTCCAGGGCTGGATGAAAGGATGAAATCGAGCTGAGCACCAGCATTTACATCTTTCTAACTCCTGACTGCAGATGCAACAAGACCAGCCACCTGGAAGTAGCAATCGACTGTGTGTCCCTTACGACTGTGAGCCAGAATAAACCTCCCTTCCTTAAGTGGCTCCTGTCAAGCATTTTGTCACAGCAATGTGAGAGGTAATACATCGCATCATCTTGCTGTCCCTCAGTCTGCTTGCCCATAGAATGGGTCCATCACTGATGCTAGCTCATACCACTGCAGTGGACAGGATGGGTATAGAAGGAGGCTTTAGTAGCTAGAGCAGCAGATGGGGGTGAGGGAGCGGAGGGAGTGGAGGGAGCGGAGGGAGCAGTAATTCGAGCCTCGGCTATTATCCGAGGATGCCTTTATGAGAGGCAGGGAAATTGGGCTGCTCGCCAGCCTCCTGATGCTCACCAAGCCTTGGAACATGGCCCCCACCAGTGTGGGTTCATGAGGAGACTCGTGAGTTGGCTGAGTGTGTACTGCGGGCACAGATGGTGCAGGAGGGACCAGCGTATTTTAACTCTTGCCTTTTGTCCCTGCTTTGCCGTGCTCTGTCCCACAGCTGTCTATCCAGCAGGACTTCAGCCAGGCCATGGGGGTCTCAGGCCACAGGACATCACAGGGTCTGATGGTTGCCTCAGGCAAAGAGCTCAGCTTCTGCACATAAAAGGGGGGGGGGGCTGGGAGCAGCTCTCTCCGTTCTCTTTGGTCTCCACCTCTTTCCTGCACCTTCCCCCAGGTCTCAGCTTTCACCCACCTCCCCTAAACAGCTCTGAATAGCCTCATATTCAGGGCTTCACTACTACATGATGGCTCCGCCCAAGAGCCAGGGCAGCTCAGCTTGGAGACCAGAGGAGGCATGTATTCATTACTTCTCCAGCTGCGGGCATAAATACTTCACAAAAGCATTTTAAGGAGCGAAATGGTTTATTTCACAGCATAGTTCAAGAGTCTATTGTGATGGGAAAGGAATGACACAAAGCATGAGACGTAGCGGGTCACATGGCACCCATGGTCAGGACGTGGAAAGGGATGAATGCTGGTGCTCACCTCACTCTCTCCTTTTTAGTCAGCCCAGGGAGTGGACCCACATTTAGGGTAGCTTCAATTAACCCAGTCTAGAATGTCTCTCTGACATCTCCTAGCGACTCTACATCCTGACAAATGCACAGTATTGACTGTCATAAGGGTTCTGATGGAAATAAATGGTACCCACAGCAGTGGCAGGGCCCCTGGTTGCCAGGGCTGTACTGAGCGGGGAGACAGCAGACACAGGCTGTGTGTGCAGGGAAGTCACCCTAAGATGTCTAGGTGACATGCATGTCACAGGTGATGGCTGAGCAACAGCAGCCTTCCATTTAGGGGTGAGATGGCTCCTCTGCCTCCTCCCCTCAGGCCCAAGGTCACCTGTGCAAACCTGTCCTAGACACTAGGGTGGCAGTAGCTGTTCAGTGTTCAGGGGTCACATTTTCTTTGTACAGCGCTTTCTTTTTAATGTTTAAATTGTAGATATTAAGTGTGTGTGCGCTCACCAGGACACGCACATGGTGGTCAGAGGACAGGTGCGGGTTCTCTCCTCCAGCATGCGGCTCCCGGAGGGGTTCCGTCAGGCCACCCCTAAGGGTGAGCCAAGAGCCTTAACCCACTAAAAGTGATCTTGTTTCATCAACCGCTGGCGATACCAGCCAAGACACTCATCCTGAAAAACCTGCTCCATCCAAACTCCCAACAATTGCTGCTACTGGCTGGCAGAGATAGTAAATGTCTCCGCGCTTAGCTCAGAGCCCAAATCACGTGTGCACGAGCTGCTACCCTGCTCCCGATCCCTTAGCTGTGCAGCTTTGCACACAGTCCCTCCTCAGAGTTGCAGGGCATGGTGGTGGAGCTAGACACCCCAACAAACCTGGCCATAGTGGCTGTGGTAAAGTGACAGAATGAGGCTGTCATCAGTGACGGAATAGAGGCAGCCATCTTTGGAGTTTGTGTTCTTTAAATTGATGCCAGATGTGGTTGACACATGCCAGCACTTCAGAGGTGGAAGCAGGACGACCAGTAGTTCAAGGGCAGCTTTGACTACTATTTAATTTGAAGACAAATTAGGCTACATCACACACACAAACACACACACACACACACACACACACCAACAACCTCAAAAAATGGAAAGCAAGCACATCACACCAGAGTGTGCTCCACACAACCATTTATTTCATGATCAGACAAAATGGTTTGTCCCATTATGGATGGAGTACAGAAGCTCAGTTGTTCCTAGGTCTTGGGTGTCCTAGGGACTCTGGACATCCTTGTGTCCCTGCACGATGCTGAGCAGGGGATACTGAAGATGAAGGTGGGGCTGAGTGGAATGGTCCAGGTGGTGGTTCCTTCCACTGGAGCCCCTGGGTTCCAGATGAGGAAGCCGGGGACCTGAGGGGATCATGTGTCACGACAAAGCAAAAACCTGAGACTCAAGGCTGAGGCTACCATGATGGGAGGAGCTGTGGGTCCAGTATTTCCATCTGAGTGTGAACAAGGCCCAGCCAAGTAGGACCAGTAAGGACTCTTCCGTTCAAGATCATGTCCAGCTAGGGTGTGAAGCCCAGGCATGTACAGTACCAGTTCTAGTGTGCCTTAGGGTACCCCTCACCAGGTGTAGACAACCAATCAACTAACCAACACCAACAACCAACCAAGCACAGAAAGCAATGCCTCTCCCACCCCAAACAGAGCCAAACGTTTACCAGAAACACAGATGAAAGCTAGAGAAGCCACTCCGTACCTATCCCCATGAGACACAGCTCAGGCTCCGCCCTCCCGTGAAGCAATCACTTTTGGCAAGCAGTGCTTCTCATTTGTGTGTGACAAAAGCTAGTGACCCTCCAATGTCCCCCCCACAGCCACCTCTACTCCCTGCCTGCCTCTCCTCTCCTCCAGACCATCCCCCTGTACGGCCGGACGCATCGTGGTCTGTTGACTTGCACGTCCATGCTGAGTGACTCTGGGCACCCTCTCGCCTCCTTGTTCCTCCCTCAATACATACGTTCACCCTTACCTCAGACTGGCAGCCCCAGGACGGCACGCCCCTCGCCAAAACTTTTTATTTGGCCTGGGAGGTGTTGCATGTTTATCTTATGTATTGTAGGATAGCTACACATGGGAACACAGTGATGTTGAATGGAAACATGACTGGTCCTACCTGCCTGGGGTGAGTCACAGTTCCGTTCCAGGAAGGGGTCTAGTCTCCACTTTGCCACAGTCACTGCCACTCCCTGTTGCCACACGTCTGAGCTGACTTCTTCATCTTCCTGGCAGGGTCTCTCTGGACATGTGAACTCATCACTCCTGCATCATTCCTGCCCTTTGCACACTTCGTTGTCTTCCAAACTCACTGTTTCTCCACAAAGCTCTTCTTTCCTGGGGCCCTCCTTGCCCCAACTGGGTCCTCACATCATCATAACCAGATTCACCCAGGCTTTGTCAGTACCAGGGCTGATCATGCCAACCCTCCAGCCCGTGCCATCAACACATCAGAGAGGCTCCTCACAGGCTCCACAGAGACTTCTCACTTTTGGAGAGTTTGAACCGTCCATATCATCTCAGCCCTACATCACCGCTCCTCAGATGCTCAGGACTTTGAACAGAGCATGGACCTGGCCCGAGCAGCACCAACGTGGGGTAGGCATGTGCTCCCTCCCAAGAAAATCAGTACAAGACTGTGGCACATCCAAGGTACAGAACAGCCCCACCTGTACACTCAGCCTTCCCCGCTCCCCCTGCTAACCATGAAGGCCTCCTAGCCTCCTTCTCTTTCTCTCTCTCCTAATACTTCAGGCCAGTAAGGCAGCTCATCATGGGAGGAGCACATGGCAGAGATAACAGGCAGCTTACTTCAGAAGACAGGAAGCAAAGCCAGGAGGAGGAGGAGGAGGAAGAGGAGGAGGAAGAAGAGGAGGAAGAAGAGGAGGAGGAGGAAGAGGAGAAGGCTAAAGCCCAATATCCCACCCAAGGGCATGTCACTAACGACTTAACTTCCTCCCATAAGACCTCAGGCTCTTAAAGGTTCCACCATCTCCCAACAATTGCTATAGGCCAGCGACTGAGCCTTCAATATAAAGACCTTGAAGATCTCTCTCTCTCTCTCTTTCTCTCTCTCTCTCTTTCTCTCTCTCTCTCTCTCTCTCTCTCTCTCTCTCTCTCTCTCTGTGTGTGTGTGTGTGTGTGTGTGTGTGTGTGTATGAGATCAGACTTGGGTTGATGTCCACCTTTTTTACTTTTTGAGACAGGGTCTCTCTCACTAGGATCTAGGACTCTCCAAGTAGACAATACTGGCTGGCCAAGGTCTGTCTGTCTCCGCCTCCCCAGCATGGGGATCGCAAGCTTAAGCCACCATATTTGCCCTTTACACTTGTGCTGGGGGTCACCCTCAGGTCCTTATGGTTGTTCGCTTGTGCTGTACCCACTGAGCCATCTTCCCAGCCTCCTCCTCGATCACTGACCACTGGGTTCCCCTTCCCTTCCCCACCTCCAAGCTGCTGAACTTCAGCCTCTCTCCTCACAGCTGCTATGTGCATCTTAGGGTTGGCGTCCTTGGTAGCCAAGGCAAACCGAGTCTCTCCCTATGCCCTCAGCTGGCCCAAGACACAGCTTTGATCTTACGGGACAACCAGTCTGAGGAGACCATCAGCTCCTTCGGCCAACACAGACGCACCAATGTTGAAAAGAATATCAGACAACAAGTGCAAAACAGTCAGAAATTGCCAGCGTGAGCTTAGATTCTCAGGGCTAGATCATCTGCATGGTGGGGTAAGGTCATCCTTGGCTACATAGTTCATGGCCAGCCTGGGCTACCTCATTCAAACAAACAATAACACAAACCCACTAAAAAACGAAAACAAACCGATTTCAAATACAGCGGGCTGAGTGTTGGGTCTTGACAGGAAGTATTTTTTTATGACAGAGTTTGTGAGGTTTGCCTAAAAGAAGAAACAAGCAAATGATATTTATATGAAACAATGCCTGGAATGTGAACTGGGGCAGGAAAAGCAAGTCTGGTTTTTATGATGTAAACACAGGGTCAAGGCCAAGTCTGACTCCCAGGAGGACAGCAAAAACTGGTCGGTCCGACATTAGCCCTGGACACTTCTAAGTCCAGGTGTCCACTGTTGACTACACAGTATTTCACACACCAGAAGTGTAACACACGTGGCAGCCTTGGTTGGCGCTGGTTCAGTGAGGCAGGCCGGCGCCACACCCATTTTATAGATAGGGAAGAAGCATCCCATCAGAAGTCGTGAGTCATTTCCCCAAGACCACAAAGCTAGCAAGTACCAAAATCAGAGCTGTAACTCATATCCTCTTGGCTCCACAACCCTCTGTTTTCCATGGGATCAGGATCCTCAAGCTCGGGGTAGGTGGGGCAGGGTAGAGCTCAGATGGTAGAGGCATGTCTAATGTGCATGAAGTCCTGGCTACAGTTCCCAGCACTGTGTAAACCTGGTACAGCAGTGCATGCCTGTAATTCCAGCACTCGACGATCACGCGCAGCTACACAATGGGTTTGGGGCCAGCTAGGCTACAGACGTTGTCAGAAAAGTGGGGGCATTGAGTTTAGAAGGGGAGTTAGCTAGAGGCTGATAATTCTGATGTTTTGGCTGTCTGCTGATATCTGACTGCAAAGACTGGGCCAAACCTGTTTCTACAAAGTTCCTTAAAGAATGCTGGTCCGGTCAAGGACCTGGGCAGAAAGTTACAGGGATGGATCACATCTAGACCAGACAAATAGCCTTGCTGTGAGATCTGGGACCCACAGCAGAGCCCTCCAAACTGTCCTTGGGCTCAGGTAGGTGGTTATGGGCTGGATCTCCAGCCCCCAGGATTCCCTTCCTGTCTGGTTCTCGTTGAGAGGTGGTGGGAGACGGACTGTGTGGCCACATGAGTAGGTTCTCCAGGGTGTCTGAGCCTAGTTACAGACAGATAGGCCATGGGTTCCGCCAGCCCCAAGCCCCCTACCGGGTACGTGTAGGGGGACAATGACTGGGCCAGGGGCTCTGCTAGACTCTCCAATGTCTGCAAGTAGATGCCCTGGCTTCTCCAACATGAGACTCCACCCTCAGCAGCCCTATCTTCTGCTTCCCAACCCTGGCCCCAGCCTCCCTGAACGGCCCTCAGTGACCTCATCTTCCTCTCTAGTCAGTCTGCTTCAGCCCCATGGGAATGGAACACGCACTGAAACCTAAGAGACACGCGTGCACATAGAAAAAGCCAGCGTGCGCCAATGCAAGGCTTAATGGAAAGAACAAGGCTTGTGATGCACATGAGCTAAAGTAAATACCCCGGCTGGTGAGATGGCTCACTGGGCTGTCAAGCCCCAGGGCCTGAATTCACCCCAGGAAGAGAGCTGACTCCTGCAAATCGGCCTCTAAACTCCAGGTAAGCAACAAACACAACACAAACAAATAAAAATGCAATAAAACTTTTTTAAAAAAGAAGCTGCCTGTACCAGGTCATAGGATAAGTGATTCCATTGAAATGAAATGTCCAGACAGACATTGGGTTAATGGCTACCAACAGCCCCCAACACTAATGGGGCTGGGTACTTTGAATACTTGCATAAGAGAGTTGGGGGTTTTCTTTTCAGTGGAGGGGAGACATGAACATGGGGTCTCACCTGCTAGGCAAGCACGCCACCCTGTAGTGTAGCTTTGACCTCTTCACATTTTGGTTTTGGTTTGAGACGGAATCTCACTCTATAGCCCTGGCTGGCTTAGAATCCCATACGTAGACCAGGCTGGCCTCAGACAAACAGAGGCCTGTCTTCCTCTGCCTTGGGAATGCTGGGGTTGAATGCGAGTGCCACCATACCTGGCCCTTTTCACTTTGAAATCTGGGATGGGTTCTCACTAAGCTGCGCAGGCTGCCCCTTAGACTTGAGATGCTCAGCCCAGCCTCCTGAACAGCAAGGGCCACAGGCCTTTGCTGCCCTGCCCAGCCCCGTCCAGCACTGGAAACGGGTTCACCAGAGGGGCTGGGGTGAAGAACAGACTCTGGGATGACAAAGAGGAGAATACACCGGTTTATGAATATACTAACTGGCTGAATCAGTTACTTTAAAGCAATTTTTGACATCACGTGAATTTCTGAGCTGTGGTATGTTGTCACCTGGGTTCGTACTGGCTGAGCTCATCCCTCCCGGAACACTGACTCCTCAGCCGCACCCTGGACAGGTGACAGTATCTTTCTCCCTGGGTAATAGATGAGGGCTCTGCTGTCTAACTCTACCGTTCTTATTTGTCACTATGTCAGAACACCAAACTGTTTCTTTGTGCAGGAGGCAGAAACCAGATGTCGGTTGGAGGAGCCTTTGGCGGCATTCGTGGCAAAGCAGGAGCCCAGCCTCTTTGTGCCACTGCGCCCAGATGCAGAACAGAGAGTGAACACCATAGGGTGGTTGGATGGCTCACGACACTGGTCCTTCTGAGATGAAACCCCATGGGCGGCCAGATGTGGCTGGTTTGGGTTAGGAGCAGGCTCATCCTAAGGGAAGGCTTTTCAAAAGCTTGTGGGGTCTGGAGACGTAGCTCGGCTGTGGAGGACGGCTTCCTCGGCTTACATGAGGCCCTGAGTTCAGTCCTCAGCACTGGGAGAACTGCACGTGACGGTGTACTTGTATCCTCTCAGTACTGAGGAGGGTGGCAAAAGAGGAGCGGACGGACATTCAAGGCTATCCTTGGCTACATAGTGGATTAGAGTCTAGCCTGGTCTGTTGTGAGATTGTATCTCTTAAAAATGCAACAGTAAAGCACTCAGTTCATTTAATCTTCACAAAATTCTCCCCACTCCACACCCTTGGTCGAGCCTGGCTTCAAATTCTCTATCCTCCTGCCTCAGTTTCTTGAGTGCTGGGATTACACACTTGCAGGCCATCATGCCCAGATCTCCCAAAAAAAAAAAAAAAAAAAATCCTAAAAGTATTCATTCTGTTGAGAGAGAGTGGCACTTTGGTCCAAGGTCACCATATCGTTAAGACAAAGGTTTGAATTTTAATGTTGCCGTAATCCAAGGTGATATATATTTCTTGGTAAGAAAAGTAGTACAACTGAGAACGGAGGGTATATAAACCTCACATAGCTTATTAGCAATTACTGTAGAACCGTATGGCCAATGGCTTACTCCTCCCCTTCCCCCCGCGCCCCCCCCCAGCCCCGACACACACAAGATGTCTCAGCAGGTACAAGAGCTTCCCTCACAAGCCTGGCAACCTGAGTTCCGTCCCCAGAAGAGAACTGACTTCACAGACTTGTCGTCTGATCTCCACATTTACGCTGTGTCATAGTTAAAGTTGTGTCATACTAAGCAGCGTCATGTGCATGGCCCCTACATGCTCATCACGCACAGAGTCAATGATATAAAAATAAAAAAAAAAAAGATTTATTATTTATGCCATTCTTGAAATGAAAAATAGCCAGGGCAGTTTTCTTACCCACCCTTTTACAGTTGGAGTCGTCTTTCTGTGTCTTCCTAGGTCTCCCCCAGAATGAGTGCACAACGTCCCCATGAGGGTGGACTGAAAATTGTGTCAGACACTTAATTCACACGAGAAAATCTTTCAGTTGTGGGGGGAAGGGTTTAACCGTATCTGTGGTGTCTAGGCAAGCCTTCTTTCCACAGACAGCAGCATGGCCTCTGAGAAGAGTCGAGCACCCAGGAGTCACAGCAACTTTGCATGTGCTTAACCCAAGCCTTCCCACCTACATACGAGACACACATTTCGAAGATTTTCACCTTTGGCTCGGTGGGAAGAAGGGCTTGCTACCTCGGCAAATGCACAAACGCATTAAAGCTGTCGGCTCAGTGGGTAAAGGCGCTTGCCTCCAAGCCTGACCTTGAGCTCCGTCCCTGGGACCCTCCTGGTGGCGAGAGATGGCAAATTCCTGCAAGGTGTCCTCTGACCGCCACACGTGGCCGGGGCACATGTACACACCCCTGCGCACACACATTCACACAAAGAAGGAAGGTAATAAAAACAAAAAAAATTAGCAACCAGACAAAGAGCACAGAGTCTGGAAGCTGGCTGACTGAGCTGAATCCCAGCGGTTCTTTTCTAGCTGGTGGCCCTGTTACCAAGAGTGGAGCAACACTCGGGTCACCTCCCTGGCCTGGCAGGCATTCAGTTGAATTTAAAAACAACTCGGTTTTGGAGGCTACAGGCTACTGAGCACTGCACTGTCTCTGGGCCCACTGGACTCCGATGCCACCTCTGGTGTGTGAGGAGTCCTGAGGACAATAGTTACCCAGGCTCTTTATATAGAAGCTTGCAGGTTGCTACTGTTGAAACCACTGGCCTGCACTGGTGTCCAGCATGTGACCTTTTTGTTTGGTTTTGGACACTGGGACAAGGGACTGAGGTGCACATTCTACATATCAAAGCAGACCTGGCCTCCTCAAAGCATCCCTCAGCCCTTATCTGCCATACCTGCTCTCAATACAACACTGAACTTTCCAGCCCAAGGGACTGGGCTGCCCTTCCCTAAGAGACTCTTCCCTATATAAGCCAGACATTTTGCACACTCTCTCTCTGTCTCTCTGTGTGTCTCTCTTTCTCCCTCTGTGTGTGTCTCTCTCTCCCTCTCACCCTCCATCTCCTCTCTCTTTTCTGTCTTCCAGCACTCTATCTCTCTTTCTCCCCCCAGCCCCCTGGGGACTCCCTTGGCCTCAATCCTTGGGGCCAGTGAACTTGATCAAGTGAAGCTTCCCAATAAACCTGCATTTAATATAATCTAATCTGGCTTGAATTGGCTCATTTCGGTGTCAGAGAAATTACCTATCAACTTTGAGGTCAGAAAGCAAAAACAACAACAACAACAACAGCACCCTTTGTTCAGCCTGACCTTGCCGTGAGAACACACAAGCACCCTGAGGAGGCTAGAAGCTTGGTACTGCATTTGCAGAACATTCCCTATGACTCTGGTCACCTCCCCCAAGCTATGAATCACCCCACTTCTTTACCCCAGACGTCTCCCCAAACTCCATACTCTGGTAGATGGTCTCTCTATGTAGCCCAGGATGGCCATACTTAGCCCTCTTGACAAACGACCCACCACACAGCAGGCAAATGGCCTGGATGGGAATATTATTAATCAATTCCTTAGAAATGAAAGTACTGAAGGGGAGGGAACAGGAATCCCTAAATGACCTTGTGGAGCCAAGACCCTCCTCTCCCTATTTAAATTATGACTATCTAAGTTGTGATCTAAAGAGCAGAAGCAGCCCTGGAGATGTGGGGTTGTTGTACAGAGGGCAGTGGCTCTCTGCCTCAGTTTTCCCACTAGTCATAAGACTGTTCCGAACATCCAATAGCTCCTCATCCACAAGGATGATTGGAAGGACATTCCTCCCTCTGCTCCAGATATCAGTCCTGCTAATTAGGGCAGTCCCCAAACATCTTAGGTTTTCATCCCCATACAGACATGGCTCTGTCCCACAGGAATTTCCCTAACTACTTCTTGAACAGCTTTCAGCCAGTTTACAGGAAACCTCTTTAAGTTCCGGGTAACCAGCTCATCCCGGGGGAGAGAGAGCACGTGCGCTCTTTCTTGTCAGGGCAAGAGGGGAGGATGGCTGGGGAAGCCTGGGAACTTTTTATCTCTAAGGTAGCAGCTGCAGTCTCTCTCACCTATGACAGAGCTATTGCATCAACGGCCTCTCTGCCCTGCAAGTAGAGAAATACAAACCACCTGTAAAAGTCCAGAGGTCACCCCAGCACAAAGGCCACTTACTTCCCAGAGTGCAAGCTTGCTCAGACCTCCCTGCCTGGTTCCGACCTTCCTTTTCTTTGGGTGCACAGACTTCTCAGAGTATCTGAGGAAAGCTACGACTAGTCTTTCTAAAATACAGACGTGGAGGTCGGTCTAGGAGTAAAACTCCCAGGTGGTTAACTCTGGGTTCTTAATGGCCCGGATATGAGTTAGCGCACCTTTAAAATGACTCAGTGGTTTTGAGGAGCTTTGACAACTGCAGTATCTCATTGCTCTGAGTACCAAGAGCTCAGGTACGACCAGGTAAGAGTCCGCAGTGTTTAAAAGTATCTCTAAGTGGAGAGATGATTTCAGCAAGAGCTTGTGAGGGGTCAGGAACTTTGAGTCCTCTGGCTGATGCCCCGAAATTAAAAGGGATTTCAGTATTAGTGTTACATAGTCATCAACACAGTTTGTCTCCTGTGTACGCACAACTTTTATAATGAAACAGAGTTAATAAAACATTGTTTAGGAACTATACACAAGCCATTGTTACTTCCAGGCCTGTGATGGGAAGGGAGGGGTTAGCCACGAGGAGGAGGCCAGATTCCTGCCCATCAGGGAGCTGGGCAACCGCAACTTCTGGTTGGGGGCCAGGTAGGCAAAGACTTAAGACCAGGAATGACCCAGATGGTCGCTTCTGGGTCTTTTCTGTGAGCCCTTAAATTTCCATGTAGGACAGGAACGAGCTGGCTGTATTTCATTAGCAGTATTACTAGCTGGAAGCATTGGCCCAACCCGTGCAGGTTTGTTCATTTTATCTAAAGACCAACACACAGTCACCTGCAGAGGCAGGGGATTTTAGGAGAGCATTTGTTCACCACCCTGGCTTTCTAAGCTTCTGAAAGGGGACTGAAGTCTGAATCCTAAAGAAGCCACCGGGAACATTCAGCAAGCCCTCCCTGTACACAAGCCACCCTTCCTAGTAGCACAACGAAACACAGAGACTTTTTTTTTTAAAGAAGAAAACAGTTTCTCTAACCACAAAATGACACTTGCTTATTAAATACCAGCTTGTAAATCTAGCAGAAAGAAAATGAAAACTAATTACACCGCAGTCCTTAACTGTTGATTAGATCTGTGAGGGCTCCCTGACTTTCTTGTATACAGTGAAAACATGTGCTCTCTTTTGTTTTCCCCCATAATACAATCTTATTAAAACATGGTTTGAGACCTAATATTTATATTGGGATATTTTTAGTCCTTGGGGGTGGGGGTGGGTGGGGCTTTTTATATACTCGCAGACCTTCTACCACTGAGCCACAACCCAGTGCTTGGGGTTCTAATCTTTCAGCCTTTGATACCTAACGATTTACATTCCCACCTTGAGCACATGAAAGTGCCACCTTCTCTTTTTTCCTTCCTTCCTGAATTTGAGTCACGGTCTTATGTAGCCCAGGCTGGCCTCAAACTCACTATGTATCTGAGGATGACCTTGAACTTCTGATCCTTAGCACTGGGATAACCTGCACACTTCTGCCACACTTGGTTTGTGAAGCACAGGCTATGGAATCCAGGGCTTAGGACACACTAGAGGAAGGCTCTATCAGTGGAGCCCCACTCCAAGAGCCCACATGATTTTTAAGTTAAGGTTTTTATTACACTTATTTATTTACTGTGTGTGTGTGTATACTCATGCATGTGTGTATGTGGGTGTGTAAATGTCATAATGCATGTGGGGGTCAGAGAAACAACTTGCAGAGTTGGTTTTTCTCTCTCAACCTTGTGAGTCTCTGGGATTAAACTGGAGTCATCAGGCTTGGAGGCAAATGCCTTTACCCACTGAGCCATGTTACCGGCCCATTGATTTAAAGTTTTACAACCCTTTCTGTTCTTATGTGATGATAGCACGGTCTGAATTGGCAAGACGTTGAATACGATCAGGTGGAATGCTGTTCCATATCTCCCCTTGCTCCCCCTGCAATAACATCATCTTTACCCCATGCCTGGCCAGGAGCATTCAGCCAACACAGAGAGCTCCTGTGAGGGTTAGAGAACAAATCCTTCCAGGCGTGTGCTGAGAACACTGCCACAGTTTACCGACTGGTTTGTCAAATGCTTTAATTTTAGAACCCAGTCTGAGGGACAGCTGCATGAAGTTTCAGGTGCGACTTAGGAGCTGTAACAAATGCATTGTACTGTTTCAGGTTGTCAGAGCCGAAAGATGGCACTGGGGAAGGCCCGAGCCATCCAAATAAATCTCGTAGCTTCAGTGGTAATAATGTCTATGACTTATATCTGGTCAGAGCAGATGCCCTCTGTATCCATGGGAACCGCATCCTAGGAATCAGCTACATAGACCTGGGGCTATACTGAACATGTAAATGATTTTTTCCTTCTCCTCATTATTCCCTAAACCATTCCATTTAACAATTCCACAGTGTTTACATTGTGGTTGGTAGAAATAAGGTTGAGAGTCAGCCAGCAGGGCACAACCCTCAAATCCCAACTTTCAGGAGGTAGAAACAGGAGGATCACAAGTTCCAGACCAGCCTGGGCTGGCATGAGAAGACCCTGTTTCTTTTCCACTTGCTGTGATGGAGTATGCTAACTAAGGCAAAAGAAAGAAGAAAGGTTGAGTCCAACCACCAGTGCCAGGATGCAATCCATCGTGGCCGGGAGGTCACGACAGACCATGAAGTGGCTGATGGCTTCCCATCAGAAAGTCTGAAGGTAGTGTGCATGCCTTTGCTTACCCCTGTAACCATGGAGAGAGAGGGGGACAGAAAGACACGGAGGGAGGGGGAGGGGAAGTTTGGACAATCTGGGCAGAAAAGCAGAGAAAATAGGAAGTGAAAACTCATCAGACTTCTCTGACCAGGGTGAGCAGGAAGAAGGAAGTAGAAAGCGGTTTCTGGGACAGAGTCCAGGGTTGAGCAGTGGTTATTAGTGAGGAGGATGGAGGGCGGAGGGTCTCTGAAGAGACCAGTTCTGAGAACCAGGACAGCTGCCTGGGCCTGTTTGCAGGTGGCAAGGAAGCCAAGCAGATGTTAGCCCAGCTCTGTCTGTGGGACTTGCTTACTAATTTCAGCTGTTTGCTCCCTAGTCCACCGACTCCTCCCTACTCCCCAGTAAGGCATAAGCTCCGTGAAGGCCGGAACTGCCTCTCCTGCGTGCCCTGTGCCCCAAAACCAAGAACCACGCCTGATCTGTCTCAAAACTCAAGGAGCACAGAGCCGTGTTTCCAAAATGATTCTGCCCCTCAATTTTTTATTGTGATAAAATTCTACTGGGCAAATTTGTTCTTTATGATATAAACTCTATTATCCTACCAAGTTTTAAGAAATACTATTGAGGGGCTGGCGAGATGGCTCAGCGGGTAAGAGCACTGACTGCTTTACCAAAGGTCCTGAGTTCAAATCCCAGCAACCACATGGTGGCTCACAACCACCCATAATGAGATCTGACGCCCTCTTCTGGTGTGTCTGAAGACAGCTACAGTGTACCTGTGTATAACAATAAATAAATAAATCTAAAAAAAAAAGAAATGCTATTGACCTGTGGGGGTCAGGCAATACCAGTGTGGTTCCCACCTTTTCATGGGTTCTGGGGATAGAATTCGGGGGAGGGGATCAGGACTACCAGGTAAGCTCATTACCCGCTAAGCCATCTCAGCACTCTCATTACCAAGTTTTAAGCATGCAGCTTGCTGGCATTAAGGACACTCACATCATAGGCTAACCATCACAGGCAGACAGCACACTGATCCATTCAGCTCTTCACACTGTAAAAACCGAACACCTCCCCAGCACAGGGTAGCTCACTGTCCCCCTCCCTTTGTTCCTGGAAACCAGCAATCCACTCCTCTTCTGCCTTGAGGATCTCAATTTAGGTCCTCCAGTTTGCATGGCAAGCTCTACCCACTAAGAACCAACCCCCTCCCCATTTGTCTTTTCACAGGCTTTTGTCTCTTAGCATAATCCCTAGGTAGCGTGTGCCAGAGGTCCTTCCACTCAAGGCTGAAAAATGATTTGTGTGGGCCACAGTCTGTCTGTTTAGCCATCTGACAGTGAATCTTCCATATTTAGGTCTCACAGACAACTATGAGCACAACACACGTTTCTCTTCTGAGACATATTCTTTTGGGGATATACCCCAAAGTGGAGCTGCTGGATTGCATCTCAGCTTTATTTTAATTTTTGGGGGAAACCGCCACCACTAAAATAACTTGTAGAAGGAAATTCGGTAGGTTTTTTTCCACCCAGCCCTCAAAGCTCTATGGGCCCTTGTGAACTTAACTCTACTACTTCTGGAACTTCGCATGGGTTGCTACATCCTCCAGTTTGCTGGCCGGCACCTGAACTTCGTTCCCCTTCCCAGTTCAGCTCAGTCTCCACTTCTTTAGGAGTTCTTTCCTCGGACTGGGGAATCTAGCACGGTAGGTGTCACGCTCGCCTGCTGCTTGTGAGGGCCTGGGATTCAGTTCCCAGCATTGCATCAAGCAGGTGTGCAGTGGGAGATCTCAGCACGCGGCAGGTGGATGCGGAGTTCAAGGTCATCATCAGCTTTATGGTTCTAGGCTAGCCTGTGCCGCGTGAGATGCTGTCTCTAAAATAAAATAAAGCTCTTTCCTGCACTCTGAGTTTGAGTCCGGGTTTGCCTAATCAGATTCCAATTGCAGGGTACTTTCCCCACTGGGCCGTGGGCTGCATACCTGGGGGCAGGGCCTGCCTCTCAGCTGATAGTACACTCAGTCACTAAGGACTGTAACCTTGCCTTTGTTTGTCGATTTGTTTATGCAAATATTCTTACTTAGGCATGGGACCCAGACCCATCTGCACTGCAGTTCATTTGAAAATAAGAGTTGCCCAGAGGCAGTTCCAACTCAGAACTTCCGACCGCAAACTGCAGTTCGTGGTACTACTGACCCAAGACTCTCCAGACTGCTTTTCTAGGGAGAGGTTGAGAGCTTTTTAAAAAATAATGTTCCCAGGGCTACCCAGAGAAATCCTGTCTCAAATCAAACCAAACCAAGCAAACAAACAAATCATGTTCCTTCTTCCAATATCAACAGTCCAGGCTCACACCCTACTCAAGCCAGACAGTGCAGGCAGGGGAAACACATGGGAAGAGGGTAAGTCGGTTCTCAGCCCCTCTCCAGACCTAGCGTAAAGTGGGAGCTGGCCAACGTGTGAGATTCCACTGAGTACCTAGACCTGCAGTTTAGGGGCTTACCGTATGCAAGGCCCAGGGTTGAGTC
This sequence comes from Mastomys coucha, assembly GCF_008632895.1. Lineage (NCBI taxonomy): Eukaryota > Metazoa > Chordata > Mammalia > Rodentia > Muridae > Mastomys > Mastomys coucha. The sequence continues at coordinate 98,664,529 of NW_022196900.1, forward strand.
GCAGCAGCCACCCCAAGTCTCCTGCAGAGAACACACCAGAACCTTCTGGAGACTTTCAGAACTGCATATTACATGCGACCACGATCTCAAAGGCACTGGCCCACCCTGGGAAGTTTGGGTTCTGCTTCCACCAACATATGCTGGGTGAACTTAAGCTGCTCTTGCTCCTCCTAAGCCAGGAAGAAGTCTTGGGTAGTTGTATGTCATCTATAAAGTTCTAGATAGGTACACATACTACATGCACACACACACACACACACACACACACGAGAGAGAGAGAGAGAGAGAGAGAGAGAGAGAGAGAGAGAGAGAGAGAGGCAGGCAGGTAGGCAGACAGACAGACAGGCAGACAGACAGACAGACAGAGAAGGACTGGGATATAGTTCACTGGAGGAGAGCTTACCCAGCATGCACAAAGCTCTGTGTTCCATCCCTAGCACCACTTAAACTGGGTGTGGAGGGAATGCTGGTAATTCCAGCACAGCAGGTGGCTCAGGAGTTTAAGGTCATGCTGGGCAACTTGGCGAGTTTGAGGCCAGCCTGGGATGTGTGAAACCTTGGGGGAGGGGAGAGAGAGAGAGAGAGAGAGAGAGAGAATATTAAAAAGAAGGAGGAAAAAAGGGAGGAGGAGGAAGAAGAGGAGGAGGAAGAAGAGGGGGAGGAGGAAGAGGGGGAGGAGGAGGAAGAGGGGGAAGAGGAGGAGGAGGAAGAAGAGGAGGAGGAAGAAGTAGAGATGAATCAGGAAGCAGGGTTACTCTGCCTGGGTGCTGGATAAGTACTACCATTGAGCCAAGCCATCTGCTTTTAGAAACAGATTTATTTTTAATTGACTTGTATGTGAGTGCTTGCATGTATGTGTGTGCCATGTGTGTGCAGGTACCCAAGGATGCCAGAAGAGGACATCGGATCCTCTGGAAGTGGAGTTATAGGCTGTTATGAGCTGCCATGTGGGTTCTGGGGACCAAACCAAACCCAGGTCCTTTGCAAGAGCAGCCAGTGCCCTTAATACTAAACCATCTCTCCAGCCCTGACAAAGGGATGCTTTCTTTCAGCATTATAAGCAGGGCTGCTGCCAGAGAGCCGTGGGTTTTCCTAAAGAGTGTTCCTAGTGTGCACACAGTGTGGCCTTCAGCCAGTACAGTCTGTGCCGCAGGTGTGGGTTCCAGGCCAGCTCCATACCTCATACTGACTGCCTAGCCCCCTTCGGAACACCATCACCGCCTCCACTTGGAAACCTCCATCAGAGTGAGGCCTGGCACCTACCCACTCCTGCCCCTGTTTCTTCTAAGAAGAAATGAGGAGGCTGCGTAAAGAGTGCCTTTACACTTTGTAATACATTTTACTTTGAAGGTCTCTGAATTCTTTAAAAAGGGGCCTTCTGCAGCAGAGTGTATCTGGACCTCTTACAAGCAGTTCCTCCTTCCTGTTGGCCCCGCCTCCCACCCCTGAGCTCTGTCCTTGCAAAGCCTGAGCTGCTTTCTGGGAACTGTCCAAGGAATCCGGAGTTCCCAGGATCACAGCATAAAAACCCAGCAGCCCGGAGCAGGTCCGCCCAAAGCTCTCACTGCAGAGGCCAACGTGTGCTGCTTGGCTCAGACCACACTCACATACAGACTTCCCCTGGGCCCGAGAGACGGCTCAGCAGGCAGAGGTAGGTGCAGTGAAACCAAACCACACGATGTACCATTTGGTGACACATTTTACTTTGAAGGTCTCTGAATTCTTTAAAAGGGGACTTCCGAACCCAAGGTGAACACACTGTGAAGGCAAATTTTCATTTCATAAGACCCACATGGCAAGAGAGAACCGCCTCCTGCCAAGGTGTCCTCTGATTTCAGCAGCCATCCCTCGCCCCTCACACACAGTAATAATAATAATAATAATAATAATAATAATAATAATAATAATAATGTGACTTTAAAAATTGATTAAAATATTCTGGGAGTGGTAGCACATGCCTTTAATCCTAGGACTAGGGAGGTAGGAGGATCTCTGCGAGTCTGAGGCCAGCCTGGTCTACATAGAGTTCCAGGTAAGCCAGGGTTACATAGTTAATACTACTGCTACTGCTACTGCTACTAATATAATTTAATTTAATAAAAGGTACTTTCCATGGGCCAGTGAACTGACTCAGAAGGTAAAGGCTCTTGCCACCAAACCCTCACTCAGTGACCTGAGTTTGATCCTTGGGGCGCACATGATGGAAGGGGAGAGCCAACTCTTATACGTTATCCCTTGACCTCCATAAACTAGACATGGCAGCTGCACACCCTCCCCGCAGCTCCTCGAAGACAGACACAAAACAAATAAAACGTTTTTAAAAATTGTGTATATAGATTCCTAGTCTTTCCTCTCTTTTACTTTTTAAAAAGATAGGGCAAGAACACTTAACTGACTGTCAAGCTGGTGGCACATGCATGCCATTCCAGAGCTGGAGAGGTAGGGACAGGAGGATCAGGAGTTTAAGGTCATCTTTGTCTATATAGCTAATGAAAGCCAGCCTGGGATATGAGACCCCCAGCCTCAAAAAATAAAATAAACCCAAACAAATAAAAGATGTGGCCCACAGTGTGCAAGCCTGGAAGACGCCCATTGTCCGTTCTGGGCTTCCAATGTACTAACAATGTGCCTAACAGAAGTCCGTCCCCAGTGGAGGATCTCCCTGTATCACTTGCCTGGGAAGCAAATTCTTGCACATTTTATTTTGCCTTGATTCTTTAAATTTTTTTTTTTTTAATCTTTAAAGTGTGTGCTTCCATGTAAGTGTTATGTGCCCATCAGTGTGTGTGTGTGTGTGTGTGTGTGTGTACCAGCGCACGTGTGCAGAGGCCAGAAGAGGGTTCCATGTGTCATCCTTTAGCACTTTCTACCTTATTCTTTTAGGCAAGGTCTGTCTCCGAACCTTGAGTTCATTTTCTTCTCAGCTAGACTAGAAGCCAGTAAACCCCAGGGATTGTCCAGTCTCAGTTCCCCCACGGATCTGGGTTACCAGCAATGGAGAGATGCCTAGCCCGTTACATGAAAGTAGGGATATGATGGCATGATTGTACTGCAGGTGCTTTTAGCTTCTGAGGCATCTCTTCAGCTTCCACTTTTGCCACCTGCTCCCAAGAAGAAGGGCTGAAATGAACAAGCTCAAATCAGACACCCCAGGGATGCCTAGTCTGGGGAAGCCATTGGACCAGGGGTGGTACCACTGGTTGGCTTAAAACGGACACAGCTAAAATTAGACTCTTCCTCTGTGCGACTTTGGGCTCCCACCAGCCCCACCCAGTTGCCAGCTTCCTCTTTCTAAAAGCCTCGTGAGGATCAGACGTTTCCTTAACACTCAGAAATGTGGACCCCGAAGCCCTGTGCACCTTGAATTGTCTTAGAAGTGTCCTGGCTGAACTGACCCTAAAAGCCAGACTCCTGAATTGCTGATGGTCACCACGTAGAAGGACTTGAGTCTAGCATGTCAGAACGCGTAGGGGAAAAGGTGTCCCTTCAGAGTGTAATATTTCAGAATGTAAAACCAGATGTAACACTGCGGAGTAAGGTCATCAGCTTTCCAGGCAGCGTCGTGTTGCTGGGTCTATGACGCTGTCTCTTCCTATCCCTGCAAGGCACATATGTGCTTGCTATCTGGAGAAGCAGCAGTTTCCTTAGTCTGCAGGTGCAGAGACACCTGTATGGCTCAGTGGACGAGGGAGTGTCAGACGAGTCACCAACAGCTCCCTCCCAGAGGACAATGAGCAGACAGAATCTGAACATGGTAAACCAGAGAGCCCCGGCTCCAGCCCCACATAAGCTGGGTGTGGTGTTGGTTTTCTATAGTCCTTGTACTCAGTCCTTGTACTCAGGCAATAGGACCAGAGGCCACCCTCAGCAACATACAGAGTTCAAAGCCAGCTTGGGCTCACGAGATTGTCACACAACAGACAAAGAAACAGAAGGACCCTAGAAACATCCAAGACAGCTTGGTGAGATGGCTCAGCAGGTGAAGGTGCTTGCGGCCAAGTCTGACTCGAGTTCCCATCCCCCAGAAACCAAGGAAGAAGAGACAACTGACTCCCAAAGATTTTCCTCTGGCCTCTATACACATGCTTCAGCGTGCACACACCTACACACTCACACTAATAGTAAATAAAATATAACAATAAATCATCCAAGACAGAACTGGGGAAACCAAGGCCTGGTCCTGGCTTTAATCTCAGGCATGCCCTTCCCTTCCCTCGGGCCTCAGTTTCCTCACTTGTAAGATTAGGAGATTGGACTTTTGAAGCTAAGGCCCCCTGCTGGTTCCAACATCCTGGGTCCTAAAGTGACCGGCATGCAAATGGGAGGGCGGCTGAGCCTGTAAATCTAGGCCAGGGGAGGCAGGAGCCAGAGTGAACAGCTGAACAGTGGCAGGCAGTGTGCCGGGGGCCAAGCCGGCATTCTGAGATGGGGCTGGGGCTTGAGAGAGGGGATTTAGGAATCAACCCCAGGTGTGGTGACCGGAACAGCTCAGCACAGACCCACCTGTTAGATTTCTGGCCCCTGTCTTGGACCATCTGGAAGTGGTCAAGGCAGCCTGGCCTGTGGCAAGGAACGAAAACCAAACAAGAGCTCCCAGGAGAGGAGGCCTGGCGCCAAGGGCTGTGGGGGAGGCCAGGCGAGGCTGCGCCACCTGTCCAGGCTGGAGAGAAGCAGGGCTAGGTGGAATGTCCAGAAAGACCCAGACACTATGAAATCATCCCACTTGTCTCCATGTGGCCCCTCAGGATCACATGAAGGACCCCAGGAGGGAGGCCGGGCTTCAGTGGGCATCCACCTGCTGTGCAGGTCTCTGGTCCTTCTGAGTTACACGGGTCCCATGGATGTGGTGTGTGGACAGTTCAAGGTTCCTCTCCACCTGCTACACTACAGGATCCTTCTGCTGCCTCCAGGTAAGGAGAGACTTCACACACACACACACACACACACACACACACACACACACACACGCACACGGAGGGTGTGCCTGAGGCTGCTAAGTGCAGGATGTATCCCTGAGTGCCAGGGCACTGACCATAAAAGTGAAAGGAAACAGCAGGCCAGATACAGATTCCTCACACCCTGTGGGGGGAACCATCTGGAACTTTCCCAGCGCCTCCGACTCCCTAGAATCCCGCCCTGGGAGCTCTTTTTGATCTGCAACTGCAACAAGAGACGGGAGAGGCTCCCTGCCAGCCTCAGAACAGGGAAGGGCAAAAATGCAGAAATATGCTGGTGTACATCTGGAGCCCAACCCCCTAAAAACCCGAAAGGCCAAGCTGCTCCTGGAGGACATCAGCGGGAGCCACCTCTTCGGTTCCCACTGTGGCCAGAGAAGGCCGTAAACCTGTGACGTCAGGACCCCAAGCCCCAGTTGGAGGGTCGGGGCCCTGCCAATATCCTGGGAGCTCGTGGACTCTGGTAGGAAAGAGAGCAGCCATTTGGGCCTCCCACAGAGTCCAGGGATCTTGCCCTCGATCATCAGTCACATGCGAAGGTCACAATTTAATCCTTGTCTCTTGTATGGTCTCCTCCTATCCAGTGCCCCTCAGCGTCTATGCTGTCCAGAGCCAGGTTTCCTCCTCCTGGCTGTCTTTTTGAATTAAAATGAAGGATGTCTAGTTGCTTCGACTTGTTCAGTGCCAGGGATGGAACCCAGGGCCTCACATGACAAGCAAGTACTCTACCATGAGACCCCCCACCCCCCATCCTTACGCCAGAATTATCTGGAGCCTTAGGATCAGAAGTCTCCCCTGCCTTAAGACCCAGAATAGAATATGTGTCCACACTGTCGACTGCCGACAGCTCCTGACTTACACAAAATGCTTGGTCTACTTCTGCCCACCTCTGGGATGCTCCCACCCCACTCCCCCACCTGTCCAGTCTATCTCATCGTAAACCCGTAGACCTTTCACTCTCCCCTCAAGTCGCTCATAAACCCACGCACACTACCTGAATGGTACTCCACCCAGCACATCCGCACACCTATAGACCTCCATATTATTGTTTCTGTCATCTCATCTGCTCTGACATCTTCCTCTCCTGTCCTCCAGGGACGCCAACGTCCTGATGACTATACCAGTACTCACTCTCCTCTCTCTCTAAGCCTCCTAATATATTAACTACCAAGTATGTGCCACCAAATCCTTCTGGCAGTCCAGGAGGTCGGCGCCCCTGTCTTGGAGGAGGAGACAGGCTCCGAGCGTGTGTTCACAGTCCCTCACACAGCCCTTGTCATATCTACCACTGACTTCCTTAATTTCCTGGTTGGGCAGGCCTGGCCTTGGGTGATGCCCAATGACCAACAGAATTGCCACCAGTCACCCCTTCCTTTCCGTCTGGGTTGGGGGAACCTTTGATCTGGTTCTGAGGCAGATATTTGGAAATGAGTAATTCCCCGGAAGGACCCTGGAGTGACAGGTCTCAGAGGGGAAGCTGCTTGACCCTTCTCTTCAGAGGCCAGCCTTCAAGTTTGCCTTCAAAACAAAAGCCAGAGGAGGCCCTGAAGGGGATAGGTGGGGATCCCTGCCCCTGCAAGCCTGCTTAGCTTACCTAGGTCCTGCCCCTCCACTGCGCTCCCGACTTCCGTCTCTAAGTTCCCATATTGACCAAGGACCTGGCTCAAGGCCACATGAATCATCAGAGGAGCAACCCACCACCTTGCAGGGTCCCCCATCGCAGCTTCCAGGACAGGTCTCCTGCTCTTACCCTGTGGTTGAGCAAAAAATTCTCTTTTAAAGTGGCCAATGTGATCATCAGATTTGGTGTTCCCTCCTCAAGTGCACTCCCAACACTCACACCAATTACGAGCAAACTTACTATGTCGTAGGTGTTTTGTTTTCTCTTGCACCCTGTAACTAACTTACAGTAATTGGTCTGCGAATGCTTAGCTTCAGCCTAGGGCTCCTATTCCTATTTTACAGGCGAAAAAACCAAGGATCCTGGAGGACCCCTGGTTCTCCATCCCTCGACGTCTTTTTAACCCGGTAACAGTCAGAAGAAAGTAAGAATACGTAGTGTCCACCCCACACATTACAAAGACAGGGGCTCATGGGACCGGCTCAGTGCCCTATCCCAAGTTCTTTCCTCTCAAAAAGTGTCCAGGTGCCTCTGTACCGGCACAAGCTAATGGCACCTGTCCCCGCCAACAGGGGGCCCCCGAGGCCGAAGTCAGAGCGACGCGGGGAGGCGGGAGTACCCCCACATCGGCCGGGTGCGGCTGCGGAGGGTGCGGGGCCCCAGAGTCCCCTGGGGAACATGTCCGACATGATGCTCCGGGACGCACGGATACACAACCCGGGCCCTACCGTGCACTTTTCGGCGCGAGGACGCAGACTCACCCCGAAGGCAGAGGGCCACGCTGGGTCTCTGTCCGGAGGCCCGGGGCTGGGGGTTCCGCGACACCCCCACCCCAGGCAATCGCGGGCCGCGGAGTCAGAGCCGGGGAGCAAGGCGTGGAGAGGGCGCGCAGCCTGGGGACCTCTGTGGTGATCAGCCAGCACGGCCCAAGGCTCCGAGAACTAGAGGGAGGGATCGAGGGCGCCCGCAGGAGGCGCCGCCCACCTGCCCACCCTGCGCCCTACGCCACCAGGCGGGGACCGGGACCCTGGGGCGGAGCAGGCTGGAGGGCCTGGCCCTACAACGCAGTGCAGGGTCCCGGACCTCTCACTCTGCGGCTGGGGGATGGCTGTCTAGGGGGCCACTTGCGGGATTATGGGAGCTGGGAGTCCCTGTCGGGCGACTTTACCTGGCTGTAAACTCACCTTCCTGTGCGCGCAGGCCGCCGCTCCTGCAACTCCCGGGCGCCCAGCCCAGTGATGGGCGGAGGAGGGAAGGAGGAAGGAAGTTTTCCCAGCCTCTCGGCTCAAGCTTTCGATCAGCTCCCCAATCTCTGTTGTGCCGGACGCCCTCCGGATCGCCACTTCGAGCCCTAGCCTAGCTCGGGAGTGTCCCCGTAAGGGGCGCGTTCCCAGCTTGGCAGAAAACTTTCCAGCGAATCACAGACTGGCTTCTCTCTCCGCCTGGAGCCGGGGAGGGTGATCTGACCTGAGCGGTGCCTCACCTGCCTGGAAGTTTGCCTGGGAACCCCACGACTCCAGGCACGGATCTGTGTGCCCTGCCAGCTCTGAATTCCGACCTGGGTGGCTTCGTGGGTGCGCACCCAGCTCTTTGAAGTTCAAGGCCTGAGAAATCCCTGGGCAGCCCGGTGTCAGAGAATTCCGCTGGGGTTAAAAGGCGCCTCCTACTGGGGGATGACTGCTTTCTGGATAAGCCACACAGCTTGGCTGAAGCCAAGTTCACTTGGAATTCCTGGGTACTCCTGATAGGTATATTTACCGACCTGTATGCTTCCGGAGTCCAATCACACTCTATACGTTGCTACTTCTCATTTGCACTAATAGGTAGCAAGGGTTTAATTGGGGAACGGCTTGTGATTTGGGAGGTGCAAAGGGCATTTTTGGAAACAGGCTCGGAGCGCAAGAGTAACAGCTAACATCTCACGTCCTCACTCTGAACCGGACCTGGGTGCTCCCCTCCCAGCCTCCGCGCCCTGAACATTCTCCCTCAACCCCTCTCGACCCTGCACGGCCCAGGCCTACCTATAGTTTGCATTTCACCCTGACAGACTCGAGGCAGGTCATGCAGAGAGTCCCAGAGGTGGAAGCAAGGAATACTGGTACTTTTCCATACCAGGATCCAGTCCCAGACCCGCCCCTACTCCGCATCTAATCTAGCTGGGCAGGTCGGTCTCTTCCAAGTGGGGAGAGACCAAGGACTTAACAGCCAAAGCTAAACTAGGGGAAAAACCAAGAGAGCCGCAAAGGAGGTGTGCTCTGTGTACCGTGTCCAACCTTCTGCCTTAATGTGCTCCTTTTTGCTTGCCCCTTCCCACACAGGAGCTGCCTGCCTCCTTATCCCACCACACTGCTAACTCACCAGGGCCGGGGGCATGTGTCCTTAGGGGAAATGATCAATCTCAGTGACTTCTATTACCTGTTGTGCTGACACACGGGTGAGCTGACACGAGCTATAGTCATGTTTGTCAAGGGAACCTCAACTGAGTAAAATGCCCCCATTAAGATCAGACTGTGGACAAGTCTGTAGGGCATTTTCTTCATTAGTGATCAATAGGGGAGCATGCAGCCTGTTGTGGGGACCTCTGGGCTGGTGGTCCTGAGTGCTGCAGAAAACAGTCAGAAGTACCATGGGGAACGAGCCAGTCAGCAGCACCCCTCCATGGCCTCTGTGCCAGCTCCTGTCTCCAGATTCCTGCTCTGTTTGAGTTCCTGCCTGATTTCCTTCAATGATGAACAGGGATGTAGAAGCATATGCCAAATACACACACACACACACACACACACACACACACACACACACACACACAGTCATGGTGTTTCATCGCAGCAATAGTAACTCTAATAAGAGCATCAGTTATCATAGGACATCGAGGTTGGGGTTGGCTAATGGTCGCTATCTACTGAACCTGGTGCTGCAAACATCCAACCTTCGCAGAGCACTAAGAGGAAGATCTTTCTGACCTCTCAGGGAGAGACCTTAAAAAAATGAGGAGAGTTATATTCTTGGATCTGCCAGCACTGAGGGAGTTGGGAATCTAAGCTGAGGGTCTCTGCTGGACCCTGGCTTTGAATACCCATGCCAGGAATTTCCAAGAGCTGGCAGAATAATGGGCACCCAAAGCTGTTCACAGCTCAGTCTCCAGAACCCAGGACCTTAGATGGTAGACTACAGGTATGATCAAACTGTGAACCTGGAGACTAGGGTCATCCAAAAAGGTCACAAGGGCTTTGATCAGCAGAAGATAGGAAGGTCAGTCATATCTGAGATGTTACAGTGGAAGAAGGAATTAGATAAAACTTCTGTAAAGGGTCCTGTGACAGCCAAGAAGAGCTGGAAATGGTATTATATGGTAGAAAGCCCAGAAGGGTCTTCACACTTGTTCCTGATTTTAGCCTGGGAGAAGCTGGTACCAGACCTCCAGAACTGTAACCTTGATGCTGTAAGCCCTGAAGCAGTTCCTGGCAATTTGTTACAGTAGCCACGGGGAATGGATCTAGCACTCTCAGCTGTATAAGCCAATGCTGATTTCACCAGCCCTTCTGCTGACTGTCCACTGGAAAGATCTTCTCTCAAGAGACACCAGGAGATAGCCTGATTCACGGATTTAGAAAGAGGGTAAGATTTCATCAGATCTGTCTTTATTTATTTATTTATTTATTTTGGCTTCTCTGACATTTTGAGCTATGTGACCTTGGAAAAATATCTTGTTCTTTCTGGGCCTCAGTTTCTTTCTTTAAATGTAAAAGCAGTGATACTAGCTGGGTATAGAGGGGGCACATGCCTATGGCCCCAGATACTCCAGATGCTGAGGCAGGAGGATTGCACATTTGAGGTCACACTTTGAGCAATCTTCTTTTGTTATCAGTGAGGGTAGGAGCTTGGGTTTCATGTATGGGAACTGAGTACTTTTCCATTACACTACATCTCCAGACCTAGCTTGAGTAACTTAATGAAACTCTCCCCAAAACAATAAACTAATTAGGATGAATAATTCTTAAAATTGGGACTGAAGCTGTAGGTCAATGGGTAGAGTGTTTGCACTACCTGTGTCTCCCAGCAGGGCATAAACCCCAGTGGCTTGCACACTCTTTTAATCCTAGCATTACGGAGGTGGAGGCAGGAAGATCAGAACTGCAAGTCATCTCTATGTATATACCTAAGTTTGAGGCCAGCCTGGGCTATGTGATACTCTGTCTCATAGTGACGATTACAATAATGAAATGCATAGCCCTCGTGTGGCCCTGAGTCCCATCCTCAGCACATCGAGAAGAAAACAGAATAAAAATAGTTGTGCTAAAAATACCCCCTTGCAGGATCAATATGAGTATCAGAGGCAGTAGGATGCCATGCTCTGTCTGAGTCCCCGTGGCATCTGAACTGCAGTTGCTGAGGCCTGCCCTGCCCTCGGGAACACAGGACTCTTTAGAGAAGGCTTGTCTGCTGGACCATTCCTGAACTCTGGACATGTGATGCTTGAAAAGGAATGTCTAGCTGGGCTTGGTGATGCACACATGTCATTACCGTGCCTTTGGGAGCAGAGGCAGGGGGATCAGAAGATCAAGGTCACCCTTCTTGAGGATAATTTTGTGTGGTTCTGTCTCAACACACACACACTCTCTCTCTCTCACACACACACACACTGACACACACTCACTCACACATACACAACACACACACATACACAGTCACACACACATACACAGTCACACACACATACACACACACCAAAAATCAAAAACCAAAAAAACCCAACTAACCCCGCCCTCCCAAAAAACCCACTAATTAAAAAAACAAAAACAAAAACAAAAACATCTATTGTCACTGGTCTGTGACTAGACCCTCTTCTGATTATGTGTTGGTGGAAAGAAAAATACCTACTCAATTAAAAAATGTGCTCATGGGCCAGCAAGATGGCACAATGGGTAAATTGCATGGTGCGCAAGCTTGATGATGTGAGTTCAAGTCCCAGACCCAAATGAAGGTAGACAGGTCCACCATGTTGCTCTCTGACCAGCACATGAGCACTGTAGCATAGGTTTGCCCCCCAACATACACACATAAAATAACAACTGATCTACGTGCTCATGGGCCGGAGGGGATGGCTCAGTGGGTAATACGTGTTGACTTGAACTTGATCCTAGGAAAATAGTTGACAAGAAAGACAGACCCCCCACCCCCACCCCCAAATTGCCCTCTGACTTCTACATGTGTGGGTGCGAACATGCCCGCATAAGTAAGTGAATTTAATTTAAAATTTTTGAATATATTTATAAATATTTAGAAGCTGGTCAGGCACCAGCTGCCAGTCCTGTGCCTCCCATTGCTGGCTGTGGCTTCTGCCATCTGTCACTATTTTCCCTCCTAGGTCCCTGTTTTACCCATTTATTTTTTTTTTAGACAGAAATCATTATGTTCTCAGGCTAGCTTCAGCCTCCTGAATGTAGATTCCGACTTCCCCTTACTGGGGCTCATTGCTGCACCTAGGAATCGCTGAGCCCATGCATATTTGTCATTGACTCTCCCACAGTCAGCACTAAGTCACATATGTGTGCAACCTGGCCTTGGGCTAGATCACCCCTATTGGTCACCAGGAAGTGACATGTCTTGCGTGCGGGGCTTCAGGAGTGACAGGTTAGCCCATCCTCTCTGAGGGCTGAGTCAGCTCCTTATAGCAGGCAAACTGGGCTCACGTGATGCCATGCAAAATCAGGGAGCATTTCAAGGAAACAGGTTTTGCCTCGTTTTCTGAAAAAAAGTTAATTTCAGAAATATGTCCTTGCTGGGCAGTGGTGGAACATGCCTTTAATCCCAGCCCTTGGGAGGCAGAGGCAGGTGAATTTCTGAGTTCGAGGTCAGCCTGGTCTACATAGTGAGTTCCAGGACAGTCAGGGCCACACAGAGAAACCCTGTCTCGAAAAAACAGAAAAAAAAAAAAGAAAGAAAGAAATATGTCCTTTGCCTACTCTCATGGAGCCAATGAGCCAGTGGGGACAAGCCTGGAGCCAATGGGTCAGTGGGGACAAGCCTGGAGCCAATGGGCCAGTGGGGACAAGCCAGAACTCTGGAAATGGAGCTTGGAGGGACATCCCAGCACTTGGCACAGCTTCTCTTGTTCTGTCCTGTGTCGTTATTATTTGGTTTTGGTTTGTTTGTTTGTTTTGTTGTTGTTTTTTAAAAGAACTCTGAGCTCAACAGATTCTTGAGATAGAATTCTTTTTTTTTTTTACAAGATTTTATTTATTTATATATATATGATGAGTACATTGTAGCTGTCTTTAGACACACCAGAAGAGGGCGTCGAGTCCCATTACAGATGGTTGTGAGCTACCACGTGGTTACTGGGAATTGAACTCAGGATCTCTGGAAGAGCAGTCAGTGCTCTTAACTGCTGAGCCATCTTTCCAGCCCCTGTTGTTATTTTGAGACAAGGTCTTATATATAGCACTGGCTGGCCTGGAGCTCATTATGTAGCCCAGGCTAGCCTGGAACTCACTACGTAGACTAGGCTGGCCTGGAGCTCACTATGTTGACCAGGCTAACCTGGGAATGTGTGGAGAGCCTCCTGCTTCTGCCTCTGAGTGTTGGGATTGCAGATGTGTTCCTCCATGCCTGGTTGGCAGTGATTCTGGAGACCCCTGATTATACAGAGCCAGTGGCTCCATCTTTCACCACCAGATATGTGTGCAGGGATGCTGTGCTATGCCTCATCTGTCCCTTTAAATCCATGCCCCACATTGCCAAGTTGAGGATGTCGGGTGCAGATCTTAGCCCCTCCCACTGCTCTCAACATCAAGTACAGCCTCCCAACCTGGTGTGATGCTCAGCCTTGCAGCTTGTTACGCTGGACCACAAACCGAGGCATCCTCTCTTCCAGTGGCTCTTTCTGCACTACTAATACAGTCCTTGGACGTTCCTGTCAAGTTCCTTGTCATGCTTTATTGGCAGGGCTCCTTTGGGTGGCTGTGACTCTTGGGGTCACCCAGAGGCACTGGGGTCACCTGGAAGCCTCACCTGCACACAGAGGCTCTGCAGCAGGAAGGTGGTTACAGCAGTGACTGCTAATGTCAGGCTACTGCTACCATACTTAGGCTTGATTTCTAGCAGCAGATGGAGTGAGACCGAGTATCTTCACGCTGGCTGTGGCCTGCCAGTCCCCAGGCATTGCAGGATGCTTTTATTTTTTTTTCCCTGACTTTCCGAATCTGGCTTAAAGCTTAAGTTAGTCTAAGGACATTCTGGTTTTTGTCAACTTGATACTAGCTAGAGTCATCTGAAAAGAGAGAACCTCAACTTAGAAATTGCCCCCTTCAAACTGCTCTGTGGGTGTGTCCATGGGGGCATTTCTTTCTCTTCCTTCCTTTTTTCCTCCTTCCTTTTTTTCTTTCTTTTTTTTGGGGGGGGGGGCGGGGAAGTGTTTCGAGACAGGAGTTCTCTGTGTAGCCCTGGTTGTCCTGGAACTCCGTAGACCAGGGTGGCCTCGAAATCAGAAGTCTGCCTGCCTCTGCCTCACAAGTGCTGAGATTAAAGGCGTGCACCACCACCGCCCAGCTCCTGTTTTTCTTTCTTAAGAAGCTTAAAATATTTATTTTTATTTTACGTGCACTAATGTTTTGCCTGCATATATGCCCGTGTGAGAGTGTCAGATCATGAAGTGACAGACAGTTGTGAGCTGCCATGTGGTATTGGGATTCGAACCCGGGTCCTCTAGAAGAGCAGTCAGTGCTCTGAACTGCTCAGCCATCTCTCCAGCCCTGGGGCATCTTCCTGATTCATGATTATTGTAGGAGAACCTAGACCACGATGGGTGGTGCCATTCCTGGGCAGGTGGTTCTGGGTGCTGTAAGAAAACAGGATGAGCAAGGCATGGAGAGCAAGTCAGTAAGCAGAGTTCTTCCGCAGCCTCTGCTTCAGTTCCAGCCTCAGGTTGCCTGCCTTGAGCTCCGGCCCTGGCTTCCCTTGATGATGGACTATAAGCTGTAAAATGAAACTAACCCTTCCCTCTCCTAAGTGGTGTTAGTCAGTGTTTTATTACAGCAGGAGAGAAGAGACCTAGAACAGAGGGCTTCCCATTTCTGTCACCAAAAGGACTTGAAAAGCATCCTGTTGAAGCCTGGGCCAGCAGTGGGAGGGACGGATGGGCAGTGTGAAGGCTGACCGGAGGTCAGGATGCTGTGCAAGCTCCGCTGCCAGTTTGTAAGTGCCTTGGAATCACTGGGGCAACATGAGGATCTCCCGTGACTTAGACACAGAAGAAATAAACCCAACACTTAGGCAGAGAAATGGCAATTAACATCCTCCCCAGGGCTGAAAGGTGACTTGCTGCCAAATCATGAGGATCTGAGTTCAACCCTCCAGCACCCATGTTAAAAAAAAAAAATGAAGCATGTGGTGGTGGTTGCTTATAAAAACAAGGCTGTGGAGGAGGAGACAGAAGGGTGCCTGGGAGCTTGCTGGTCAGTCAGACTAGCTCAATCTATGAGCCCCAGGTCCTAGTGAGAGACTTTGCCTCAAAAACTACAGTAGATGGCCCCTGTGGAACTAACACCAGAGCTTAACCTCTGGCCTCTAGTTACAACTAGAGCACTGTCTCTCTCCCTTTTATTTTAAGATGGTGTAATGGTCAGTCTTCGTGGTAGCTTGAATATGCTTGGCCCATGGGAAGTGGCACTATTAAGAGGTGTGGCCTTGTTGGAGGAAGTGCATCACTGTGGGGGTGGGTTTTCACAACCTCCCCCTAGCTACCCGGAAGGCAGTCTTCTCCTGATTGCCTTCAGAACGAGATGTAGAAGTCTCAGCAATTCCAGCTCCATGCTTGCCTGGACGCTGCCAGGCTTCCTGCTATGATGACAATGGGCTGAACCTCTGAAACTGTAAGACAGCCCCCATTAAATGTTGTCTTTATAGGAGTTGCCTTGGACACGGTGTTACTCCACAGCAACTAAGGAAACCCTAACTAAGACAGTCTTATTATCAGTTTGACTGGATTTACAATCGCTCAGGAGATGCACTTCTGAGTCTGTCTCTGAGTGCTTTGCCAAAGAGGTTTAACAGGGTGAGAAGACCTGCCCTGAATATGAGTGGCCCCATCCCATGGGCCAGAGAGGTAGCTAAGTTGATAGAGTACCTGCCTAATGTACCGAGCACTTGGGTCCATCCCCAGCATCAAATACCCTGTGGTGTGGCAGGACATGACTGTAATTCCTTAGTGGGAGGTGGAGGAAGGAGGACTGAAAACTCAGTGTCACCCTTTGCCACACATGAGTTAAAGGTCAGCCTGAAAAGCCCCAAATCCTGTCTCAAGAAGGGATGGGAAGAAGAGAGGGAGGAAGGGAAGGAGGGAGGGAGGAAGGGAAGGAGGGAGGGAAGAAGGGAAGAAGGGAAGGAGGGAGGAAAGAAAGGAAGGAGGGAGGGAGGGAAGGAGGGAGGGAAGGAGGGAGGGAAGGAAAGAAGGAGGGAAGGAAGGAGGGAAGGAAGGAAGGAAAGAAGGAGGGAGGGAAGAAAGGAGGGAGGGAGGAAAGGAAGGAGGGAGGGAAGGAAGGAAGGAGGGAGGGAGGGAGGGAGGAAAAGGAAGGAAGGAAGGAAGGAAGGAAGGAAGAATGGAAGGAAGGGGAACATCAGCACCCATCTTGCTTTGCTTCCTAGCTGTGATGGTTTGAGTGAGAACAGTCCCCATAGGTTCATATATTTGAAAAGGATTAGGAGGTGTGACCTTGGAGGAGGTGTGTCACTGGCGTGGTGGGGGCTTTGAGGTTTCAGAAGTCCACACTACTCCTAGTTAGTACTCTCTGTCTGTCTGCCTGTCTGTCTGTCTGTCTGTTTGTCTCTGTCTGTCTGTCTGTCTTTCTGTCTGTCTGTCTCTGTCTCTGTCTGTCTGTCTCTGTCTGTCTGCCTGCCTGCCTGTCTCCCTCTCTCTCTCTCTCTCTCTCTCCCTCTCCCTCTCCCTCTCCCTCTCCCTCTCCCTCTCCCTCTCTCTGCCCCATACTTGTGTCTCAAGATGTGAGCTCTCAGCGACTGCTCCAGTGCCATGCCTGCCTGCCTGTTCCTATGCTCTCTCCCATTATGGTCGTGGATTCACCCTTAAACACTGCAAACCCCAAATAAATTTTTATTCTATAAATTGCCTTAGTCATGATGTCTCATTGCAGCAAGTAACTAAGACACTAGCTATGGATACAACATGATCAGCTACTTCAACAGAAAAGTAACCAGGACACTGGCTGTGGATGAACAAGACCAGACACCTCAAACTCCTCCTTCCATCCCTTCCTTACCGTGATAGGTTGTATGCCAAACTCTAGAGAAGATAAACCCTTCCTCTCTCCCTTCCTTAACATTCTTTGGCAGGTATTTTTCCCCCCACAGCAACGCGAAAAATAAAACAGAGCTCAGGCTGACCTTGAACCTAGGGTCTTCCTCCCTCAGCCTTCCTAGTAGCTAGGATTACGTAACACAAGTTCATCACCCTCTGAACCACCTCACTGGCCCTAGGAATTGAGTCTTCAAGGCTCACTATACTCAGGGAGCTGGCTTTCTGAGGGAGAAAGAGTTCAACGGCCTTAGAAGACGCAGCCCTATTTTTAATTTCCAGCCAATGAGCTTTTTTCTTTTTTTTTAAAGATTTATTTTATTTATTTTTATGTGTATGAGTACACTGTAGCTTACAGATGGCTGTAAGCCATCATGTGTGTGGTTGCTGCTAAACCTCTGCCTCCCTCCGATGTAATTCACTGCAGCTATCTTCAGACGCACCAGAAGAGGGCATCCGATCTCATTACAGGTGGTTGTGAGCCACCATGTGGTTGCTGGGATCTGAACTCAAGACCTTCAGAAGAGCAGTCAGTGCTCTTACCCGCTGAGCCATCTCGCCAGCCGGCCAATGAGCTTTTAAAGAAAGGAAACAAGGGCCGTTGGTCATCCCGGAGCTGTCCGTCCCTCTGGTCAGGTGGTCAGTCTGTTCCTGGGACTCTTGGCGTCTATGGTATCTTCTTATCGTCCCTGCACTTCCCACATAATTGTCTCTGGCCTCTGGGCCAGGCACTCTGTGGAAGCTTGAGTCTGCTTAATGTCTGCCAGGATGAGCCCTGATGTCCTCCAGGCACCACCTGGGCTGGACGGTCACTTCAGAACAAGCAAGCCACTGATAGTGTACACTAGCTGATCTACTGATGACATATACATGCCAATTCCTTTGTCTCTGTATGTCACACAGAGATGCCCCACCCATCCCTGCTATCATAGGATTATAGGCTTGGGGCTGTCACTTTAGAGGTCTCCACAGTCCCCACCCTTCCCTACAGTACACCTGGATTGATTTCCTCTTTATTGTGTATGTGTGTGTGTATACATATTTATAGTGTATGTACTTGTATGTGCATACATGTGGCAGCTAGAGGTTAGAGATGTTTTGACCACAAAGATTAACTGCATTGGGTTAGAGATGTATTAGGTCAATTGACAGAGGTGCTCACTGGGTTTTGGAGATCACTGATTGGTTAGCCTGGATGGGCAACAAGCCCAGCCCCCAGCACTGAGGTTACAGGTATGCAAACGAGCATGCAGTATGTGATTGTAACACGGATTCTGGAGCTCTGCAAGGAGCTTAACCACGGAGTCGTCTCTAGTACTTTATTTCGATTTTTGAGACAGTTTCATGCATTCCTGGCTGGTCTTAAGCTTCCTACAGAGCTTTGTATGTCCTTGAATGAATGGAACTCAAACCCAGAGCTCAGCCTTTTAAGCCTCAAATCCCCAATCAATCAAAGGCATAACTTTGATTCTCAGCCACGCTTTCTGCCTTGTCCTCACCCGGAAGAGATCCAAAGCCTCTTGGGTCCAGAGTTTTCTTAAAGCCCGCCTCTGAAGGTGGCTGATTGGCTGGTGCCGCCTCAGTGGATTGCGTTCAGGCTGGGCGTGCCCCTGGAACTCCATCCTGGGAAGGGAGCCAGCCAGTTCAAACCTTCTCCCTGGAGGGTGGCAGAGGCCAGGAGGGAAGGCTGAAACCAGAGGCTGAGTCACTGAGTTGGCAAATCGAGTTACTTCGGGCAGTCGCTGGCTGCTGTCTGGTTCCAAGTCAGTAGCTGACCTAGCAAGCAGGGTGAAGTCATTTTTCAGAAAATCCTGTTATCATTCAGAACCTTGAGGTCTGTCCCGGGGTTCGGCTAGGGACTTGGCTGTCACTCCATCCTGCTAACAGCCTCAGGAGTGGCAGACAGGGTCTCCCTGACTTCTCCTCGCCAGGCAGGCATCTCACGCTCAGAGCCCACCAGTTCCCTGCCACTGCCAGCTTTGCCTGAAAGGACACTGGCCACCAGCTCACTAAGAGCACAGCTTACAACAGGGACAGCCCAGCCTGGAGATTTCCTCAGGAGTGGTAGAGGGTCCAAGGGCCATCTGGCCCTGGGTGGGATTGCATCACTGAGCCACTGGTTCTCTATTTGGTCAGAAAGAGGAAAGGTTTTGGTTTTGCTTTTTGTAACTTAAATTTAAAGTTTATTTTGCTAATTGAGATTTAAATTTTTTTCTCTTCTCTTAGGGGTTAAACCTGTGGCCTCAACTACTTTAGGCAAGCTCTGGATCACTGAACTTCATCCTTGGTCTTCTTTTCTGTGTTTCTGTTTATTTATTTAGAGTCAGAGTCTCATGTAGCCCAGGTTGGCCTCACTCTCCCTATGTAGCTGAGGATGACTTTGAACTCTGGCTCCTCCTGTTCTCTAGCTCCTAAGTGCTGGGATTATAGGCGCAACAATACATCTTTTCCTTGCCTGAGGAAGGAAGCCAGGCTCCATGCTAGACAAGGACTCTACCAGGTGAGCTACAGCACACACATGCGCATACACATACACACAAACACACACATACACACAAATACACACAAACACACACATACACACAAACACACACACATACACACAAACACACACACATACACACAAACACACACATACACACAAATACACACAAACACACACATACACACAAATACACACAAACACACACATACACACAAATACACAAATACACACATACACACAAACACACACACACATACACACAAACACACACATACACACAAACACACATACACACATATACACACAAACACACACACACACACGAACACATAGAGTTATCCACTTGCCCTTGAGTTTATAATCCTCCTGCCTTGGTCTTTCAAATATGAATTTTCCCACATGGATCTATATTTTCCTGCTAAAGATTAATGACCTCTTTCACGCCATATGCCTTTACCACGTGTGATGGTTTGTATGTGCTTGACCCAGGGAGTGGGCCTTGTTGGAGTAGGTGTGTCACTGTGGGCATGGGCTTTAAGACCCTTGTCTTAGTTACCTAGAAGTCAGTCTTCCCCTAGCAGCCTTCAGATGAAGATGTAGAACTCTCAGCTCCTCCTGCACCATGCCTGCCTGGATGCTGCTGTGCTCCCACCTTGATGATAATGGACTGAACCTCTGCTTGTATAAGCTAACCCCAGATAAATGTTGTCCTTATAGAAGTTGCCTTGGTCACTTTGTCTGTTCACAGCAATAAAACGCTTAGTAAGACACTACCATCCTGGGCTTCTAGTATGGGCATTTAGAATTGTAGGTTCAGGAGGCAACAGCTTGCTTGCTACACAGGTACATGGTCCCAAAGCCCAGCCACCAAGGAGCTAAGCCCTAGCTCTGTGGGGTACTGACTAAGCTCAGACCCTTGGGTAAATTGTTTAACCCTTTGGGGCCTGGGCATTCTTATCCGTCAGACAGGGCTGGTGACGGTCATGGTTGAGTTGATGTCCAAGTACAGACAGCAATGCTGGATCATGGCAGGCTGCTTTCTAAAAACAAACAATTACTGTGGACTTCAGAGAAAGGCTCCCGACGTGACCACAGATGCCCTGAGTCAGGGTGAGGTGGAGAGATGGGCCCACGCTCAGAAGTGCGGAAAGCCAGTCTCTGAACACCTGTGACTTGAAAGGTCAGAATGCTGGACGACAAATCCAGCTGTCTTTTCTTTACAGACCCCGGAGAACCACAACAGGGCTCTGTGGGATTCACCACAGAAGACTGCCAAGCCAGAGGTCCTGGCACTCAGAAACGGGTTGGAGGTGCCCCGAACTAAAAGCAGCTGCTGCTGGAGTTCTGTTTTCCCAGGACCCAGCTGCTGAGAAGGGGAAGCAGTGGCCAGAAACGCTGAGTAAGTGACCCTGTGGCTTTGGGCTATACAGGCTGTGGGAAGTGCTGCTCAATTCTGTGGAAATCCCCGGAAGCTGGAGGTTGCACCTCCACCACTCTCCTTTGGTTTCTCTGGCTTACTTGGCCACGTTTGTTTATTTAGTGGGAGAAGGGTGCCAAGTGCTTCCACCAGATGTGTTCTGGAGCTTGAACTCAAGTCGCAGCTTTGGTGGCGAGTGCCTTTATCTGCTGAGCCAGCCTCCCTCGAGTGACTCCTCCCACCCCATCATGATTTTACTAGAATAAACTGGGGTTTGAAGGTCTGTTTTCCTCGTTCACCCTGAAGCCAGAGTTTACATTTTGAGACTCCCTTACTAAAGATGAGTGCCCAGCTTTCTGTCGGGGAAACAAAAGACGCTTCTTCACCAAATGCCACCCTTGGGTCTGCTGAGAGAGGCCAGAAGTTCAAGGGGCCTCTGTTCCAGATTCATATGGAGATCCTAGACCCAGCCTTGGTGGACTTTGCCAGGCTGGAGTTCTGTAGGGGCTGGGGGTGGGGAAGAGGAATTAGCTCTTCCTGAGTTAAACTCAACACATCAGTACTGCTAAGAGACATGTCCCGCCATCTAGTGGCCCACAGTGGGTTTGAAAGCTGTCATATCTCAGGAAGGCCATCCTAGGGCAGCATCAAGCCAAGCTCTTGGCTGTGCCCTTGAGTCACCCACCCACTTCCTATTGCAGTGGGAACAGAGGCCTGCAGGTACACATTCCAGATTCATATGGAGATCCTAGACCCTGCTTCTGAATGCTATATGGAAATAGAGACCCTGGAGGCGCCTTGGAAAGGACAGTGAGGAGACACAGGGTGACTGACCACTGCTAAACATCTGGCTACTGCCTTTGGAGTCACAGGGTAAGAGGGCTAGGCATCTTGAACAGCAAGTTTTGGTCAATGTTTCTATGAAAGAGAATTCAGGGTTGTCTCGTTTCCCGCTCCCATGTCATTCCATAACGTAGATGCAGCTGTTGCCATGCAGCAAAGACTGAGGGTGTGCATGCGTGTGCATGCATGTGTGTAATTAACTGTTTGGTAGGAGTTGAAGGAAGGGGTGGGAATTACTCTCTTTGGGTCCAAATTCAGACAATGGATGATTGAACTGGGACTTTTGTATCAAGCGACTGCAGTCCAACCTGAGTTGTGTTACGGAAGGGACCATATGCCCTCATAATACAGATGTTGGCATTCTAACCCTGGTACCTAAGACTGTGACAGGATTTGGAAATGAGGTGAAATGGAGGGATCGTCTAGTACAATGTGACCTGTGTGTCTATAAACAGACAGTGTCATTTATGTGTGAATATATAGAAGGATAGCCATGAAGGACACAGGGAGGCGGTGGCCAACTACTGGCCGAGGAGAGAGGCCTCAGAAGGAGTCAGCCTTGGGCTGTGGATAGAGCTTCTTTCCTGACAGTTCTACGGAAGCTTAAGATGGTCACACCGGCTTAGAAAGGCTAAGGTTTCCAATCCACCAGGTGCGTGGTTATTGTTTGCTGGGTTCTGCAGCTCTCAAGAGTCATGAACCTAGGGAACAATCCTCCCTCAGTTTCCATGGATGGGGTGGGCATCTGGGACTGCGGATGGAGGTGGGTGACTGGGACCCATTGTGGTTACTCAGCAATGAGAATGAGGAATGACCCATCTGGTTTAAATCACCTCTGGATGACTTCTGCCTGTCAGTCCTACATGCAGTGCAAATAGAACTTAATGTCCCACCGTTTAGGGAGTCAGGTTAAGACAATGGCCTGCATGTTTGTTTCAGATGTACTTGTTTTCCTGGATATATCTGTGGAGGTTGGTTGAGTTCTCCAGTGCTAACCTGCAGATATGGAAACTGGCTGTTCCACGGAACCATGGGATATTCCAATGTGGCCAAAGGGGCTTCTGTCTTGACGGAAGATCCCTTACCCTCCAGGTAAGATAGCCAGGCCCCAGGAAAAATGAGCCTTGTGATATTCAGACAGGAGGTTAGTCTGGCAGTTCATAGAGGTTCCAGAATAAAACTAATTCAAAGACTCAGGGTGACTGTTGATGACAATTGGATAGTTGAGCCATACTGATGTGTTGGGCCAGAACATATTTCACCAGCTGAGCCATACTGATGTGTTGGGCCAGAACATATTTCACCAGCTTGACTCTCTAGCTCCCGTCCACACCCCAGATTTCTCCAGAGGTGGCCAGATCTCCCTGGGGCGTTGGAGAAGTCATTTCTACCTGAGTTCCAGCTGTCTGAGAGAGATTCTGCCTCTCTCCTCCCCACAGTAGCCCCCCCCTTTGGTAGGGATTGTTCTTCTCATAAAACATCTGGGGAAACTGAGGCACATGTGGTTTATATATATCCCTTTGGGACCCTTCCTAATTAAAGAAGTTAGGACCTTTACATGAGATGTTTTCCAGGTCTGAGCTTTACCCACAGAACCACAGAGCCCTAGCCTGGGCCCACCTGGCCACACAGATGTTTATAGTACAGTTCCCCAGAGCGGAAGAAATCTGAAAGCTGGTCCCCTCCCCCTTCTACCTGTGTTCTCAACCTGTGAGTCACAACTCCCTAGTGGGATGTTGAGCGACCCTTTCACAGGGGTCACCTAAGACCATTGGAAAATAGATATTTATATCATGACTCATAACAGGAGCAAAATTATAGTTATGAAGTAGCAACAAAAATAATTTTATGGTTGGCGGTCACCACAGCATGAGGAACTGTTAAAGGGTCACAGCATTAGGAGGGTTGAGAACCAGTGATCTAGACAATTACTCTGTGAGTGACAGGCTTAGAGGGCAAAGATGACCTGTCAGCCCATCAGCCTGTGAGTGCCTGACACAAACAACATATAAAATGGCCTGGTTCAGTAAGAACGCACAAACACCAGCCTCATACCATATATCCAGCAAGCCCATCTCATATTAAAACTGAACAAAATCATGCCAGATGGGGTGGCATATGTGTGTAATCCCAGCACCTGAGAGGCAGAGATAAGATTACTGTCGGTTTAGAGGTTAGCCTGGGCTACAGAATGAATCCCATCTCAGCCTGGGATAGACCAAGACCCTGACTCAAAAAGCAAGCAAACAAATAAAAACTGAGTAGAGGACAAATAGGATGTTTGGGATATTTGCCCAGGGCCACCAGTCCCTCGGGGGTAGAGGCTGGTGGCAGCAGGTAAGCCTTGTGACTGGGTTGTCTTCCCGTGTCTTCCGTTCTTCATCTCCTGCCCGCTAAGCACCTACTTCAGAGGATACCTACTGCCTGACCTTAGTCTCAAGCCGGAGCCTCTTGCCTGGGAGATGTAGACAGGATGAGCTGGGCTAGGCTGGTGGCTTCTGTCAGGGCTGCTAAGGGACCTGGGTAGAGCCCACAGGCCAGCCCCATCTATGAGGACAAGGGCTTAGCTGAGAAGGTCGCTCTGCCGGTCATGACCTTAGCATGCGCGATATCCTTGGATCCATTGCCTGGGAGCTTGTGCTGACTCTCGGATCGACCCGGCTGCACCCCAGATGACTCTGTCCAGCTCACCAGAGTGCACAGGGGAGGTGGGGAAGAGCTGTACGGGTCTCCTGGGAAGAGCTGTACGGGTCTCCTGGGAATGCAGACAGCTCCAGGGGAAGTATGAGGGGATGGTACCCAGAGAGGGGCTTCCCAACACCAGAGTGCACCCGGATTTTGATTTGAGTTGCCACAGGGAGAGCTAAGTTATGCGCTAGAGGCAGAAGTGTGTAGGGATGTGAGGTCTGGGTGTGGGGTCGGGGAGAGTGACCAACAGCACAGGGCCGGGGAAGGGGAGAGTAAGTTGTGAGCACAGAGGCAGATGATCAGGTTCAAGTCCCCACTCGACAACTCTCTCGCCTTCTGAAGCTGGACTCTCAGCCTTCCTAAGAAGGTCCCCAATAAGTTTCAGGGGTTCGGACTCTCCTTATCTAAGAAGAGGCTGCTGAGACAATAACGGAGAAAGCCAACAGGAAAAAAGGATTGGCTCACGCCAAGCATTTATTGTTATTACATTGTTAAAATTCCCTCTGGGAAGGTGCCAGACACTGCAGTTCACTGTTCATTTGCCGTGCATTTTACAAACCCTCCGTGGGTCAGGGGCATCATCGCCATTCACACTGGCTTCTGTAAAGTGAGACCCAGAAGGTGCCACAACCCAGGAGACACTTTCCCCCACAACCTGTGAAGTGCTCCTTGGCCTTCTGGGAAGGGCTGTCATGATCGTAGTTAGAGAGCCCTTCATCATGGTTCTGCAGTCCAAATTACATCTGCCTCCGGGATCCCACCTCTCTTCATGACCCCAGTCTTTTGCGGGGTTCCCTGTTCTAAGTGCCCTATGCAGGCCAGGCTTAGGAGAGAGCCCCTCTCTCCACTTCTGAATCTAGTCCCCTGACAACCTCTGCATCCCGTGGTAAAGAGTCAAGACAGAATCTGCTAAAAGTGACCACTGGGTGTGAGGGAGACTGTACCTGGGGGACCCATGTCTTTAACATGGGGATCAGCAACTGTCAAGTTCCCACAAAGGGAAGCTCTCAGTACCACTGCCGAAGTCTGCCTTTGGTGGTTCAGAGGCGGTGCCCCACCCCCCATGCCCACCCTCTGCTGTCAGCTGTGGGGATCTGAGAAGAGCTGGTACTGAGCCCAGCTACCCCACAATCCTCCCTGCCATTGATAGGCAGTCTCTGCTCAGTCAGCTTGGACCCTGCACCCAGTGGGCCTTCAGGCTGTGCTGGTGGCTCTCCCAGACTTGCACCCAGTGGGCCTTCAGGCTGTGCTGGTGGCCCTCCCAGACTTGCACCCAGTGGGCCTTCAGGCTGTGCTGGTGGCCCTCCCAGACTTGCACCCAGTGGGCCTTCAGAGTGTGCTGGTGGCTCTCCAAGACCTTGCTGGTGGCTTTCGGAAACTCTCACTATTAAACCTTCGCCCCGTTGCCTGTCTCCCCATCCAAAATGGGGCGAGCTCACCCCGTGTCTGCAAATGTTGTGGGTGGAAGTTAGGCCCCTTTCTCCGCTGTCCCATCCCTTCCAGCTGTTTCCTGAGAGGTTCAAAGCTTGGGACAAATGTTAGCAAATGTTAATCCATAACAGCTCCCCTGGGAGCAACTGGAAGTAGTACAGGTAAGACACTGAGGCACAGAGAGGTGAGGCCACTGGGAGGAAGCCACACAGCAAAACACTGAGGCAGATCAGATCAAGACAGCGGCTAGAAAGGCCCTACGCTGGCAACCTGGTGACCTTGTTCTGTGGGATTTGCACCTCTGTTAGCTCATGGGTGAGCTTACCTGTCTGAGCTGATAGGGACATCACAACAGAGGTTTGTCGGGTTAATGACAGGCAGTCTCCCATTTTATGTCCACACTTGGAGTAGCTGTTTGGGGCAGAGCTCAGTAACTACCCCCTCCCACTCTTGAAATCACATTCACTCTGGTGACAGGATGTCTGTAGCCCTAGGACTGCTGTTCTCAGTCCCCTCTTCCCTGCAGAGATTCCCCTCCTGCTCCCAACACGTCCAACTCAAGATGTGCTGCCCTTCAAGTGGGAGGAATGCCCGGGCCATTCTGCATCCTTCCAGAGTGGATGAGGAGGTCAGAGTTCAGGTTCTCTGCTCAGTGGGCTGGTGGTCAGCATTCACCACCTGGCCGCTGCCGGCTGGCTTTGCCAAGGCTGGCTTTGCCAAGGCTGTCCGGGGGGCTTTCCTGCTCCTCCCAGCAGGGTGTTCCAGGCCCAAAGACTGACCCTCCTTGACCAATGTAAAGTGCCAGCAGCACCTGGCTTGTACTTAGAACAGAAGCCCCAGGGCCACTTGCTGGGTCTCAGCTGGGCGATACTTCCTCAGAGATACAAGACACCTAGGTGGGCATTCTCTGTCTTGGTGTCCACTGGAAATTGTGACCATCTCTGGGAACTCCGTTCTGACACTGTCTGTCCTCAGCTCCGGGTCATGCTGTACAGGGGGGATGGACGGCTCTGAGACATTGGGCTGCTCCTCCTCCCTGCTCTTCTGGAGTCGAGTCACATGGCTTTCTTACACGTTGGTGACCTCCAAGCTGCTGTATCCCTCCAGACGGCACTGTTCGGGCCTGCCTTGGAGCTCCTCATCCCCACAGTCCTCGTTCTCAAGAGAGCCATAGTCATCGTGGAAGTCAGGCTCTTTGCTGCTGAAGCCCCTTCCTATCTTCCCCAGGGGCAGCTGAGGAGAAACAAGCCAGAGGACAGAGAAAGAGATATATGAGAATTGGGTCATGCTGTGGCATCTCCAGTGTGATTGCTGTGTGACCGTCAGCATCTCTTGGAACCTCTCTGGGCTCTCCCTTATTAGTACCACCCCTATTGCCCAGACACATGGAAGGGATTTGCAAGAATTCCAAAAGGAACCAGTGTTTGAGTTTCCAGCTAGGGAGATTCAATTAGTTACCGGGGGTGACTTTGGACTAATGATTCTACAGCCTCCCCCTGCCCCCAACACACACTGTTGATAGCGGTAGATAGGGCAATGCCTGTGAGTGTGTGTGATCACATGTAGGAGGTCTTACTGTTTGCTCCATCCAGAAGGAACTCTAGCCCTACTTAGTAGGACCACAAGTATGGACCAGAGGCTTATACGTGGGTGTTAGAGACCCTGTCCTGTATTTCCGGCTATAGGACCTGGGATAAATCACTGCTTATCTCTGAGCCTTGATTTTTCTCAGCTGCATGATGGGAAAAATGACAGTGACCTGGATGAACTGTTGGGAAGATCAAAAATCTGTGAGGCACAGGGAGGGGTATGGGCAGCTCAGAGCAGGGGCTCTGGGGGAGCTGTCCCCACACACAGAAGCCTCTCAGTGGAGCCTCTGATTCGGAGCTGATTTTTGCTCCCATGACACTAAGCGGTTATGTGCTCAACTGCCCGTCTTTCTAGACTGATGTGTCCCCACTCTAGAGTCATTGTCCTACAAGCACCTTCTCAGACAGGGCTTCCACATTTCCCTAAAGTGTGTCTATTCAGGCAGCACATATGTGTCTGTGCAGGGACACCAATCCCCCTCCTTCCCAGCAATTTTTTGCTGCTTTGGAATGAAGGTACTCACAGCTGAAGGCAAGCCCTAGAACCTCAACAGGCCACATGCCTTTAATCCCAGCCCTTGGGAAGCTGGGACTGGAGGATGGTGAGTTCCAGGCCAGATTCGGCTACACAGTGAGATGTATCTCAGAAACAAAACAGGGCCAGGCTGGAGAGGTGGCTTAGCACATAAAGGTGTATGATGCTGAGATTGGTGATCAGAGTTCAGTCCCTGGCACCCACACTCGTGGTGGAAGAGAACCGAGTTCTACAGTTGTCCTGTGACCTCTGTATGCATGCTGGGGTGTGCACACAGATAGAATAAAAATATTTCAAAACAAAACAAAACAAAACAGGGAAACAAGAAAAGCTGCTTAGGGTATAGCTCAGTGCTAGAGTATTTGCCTAACACGACCCTAGCCCTGGGGTGGACTCCCAGATCCGCAAAACCAAAACCCCAGAATCGCTAGCCCACGAGAGTGTCCTCAGAAGCTAGTGGCGACCTGTTCTTGCAATGTCCCTCCTGTGACACCAAGTGAAAGCAAAGTCGCAAGCGTGGTGACCACTGGTTACATCTAG
The DNA here is from genome assembly GCF_008632895.1 of Mastomys coucha. Lineage (NCBI taxonomy): Eukaryota > Metazoa > Chordata > Mammalia > Rodentia > Muridae > Mastomys > Mastomys coucha. The sequence goes on from NW_022196900.1 coordinate 98,692,939, forward strand.
AGTTTCTGTCGGTCTCTGGCTAGCTGCTCCTGTTCTGTGCTGTCCTACTGGGTACACTAAAGGTTCCTTGCTGGCTAAGGGGTTCAGAATCCAAGTCAAAGGTTTTCAGGGTCTAGAGCTTCCTGACCCCTCCCATCAGCCAGCTGTGTGAGGTGCTCTGCACCCCAGGAGCCATGTGCTTCAGGAGGCCAGGGCGAGGGGATCCCACAGTCTGTAACCACCCTGCCGTAGACGCTGCCTTGCATGGACCCTTGTCACTGGGCATTATTTTAAGCAGGGGCCCAGATACATGATTGGTCTCCTGAGTGCACCTGTGACCCGAGGCTGCTCCAGGTTCATAGGTCCATCCATTCCGGGCCCCATGGACAGAAAGGCCACTTACCCGGCCAGCTCTGTACTTGCTGTTGCCGCTACTGTCCTCTTTCCCAGCTCTGGTGATGCTGGAGGCCCTGCCAGGTGGTGTCCCAAAACGCTCAGACTCCCGGATGCCTGTGCAGCTGGGACATTTCACAAGGTAGAGTTAGTAAGAGACACAGCCTACTGCCCCGGTCCCAACTCCCACATTCTTACTGCTCAAGAGTACTGGCTGTTCCTTCAGAGAGAGAGCGAGAGGACTGGGGTTTGGCTCCCAGCACTCACATGGTAGCTTGCAATTATCTGTAACTACAGTTGTAAGGGATCTGATGCCCTTCATGGGCACCAGGCATGCATGCGATATGTGTGTGTGTGTATGTGTGTGTGTGTGTGTGTGTGTGCGCGCACGCGTGCGTGTGCTAAAATAAAAGGGCTGTGGATATAGCTCTGTAATAGAGGACTTGTCTAGAATATGCAGGGCTCTGGGTTTTACCTTCAATACTGGCTAAAAATAAACACCAACAATCCTTCCCAGGTGTGTGTGTGTGTGTGTGTGTGTGTGTGTAGTGTTTATCTGGGGACAAATGAGGCAAAGAGATAGCACCTTGCTGATGACATTTTGTGACATCACTGTGAAGAACTGCTGGGTCCACCCAGCCTGGGATGCTATCCGGGACAGAATCCTGATGTTGAACTTAATGACAAGGAAATGTCTCTCCAGTTGGTATCTTCCCACCCAACCCACAGCATCCTGGGAGGAACATCCTGGGAGAACCCAAAGGGTCACCACCACTGTCCCCTAACCTGCTTCCCCTCCTCTCTGAAAGCTTAAGGAAGTAACAGGGAAAGAGGACAGAGGCCATCCCTGCGTGGTTCCCTGCGTGGTTCCCTGCGTGGTTCCCTGTGTGGTTCCCTGCATGGTTCCCTGCGGAACTGCCCCATTAATATCAACTCTAGGAACCATCTTAAAGATCTCACCGTGAGCCTTGTCTACACTGTGTGTGTGGTGGGGTTCTCTCTGCTACCGAGGTGGTCTCTGAATTCCTCAGGGACACTTGGGGTTCTGTGTGCCCTCATCTGACTGAAGTCTGTCTCCTGGGCTCATGGCACATGGCAAAGCTTCCTGAAGCCCAACTCAGGGACCTTGCCTCACCAGCCAAGTGCGATACCTATGGGCTGCATCACGGACAGAGGTGACAGCAAGCTGTTAGGCTCGGGCTGAAGGTTGCACTACCTCTCTGCCCTGGCCCATCAGCTTCCAAGGAGCCCACTTCCTGCTTTTGATCCCATAGACAGAAATCCTACAGCGTTTATGCGGCTCCCAAGGAGTTACTGACCCAACTAATCACCAGGAGCCACCTCCCAAATCTGACCCCAGGCAGCATCCACAGGGTGGGTCTGGGCTGTCTGAGTACTCAACCCAACCGCTCTCTAGGCAAGGGGTGTAGATGGGTGGTTGTGACCTGCTCCCTTGGGTCAGAAGTACCATTTATATGCCTAATTCTGCCTCTAAACCTTTGTCTCCATGGCTACCCCTGGCAGAATGGCCACCTTGTTCTGTGAAATCAGTGCACATTGTCCCCAGCCCAAGTCACACCTCATGCAGCCTTTCTCCCGCCCTCTTCACTCTCCCTGCTTGAAATGCCCCAGTGCAGCGGATTTAACATGTGCTCCATTCTTGACCCTATACTCTTCTCCCTCTTTCTAGCATCTGAACTCCTCGGAGCTTCATCTTCCTGACCAGTGTGCTGCAAGGATGGGTGGCACTCAGTCAGGCAGGGACCAGAGCTGGGACAGTGCCATCTGATTCCTCAGCCCGAGCCTTGCATCCTGAGTACCTCGGCCCACTCACTTGGATGGATGGAAGATGGTGCTCATCTCCTCTGCCAGGTGTCTCCTCAGGATGTGCTTCCCGCTGGGGATGCCCAGGGCGGTGGCCATGGCCTCGGCATTGAATGTGGGCTCCAGGACCAGCACAGCACCGTGGACACCGCTGTTGGTCAGGTTGTCTGCATACTCCTGAGGGCAGAAGTGTGAGGTAGAATCAGGGATCATCAGAGCCAAGCAGGGATATGACTCCAACAGCTAACTGATTTGAGAATGAAGGAGACCTGTTCCCCATCCTCATATAGGGAACATAGGTGTCTTATGTCACCGACACTTGCTGGACCCTGGCAAGAGCTACAGATATTTATGGAAAAATATTGCTAAGAATTGTCCCAATGATGAGCGCTTTCAGCAGGGGTCCTACTGTAGCAGTACAGGGATCTGAAGCAGTGTCCTTGTCAGGCTGGGTGATGGCGCCCCCTACCTTACATCAAAGTGGACATTTATTTGCATCTCATTTGCATAGGCTAGAGAATCACCCCCTTGCCTCCACCACCATCGCCCCTCACCTTCAGGTCAATATCGCGCACCCACTTGAGCACCCGCTGGTTGGTCCAGACCACAGGGTCTGTGTTCTGTGTTTCACAGCGGGCTCGGCGCTCCTGGAGGGCCTGGGGGGATGGAAAACAGGGAGTCAGTTGAAGACATGAAGGACACATGGAGGTCACACGCAGAAGGAAGTTCCAGGGTGTTAGTGGGGTCTTCAGCATGCTTGTGTGATGAGTGCCACCCACAGCTGCCAGAGCCACGCCATCTGAAACAGTTCTGTGAGAAACAGAAGGATCTGCCTCCTAGGGTGCAAGGAACTAGGGGTGAGGTCACTCTCCACGTACTCTGGGTCCAAGGCCAATGGCATCTCTGTCCCAGCAATGAGAGTGGGTGCTCAGTGGACATTTGTGCAGATCCTGCCTATGACAGGGAGGCTCTTGGGGTCTGTGCATCCTGGTTTGAAATACCATCTTTGGACCCTGTGGGCGAATCAGCTTGCTGCCCTTTCACAGGTTGCCTTGGGGTACTGAGTCCCAGAGTGAGAGCATACCCTCTGTGTTTGACTGAGGAAGGCCCCCATAGGCTCATATATTTGGATGTCTCGTTCCCATCTGGTTTGGGAAGGATTAGGAGGTGTGGCTTTGTTGGAGAAGATGTGTCACTAGGGGCAGGAGGCGGGGAGCTTTGAGGTTTCCAAGCCCATGCCATTCTTAATCTTCCCACCTGTTTGTGGGTCAGATGTAAGCTCTGAGCTACTGCTCCAGAACCATGCCTGTCTTCCTGCTGCCATGCTTCCTGCCATGGTGGGAATACGAGAATCCCCTGAAGTTGTTAGCGAGTGCCCAAGGAAATGCTTTCTTTTACAAGTTGCCTTGGTCACAGTGTCTCTTCACAGAAATAAAACAGTAACTAAGACACTCTCTCTAAGGACTTCCAGCCCAAAGTCCCCATCACGTCCGCTACCCCAGTGCATTGGCTCCACGGATTACAGTCAGGACACCCCATGTTTACCCTTCTCATCATACTGGGGCTCCCAGAGGCCAGAGCCTGGGCCTCCGTCTTCTCCTTCTGACCAGTCATGCAGTGGGTGATGGGGTACAGCCTTCTCTTTGTTCCTCTCTCAGCGCTGAGCTGCTTATGCTCTGACATGGCTCTAGAAAAGGTCCACCATATGGACCCGGCCCTGAGGACCTGCCTTTCAGGGACCTTCCTCAGGGAACATGTAGGAAGATGAGCTACGAAGGATGAGGTTGGAGCCCTGCATTCCCTGACTTAGCAGAGTTCAGAATTAAGGAGCATCAGAATTTAAACCTACAACAGCCTGGGCTCTGACTTCCATCCCATCCCCATCCCCATCCCCATCCCCATCCCCATCCCCATCCCCACCCTCATCCCACCCCACCCCACCCCATCCCACCCTACCCCCATCCCCATCCCAAGGCCAAGCCCACTGCCCACTCATTCTGTGTCACTGCTGCTGCAGACCTGGACTCTGGGACTTGGTCCCCACAGTTCTCTTGGCTGCATTTGCCTGCTTTATTGGCAGCTGCCAATCCCTGCAACAGCTCTGTTTAGCTTTACTACCTCAGGAGCCCTCCTTGATCCCCAAAAAGGTATTTCTTAGAGCTTTCAGAGAACCCTGACTGGCTTCCATGGTATTGTAACCACGGACTTGCACTGTTCTCCTCGATGAGCAATGAGCTCTCTGAGAATGAGGATTCCCAAGGTCCTCTGAACTGCGTGTAGGTTTTTGTCTACTCAAATAAGCAGTTGCGAGAAGAAGGGACGGGGGAGGAAGAAATAGTTGGATAGATGGATGAATGGATGGATGGATGGATGGGTAGGTGGATGGATGGATGGGTAGGTGGATGGATGGACAGATGGGTGGATAGATGGACAGATGGATGGTGGATCAATGGACAGATGTGTGGGTGGATGGATAAATAGGCAGTTGTGTATATATAAGGGTGTATGGATGGGGTGGGGTGGAAACTAGACAGGTGGAGAGATGGGGAGTGGATTGAGAGTGGGTAGATACATGGACAGGTCAGTGGGTAGATGGACAATGGGTAGACAGATAAATGGGTGGGCGTGCAGTTGGTCAGCAGGTGGATGGGTAAATGGATGGATGGGCAGATGTGTGGGTTGGTGGATGACTGGGTGGATTGATGGATGGTTGAATAAATGAATGGATGGATGGATATGCAGGTGGGTGGGTGGATGGTTAGAAAGTAATTGGATGTGGAGATGGGTTGTTGGAGAGGCCTGCCCCTGCCATGCCCCCTTTAGTCCTCACCTCCCTGCTGAAGTTCACTTGGTACAGAAGCTCAATCCCCAGTAAGATGCTAACTTGGTGGAACTTCTTGGACACGTTCAGGTGCTTCTCTAGGTCCCGCTTCATCAGTGAGTTCAACATCCTCCCATCGACCAGGTGGTTCTGGAAGGCCTGGGAATACTGGGACAGGCCAATGTCATTCAGCCAGGCCTTGGCCACCCAGTGATGGTCCAGGTCAGCGGCTTTGGACAGGCTGAAAAGGAGATACAGCCAGAGAGAGGTGGGAGTGGGGAAAGCGTCAGAGGCAGGGGCGGATGGAAATGGGGTCAGAGATGGGCAGAGAGGACCAAAGGCAGGACAGGGAGTAGACAAGAAAGCCAGAGGGATGGAGCAGAGGATAGAGGGGAAGAAAACAATGAAAGGCTCAGAGATGTGTGTGTGTGAGAGAGAGGGAGAGCAAGAGAGAGAGAGAGGAGAGAGAGAGAGAGAGGGAGAGGAGGGGAGAAGGGAGGAAGAGGGGGAGGGGTAGAGGAGGAGGGAGAGGGGGAGAGGCAGAGGGAGAAGAAGAGGGGGAGGGAGAGGGGGAGGGAGAGGGCGAGGGAGAGGGAGAGGGAGACTCAACACACAGATAAAGAGCAACCAAGACAGACTCAGGCAGAGACAGACAGATTCACAGATATTAGGCAGAGGTTGGTGGAGAGGGAGAGAGTAAGGCAGAGAGACAGACAGACAGCAGGAGATCCCAGGAACAAAAGGAACATCCACAGACCACACAGACTAAAACTGAAAGTAGTGTGAAGAGAAGAGATGCCGATAGCCAGGTATACTCTGCAGATCCCAGGACCCCTCAAAGCCTCAGGCTGACCCCTGCCTACCTGTCTGCTGCCCTCTGGTCCCTTTTCCTGTTTTTGTTTTGTATGTTTGTTTTGTATGTTTATTTTTTGCTTTTTAGGGGGGAGAAGCCTTTATGGCCTTCATAGGTCCACTCATAGTGTGCCAGAGCCTTCTGTCCCAAGACAGGGCTGTGGCTCAGCCCTTCCCTTATTGGCTCATATCTGGGTCAGAGAAACCCGGATTTTCCCAGAATCCCAGAAACATGCACATTGAAAGTTTGCAAAAAGACTTTAAAACATTTATTATTTATTATTTTTATGTGTATGTCCCTGTGTGGGTTTATGCACTGTGTGTGGGGGGGGTATTCTCCAAGGGCATGGGTTGTCTGATTGACTGGAATTGCAGATATTGGTTGAGAGCTGCCAGGTATGTGTTCTGCAAAAAGGCTCTGTTGAGGGATGGAGACACACCTGGCCAAGGCGGTCCCTAGCTGTCATTCCTCTGCTCACCACACAGGGGCAGCAGCCTCACAGAAGCAATGAGGTCCTCCTTGCAACCTACCTGCAGAGAGACACTGAAAAATGGCTCGGCGCTGGATTGTGGGGGAACAACATTGCTTAAGTGGGAGCCAGGAGTGGATAGGTCCACTCATAGTGTTTTGGGGGTGGGGGAGAAGCCTTTATGGCCTTCATAGGTCCACTCATAGTGTGCCAGAGCCTCCAAAGGGAGCACTCACACAGAGGGAGCACTCACACAGAGGGAGCACTCAGTACAAGAGAACACAGTTGGCTCACAAAGGGACGCTTCCCTTCTCTTTGGGGGTAGCCGGCGATAGCTGGCATGCCCCTTTCTGCCCCCAATCTAAAGGTTTTCTTGCCCTTCCTTCATCCCAATACCAAGCATCTTCAGAGTCTGCACTGGAAGGAGGTGCTGACAGGGCTCCCTCCTTCTTTCCCCCAGGGGATGTCTCTCCTGATCTGTTTTAGGCTGCCCCCTCCTATCTGGTTAGTCATTGTCCTCAAAGCACTTGACACATACTGTATTTAAGTAGAAAGAAATGGATCCACTAGTTTATTGTCCCTTGTCTCTAACTTAGGGGACAGGAAGCACTATGTCACTGACATGGTGGGTGTGGGCTGGTTGGCAGGTGCTTGCTACTTGTTGGCAGATGTCTTTATGGGTTTCCGGATCCCTCTTGCTTACCCCCCACCCCCCAACCTCCTGGAACCACTTGGCTGTTTCTCTAAGGACAGGACCTTGTCCTCTGTCTCCAGGCCTGTTGCCCAACATACCTCTTTATCGTTTTTGTTGTTGTTGTTGTTGTTTGTTTGTTTGTTTGTTTTTTTATGGACTCCACTGGGCTGTCTGGTCTCCCAGATACCTTTCAGGAATACCCACTGGACCCACTGGACCAGGAGCCTTTCCCTTGCCCAAACTCTCAGATCCCCTTGTGTGTGCCTGGCATGTTGGAGTTAACTACGGCTTGCCTGCCAACTCCCTCGATAGACTGTCCTGCTAAGGGGCCAGGCAGCTTACTCAGCCCAGCCAGCTGACTGAATGCTGCCTGGTGTGTCTTGAAACTCACTGCTTAGACAACAGGTGAAGCCTGCGGGGGGAGGGGGGCGGGGGACTGGACTCCCATCTGCCCTGGTACAGCTCCTGAACTAGAATATTCCAGCCCAAGATAATCTTCCTTCTGGGCTGATGGCTCCTGTGCAGAGCCTTCTCACCCTCCAGGACTGGCCCAGCTTGTCACAGGAGATCCTTACCCAACCCCGGCTTTCCTGGCCATTGTGGCCCTGAATCGGGTGCTCATTACAGTGCTGTCACTCATGGGAACATGGAGAGAGTGCCCCCACACTTCTGAAGTCCATAGCGCCACACTGTTAGGGGTGGTGTCCAGGAGGCACACCTGGCCTGCCTCCTCAGCAGGGACTCACTTGGAACCAGCACTTGTACCTCTATAAGTTCACAAAGAAAGTACACGTGACTTTCAAAATGCCTCTCTGCATTGAAGCACAGTCACTCTTCCCCAGCTGCTACTCAAGAGCTGATGTTGGAACCCAAATCTGGGGTCAACAGGAATGCAGACGCTGTTTCAACCAATAGTTGTCAGTACCTCGTCCTCAGGTGGAGCCAGGCCAGACCCCAAGGTCTGAGGATTGGCATGTCATTGCAGAGAACGTCTGAGTCACAAGTTAGTAAAACCACTAGGGTGTGGGACCTTGCACCTCTAGGGCTGTTTCTTCTGTCAAACGGAGATAGCCAAACTTGCCTCATTGGAGTGGTGGGGACTGAAGGGACAGGAGAATGGAAAGCCCTAAGCCCAGCTTTATAGCTAACGGTAGGAGCTGGCACTGTTAAGCGTCTAACACATTGGCACCACGGGAGGGTGAAAGACATCTTGGATGCGGTGTGACATTTTGCATGTTACCTATCTCCAAGATGAGGGTTGTTACGTCTGCCTGAGACAGGGATGGAATGGGAAGTGGAATTGTGTCAAGAGCCAGGAGGAGGATTAGCAAAGGCAATTGTGGAGCCCAAAGAGGCCATGCCCATTGTCACGTGAAGCTGTTTGAGTTTGAGACATCTTTAGGCTCTGACCCCAGAATCCAGGGCACTAAAAAAATTCCATGGCTGAGTCAGAGGGTTGGAAGTGCAGTGTTATAGTTCATTTGGAGAAGGCATCAACGCTTGTGCTAGATTCCTGAAAGGGTCCAATCCTTAACTTTTGGTTAACTCTTTCCTCTTTACTTCATGAGTAAGGAAACTGAGTCCCAGAGAAGGCAACGTTACCCAGCATTGCAAACAGGCTCGATTTCCACAGCAGATAGGAATCCCACAGTAAGGTAGGGCCCCACAGGACATAGACTGTCTAGTGCGGGGACCTCGAGTTTCCTGGGAACGTCCTGCTTCAACTCTCCCCTGCACATGTGGTTGTACCTTTGAGCCACATCTTCCTGAGCTCCCGGTGGATCTCAGGGGCAGTTCCTCTAATGGACCAGTGTTTGTCCCCTACATCCACAGGTCTATGTGATGGTGTCTGAATGCGACTATGGGAGGCATTAGGGTTACCTGACATCACTGGGGGTAAATGATACTCCCCCACCCGTGTGAGGACCCTGAAGGAGGCTGCCGTGTATAACCAGGAGGGGTAGTCCCGATGGAGCCGGACCACACTGATGCTCTTACCCTCATCGCCTTCAGAACTGGGAGAAACAGATGTCTCGTGTTTATGATATCCAGTTGGTAACATTTGCATGGTAATCTAAGCTGATGGGGGACAGCCATGCTTTGGGGACAGTGGTGGACACTTAGGCAGTGGTGGGGACTCTGTGAGCTGAAGCCAGCAGCCCTATGTGCTTGAGGGACGCAGGCAGCACGGAGGGACCCTCTAGGATGTGGTGGTGTGAGCAGAAGGGGCATCTCCAGCTCTAGTCGTCATGGTATGAGCGGGGACTTGGAGGGTCTAGAGGATGAAAATGGTCGGGAGTGGCTGGGAAGGCATGTCGGGAGCCCTGGAGTTGGAAGGCCCTGCTGGTGGAAGGGGTGCCTCCTGGCCCCACCCCATCAGCCCTTCCCTCCCAGCCTGACACCGCAACAACCTGCCAGCCTTCTGATCCCTTCTCAGTAATCCTTGTCACCAGTAATCCATGGTACCAGAGCCCCTCTCCAGCCTCGTATGGATTGCGCTTCTCTGCCTCGGAACCGGCCTGCTTCTCCACCCCCTCCTCCCTTTAATCCACAAAGCAGCTTCTGCACATAGTGGCACACACCACTAGGTTTGACTAATTGTACGGAAACGATGGGAAACCGGCAAAGGAGATAATTATGCAAAACAGACCGTGTCAGGTTTACAAAACTGGCCCCTCCCCACTTGGAGCACCAAGGACTGGGTGCTGGGCCGGGCTTCCGTTTTCATCAGAGCTGCTCAAATGGTGGACACCCCTTCCCCCCAACCCCAAGCAGGTCAAGAGAGAGGTAGGAAGGGAGTGAGGCTGGGTCTGGGTGGCATGGGGAAGGAGGACAGGTCTCTAACATGAACAGCCCAGCTATCACCAGGTACACCTGCTAAGAGATGCCTAAACCACTTAGCTCCACGTCTGTGTAAGAGACTTGCATAAAACGATCCAATCCCTCCATCCCATCCCCTTCTACTCCAGTCTTCCCCCCTGCTCCCCTTCCTCACCCTGGGATGGACAGAACTGAGCTTTGAGCAGATAAGGCACACATGTTGGTTATGTGTGGCCTGGTCCCTGCCAGCTGGGCTGTCACCCACTCTCTTGACTCCTGCTCTGGGTTGGAGGTATGTCTCCAATGCGGCAGGCAGGTGTGCCTTCTCCTGTGTGTTCATTTTTCTATGGTGACTAGGCCATCTTTGCTGTACCTGATAGCCTGAAACCTGGCTAACACGTGTTGCCCCGTGTCCTGCTGGATGACAGAAAAGCTCAGGACAGAGATTCCTTGGTTTGCCCAGGTTTCAGTAGCTCACCTGCGGCCTGCCTCGGCATCTCGGTAGTCCTCGATGGCCAGGCGGAGCTTGCGCCTGTGCAAGGAGCTGCACACACCCAGTCCCAACTCCAGGTCCTCGTCACTCAGGCTGAGAAGCACCTGCATTCGGGAGGTAGGCTCAGTGCCGGAAGCGAGAGATGGGGGAGGTGTAGGGAGAGCCTGACCTTGGAGCCCCTGACCTTGGCACCTGGAGCTCCTGACCTTGGCACCTGGAGCTCCTGACCTTGGCACCTGGAGCTCCTGACCTTGGCACCTGGAGCCCCTGACCTTGGCACCTGGAGCCCCTGACCTTGGCACCTGGAGCTCCTGACCTTGGCACCTGGAGCTCCTGACCTTGGCTCCTGGAGCCCCTGACCTTGGCACCTGGAGCCCCTGATCTTGGCACCTGGAGCTCCTGACCTTGGCACCTGGAGCTCCTGACCTTGGCACCTGGAGCCCCTGACCTTGGCACCTGGAGCTCCAGGCCGTGTTGCTGCTGCTGAGTCAATGCAGAAGGGTGTGAGAAAAGGGGGCTCCTCATCTGTACCCTTCTCCCAGCGATCTCCCTAGACAGAGCACCAGGACACCTCTGCAGCCTGTGGTGATTGAAAACTCCCAATAAAGCTTATCTCTAGGGAGTGGTGGCAAAAGTCTTGAATCTCAGCATGTGGGAGGCAGAGGCAGGCATGTCTCTGAGTTCAAGGCCAGCCTGCTCTACAGGGTTCCAAGATAGCTAGCTGGGACTCCACACAGAAACCCTGTCTTGAAAAACCAAAAGATAAATAAAATAAAATAAAATAAAATAAAATAAAAAGCCTGTATCTAGGAGCTGTAGGATGTCTAATGTGGTGCTTTCGTGTCCCCAGGGGCTGTCTTGCTTCATTTGTCTCCGGATGACTCTTGCTGGGCTCTGGGAGGTCCTGGGCTCAGCTACTGTTATGGGCCACTGTTTGAGTGGACCAAGGTAGGTGGGGCCACCATGTAGGCTAATCCCCTTCCCCCTAGTCCAGTCTTGTCCCTTTTTTGCCAGCTTGGGGGAAGTTGATTACCGTCTGAGGTTGGTCCCGTTTTAAGGACCAGGAAGCATGACTCCAAATGGCTGTGTTCCTTGGTAGGAAGACTGATTTAATGGTGACCTGGACCTGAAATAAGCTGGCCAACTTCTAGACTATACTTCTTCTTGTCCCTAGAGTAAAGTGGAGACCATTCCCCCCGCCCCGGGAGGGTATAACACTCACGGGAGGGTTCAGAAGCATCCCCTAGGGACCCCAGCTGCCTACCTTCCCACTCTTGACATTTTCTGCACAGGCCTTGACGTACATAGGCATGGCCATCACCACCTCCAGCCAGGCCTGCACTGTGCCAGCCTTCCAGTGGGACATGGGCGTGGTCCTCACCAGCTCCACGTGCTGTAGACGGTCCATCTGCTCCTCTCCCTCAGACAGGCTGAGGCTGTGGCGTGTGGGGCTACACTGGCTGTCGGAGTCTGCAACATACAAGTAGACAGAGGAGCTGTGGGGAGGAGCCACGTTCAGGGTCGGGTTTGGAGGACTCCAAGGCACAAAATCAAAGTGGGTCTCCTGGCACCGTGCCCGTGCTCCAGTGGATGACCTCACATCCATGCACACACAAGAAACATCGATAGAACTTGGAGGTCATTGAAGAAGAGGGGGAAATAAGTTGGGAGGGGGGCGTGTAGAGCAGGGGGAGAGCTGAATGGGGAGGGGTGGAGGTAGATGTAAGACGTTGTTAAAGAATGAATAAAAATCAAAGCCACCCATCTCCGGTCACACAGTCCTCTCTGCCTCCCCAAAGAAACATGATATTACAGAAAGGAATGAACCTAACACAAAAATGTAAATCTCCCAGTGCCACCTCTAGACAGCAGCTGTTAGTATTTAGCTAAATAGTCTCCAGGAGACACAAACACCCAGGCTCGAAGGCCTACATGCGGCGTGCACAGCTCTGTTCTGCCTGATGCTTTGGCCCAGACAGTGTAACAGGCCTTGTTCAGTTTCAGTAGAGGATTTCAGGGCAATCTTTTGACAGTGTGGCAGGGATGCACTCAACTTATTTCATTCTGCATAGGCTATGGGAGGTGGGGCGGGGGAGGGGGATGGGTTTGTGCCCGGTTTTACACATTATAGATACAGAGTGGTGAAGAACATCAGGAGATTGTTTCTTTAGGGTGGGCCCAGCTCCAGCCTTTAACACACATAGCAGCCTGTCCCTGGAGGAGCCACATAGACAGAAGGAGCTGAACTCCCAGGCAGGTGGATACAGTGTATGTGTTGCAAATATGAGGACTTGGGCTTGATTCCCTGAACCCGTGTGAAAAAAAAATTGATAGAGTCAGCAAGACAGCTCAGTGGGTGGGGCTCGCTGGACAGGCATGGTGATCTGTGCTCAACCCACACAGAAGCAGAAGGAGACAACTGAATCTAGTTATCCCCTGCCTCTGTCCCTGTATACACGCATGTGTGTGTGCGAGTGTGCTCACACACATATACACACACACAAATCATAATTGTATATAAAGATGTGCATGGAAATCATTCTTGTAACCCCCCTGTGGAAAACAGAGACAGGTGGATCCCTGGAGCTTGCTGGCCAAACAGCCTAGCTACTAGGAGAGCTCAGGCCAGTGAGAGAGCCTTTCTCAAAAAACAAAAAAACAAAACAAACAAAAAAAAACCCCACAAGTGGTAGGAGCCTGAGGCAGGAAAGATGACGTTATTCTTTAGTCTCCTCACTTGTATGTACACACAGGAACACACACCTGCACCCACACATAGGTATACAGACACAAGCACACATATGTGCATGTATACCTGCATACACATACATGAACATACACATACACACACAAACTATATGAGATATATAATTTTAAACTGTACGTGGTAGTGCATGCCTGGAAACCCAGTTCAGGGAGATCGGAAGTTTAAGATGCGCCTATTAAATGGGTATAAGATGTTATCTGCCTCCTAAGTAGGCAAGCGTGTTTCACCTCTGGCTGTGATGAGGTGGTAGGCCCTCCCTCAGGGACAGCTGACACTGGTAGCCAGGGCCTCTCCCTGGGACTCGGGCACATTTGGGCCACACTTAGAGTTCCTCGGATGCCTTGGTCTCCTGAAATGCTTGGATAAGATGCATTTGTTGTCACTGTTGTTTGAACCTAGGTGCCAAGGAAGGGATTCCAGTGAGCCTGGATTAGACCCTGGGCTGGGCTAGTTGGTCAGGGTCAGGGTGTTGGGAGACGAGGAGTGGAGCTGAGATTTGGGCCTGGGGGTAGTGTCTATAGTGCTTGATTCCCAAGAAAGGGGTCTGTGGGAGGTTGGGGAAGGGTGAGAAGGGAAGGTGAGAAGTGGGCAGGGAGGGGGCTGAGCAAGCACCACCAGCCTTCTAGAACCAGAGAGCCTCAAAAGGTGAATGGGAAGAGAGGGGGAGGCAGAGTGGGAGGTGGAGGAATGACTGACAAACGGACACAGTGTAAAGTGAACATTCTGTGTGTGCCTCTGTGTGTGCATGTGCACCTGTGCATGGTTGTGTGTGCTTGTGTCTGTATTTGTGTGCAGGTCTTCTGCAGCCAGCAGGTGTGTGTGTGTGTGTGTGTGTGCCTGTGCCCTTGTGTACCTGTATGTGTGCAGGAGTTTATCAGCCCTGAAGCTACCAGTTGCTTATGGAACACAGGGTAGTGGGGTGCCAGAGGCTGTGAGGCCCTCACCATTAACTCACACACGCAGGTTTAGGTTGAACACTCCCCATCCCGCCCCCAGTCCCCACAACTTCTGCCTTCCATCCCAGGATTGAACTGCAAAGTGGAAGGTTTTATAGGATAGTTGATCACACTGTGAACCCCACAATTGTATTCCTTACTGAAAAACCTGTTTCTAGTTGTGGTGTGGCTCAGCCCTTAGCACATGCCTTTAATCCCTATGACTGGAATACGGACAATGAAGGTAGTGTTAGTTTGGAGAAAGAAGCATCCATGTTTGAAAGTGATATTTAATTGAATGGCAGACAAAGAAAGATTTGACAGACAGGAAATGCCTAACTCTCACAAGGAGAAGAAAGGAAAGCTACTTAAGAGAGCAATGCATGGGGGTGGGGATGGGGTGGGGTTGGGTGGGGACATTGGGGGGTTGGGGGCTGGCGGGGTCGGGGAGGAGTTTTACTGGGAGAGTTTTGCAGAGACTGGTTGAATGGAGAACAAGCTAGACACAGCTGAAGACAGAAGGCGACAGAGAATGAGAAGGAGCCAGAAGATTAGAACAGATTGCTAAAGTTAGTTTGAGGTCAAGCAGAGCAATTCAGGAGAAGCCCTAAGGAGCCAGATTGAATCAGTCAGCTTGGAGAGGAGTTTGAGCCAGAACATCCAAGGTGATCAGCCAGCCAGAGATGAGAAAGAACTAAGAAGGGGTGAGTTTATTCAGCAGTAAGTCTCAGAGGTTGAAAACATTCTAAGTCTAGATAAGATTGTACAGAGGCTAGAAGCTTCCAGGACTAGGCCTGGGTTGGTTAGCAGACAGAGGCGGCAAGCCTCAGAGATGAGAATTACAACAGGAGAAAAAAAGATTTGTTTACAGGAGGTGTGGCAAACAGGGGTCTTCAGGGCTATACAGCACCAGCTACATACACTGTTGTCCTCCAAATGCTGGCCTGGACCTATCAGTTTCCATGCCTGGGCTTGCTTTAGTTCTGTGGTTAATTTTCCTTCCGTCTTAGCTCTAGGAGTGAGAATAGGTCATGCTTATAGCCTGGCTGCTCAGCCAAAAGGCTGGAGTCAGAGGATTGGTTACCCATGGGAGGTTTCTGGGTTTTGCCTATCACCGCTAACGTGTGTGTGTGTGTGTGTGTGTGTGTGTGTGTGTGTGTGTGCGCGCGCGCGCGCGCGCGCGCGCGCGCGTACACAGGCACTTGCGCACATGTGCTTTTGCGCTGATCACAACCTTGCTGCAGAGGGAGGTCACCATAGGTGACAAACACAGGGATTGGCACAGGGTTGCATCCCCAGCTTAGAGGAACAAAAGAGGAAGTGTGGGTCTGACACTCCCTTTGTGGGACCACAGCCATGCCTGTTGGCTCCTCACTTCTCCATCTGACTTCGCTCACATTGAGGACTTTGGTATCTGTGGGGAGATCTGGCCCACGATGCCCCAGATCATCATGTGTGGTCCACTGCACAAAGCCCTTGGGAGAATGGACTGTCTGGATGGCTCAAGGCCAACATGGAGGCTTTGGTCTCCATTGCCTCATTCAGTCCCGCTGCCCCAGTGGGTTGGGGGCTTCACTTTCTGGATCACTGGTTGTCATGTCTTCAGAGTGTGGTCCCTGAGACATCAACCTCAACACCACCTAAGAACAGGCTAGAGATGAAAGTTCTGGGAGCCCTTAAGTGGAGACTCTGGGGGTAGCCCAGCTTCTACAGCTGCCCCAGGGATTTGGAGGCAAGTTCCAGGGTGCATGCATTGCTTTAGTGGCTCTTCTCATGCTGACTATGCAGAGTCAGCTGGCCAAGACCTAGAGCTCATCCAGCGTTGTCTTAATGTCTAGACACCAGGGATTCGTACCCCTTGCTTCTACCACGCTACAGGCTGTTTTTAATCCTCAAGGCCTCAGTAATGGGACAGTGTACTCATGATGACTCTACACTGGTGTGTGTCTGCTTGAAATAACTCACCTAGACGGTTATCAGGGGTTTTTTGTTTTGGTTCGTTTTTGTTTACCACTCCTGGTTGTCTCAGAGGCAGACTCTAGGCATCTATTTTCTGACTGCCCAAGAAAGTGATTGAAGATCTCCTTTGATCCAAAGTGTTTGTGGGGGGAGTGGTAAGCCCTCAAGGCTTGTTTATCTGGGAAAAACTTGCATCTGCTTCCCAAGGGGCACAGTGCAGGGTGGGGTGTTCCCCGCACTTTATCTCTTCACCCTGGAGACAGGGTTCCTTTAATCTCCCATCCTCCTGTTTGGCAAGGGAAGTCAGGGCAGTCTCACTGGCTTCTCATGGATGCTTTGAAGGTTTCTCATTGTCTTCCGGGTGTCTCAGTTTCATTACAGTGAGGTTAGATGTGACCTCTCTCTCTCTCTCTCTCTCTCTCTCTCTCTCTGATTTTCTCTGTCTCTCTCTGACTGTGCCTCTCTGTCTCTTTGTCTCTCAATGTGTTTGTCTATCTGACTCTGTGTCTCTCTCTGACTCTGTGTCTCTGTCTCTCTCTGTCTCAGTCTCTTTCTGTGTGTCTTTCTCTGATTCTGTCTGCCTCTGTGTGTGTGTGTCTATCTGCCTCTCTCTGTCTTTCTCTCTCTCTCTCTGACTCTGTAGCTGTCTCTTTGACCCTGTCTCTCTCTCCCTGACTCTCTCTGTCTCTATGTGTGTCTCTCTGATTCTGTTTCTGTCTGTCTGTCTGTCTGTCTGTCTGTCTGTCTGTCTCGCTCCCCGCTCTCTTTCTCTTAAGCCACACCTGCCATGTTGCAGCTGTGGAGGTCAGAGAACTGCCTTGAGTGTCTGTCCGTCTTCACCTTCCACCTTGCTGTGTAGCCCAGGCTAGCCAGCCTGTGAGCTTCTGGGATTCTCCTGTTTCTGTCTTCCATCTCACCTTAGTGAGATTACGGATGCTCCAGATCCTGTCAGTTTTATGTGGGTTCTGGGAACTTGAGCTCGCTCCCTTTTACTCATTATGGGTTTTATGGCACCAGCTCCGCAGCTCTACTTTCTTTAATTTCTTAATCGATTCTGAGCCATATAAATTCTGCTTTCTGAGTCAACGGGCTCCACTTGGCATCGTCTCGAGACGCCTCTCTTAACGTTACCTCTGCTCCATTCTCATGGTTTCCTCCAGGGACTTCTCTGAGACATAACTTAGGCTTTTAAATTCTCTTTCCTACCTTTTTACTTAGCAGTTAGCAGAATGTCTGTGAGGGTGAAAACATGGCAGGGTTGCCACTACCCAGCATGCCGCTGTGAACGTTTGAAATGTAGCTGGTGCACCTGAAGAAACGAGCTTTAATTCATCTAATTTGAATTAACTAATTCAAATACAATTACTTTATTTTATTTTATTTTATTTTAGGAGACAGAGTTTCTCTGTGTAGCCCTGGCTGTCTTGGAACTTGCTCTGTAGACCAGCCTGGCCTCAAACTCAGAGATCTGCCTGCCTCTGAGTGCTGGGATTAAAGGCATGTGCCACCATACCTGGCCTTCAAATTCAAATGTAGATAGTAGTGTGCAGCAGAGACTGTTGCATTAGACTAAACAGATGGACTTTTCCAATCATTATTTATCTCTGTATCTCTTACCCCTTACCGGGGAGGAAGGCATAGCCCAGATTAGTCTAGGACTCACGATCATCCTACCTCTTTAGGCGCACCACAGATTTAGCTCCTTAGCTCTCTGCATTGCATCCTTGGGAGGTTATTTCCTTACAGCTATTTTCCATTTTGAAAATTCTCTCCTTAGCCATTTAACCTGCACTTTAGCTGTTTATTCAGTTTTGGCGTTATAAACTATACTATTTATAAAGTGTTAAACATTTCTAAGTGTGCCTTCTTCTAGCTGGCCCAAGTGGACAGCTCCGTGTGCCACGCATTGTTCATCCTGTCCTGGGCTTGCTTGGTCTGCAGATGCTGCTGGTGTGGGACAGTTCGTCTATCCAGCCATCAGATGATGTTTCTGGTCCGTCTACTTGATTTTTCTGAGATACTGGCTGACTTCAACTCACTATGTAGCTAAGGGGGACCTTAAACCTGAGATCCTCCTGCCTCCACACTCCTAGTGCTCACATGGCAGGTACATACCACCATGCTTGCTTTATGCAGTGCTAGAGATCGCATCAAGGCTCTGTGTGTGCTGAGAAACACTCTACCAGCTATCTGACACCCCTTTGCTCCTGTCTCCTGACATTTTACAGCCTGGGATGACTTGTGGTGAGGCTCAACCCATGTACTTATTACTGGAGAACACTGGGAAGGGTTAGAGAAACAGCAAGGGATGGGATGGTGCCCTGGGTGAAACAGCCTACTCTGAGGCTGGGGGATTGCTGTTGGCTCTGACTGCTGAGTTAAGAAGCCAGGGACCTTGCTGTGAAATGGGAGACAGAGACAGAGACAGGCGTGCGCGCATGCGCGCGCGTGCACACACACACACACACACACACACAAACACACACAAACACACACACACACATGGGAGAGAGACACACACACACACACACACACACACAGAGAGAGAGAGAGAGAGAGAGAGAGAGAGAGAGAGGGAGAGGGAGAGAGAGAGAGAGAGAGAGAGAGAGAGAGAGAGAGAGTTGAGAGAAAGACCTTGTTGTCATGTTCTCTGACTGCAGAGGAAAAGGCCAGTTGGTTGCTGTCCTTGCACAAGAAGAGAATGTCTCTACCCGAACAGGCACCATTGGCAACTGTGGAGATTTACGCTCTCAAATTATTGATCACACTGTTCCTTGGGCCCAGGGATGGCAAGCTCCTTTCCAACCTTTGGGGCCCTGTTTACATGTTGTTGCTGTCAGGGAACCCTTTCCTGGTCACTGGTGTCATCTGTCACACACACACACACACACACACACACACACACACACACACACACACACGCCACCATCACAAGAACACAAGCCCTTACTAACTCAGGACATTTTCTGACATGGGCATGCACCTCTCACCTTGGAAACCAATTTAGTCTCTGAAATCACTGGACCAGCATCCATGTCGCCTCTAGCCTTCCATAGGAGAGGGAGCTGGTTGGCCCTGGGCGTCTCCAGTACCTAGCAAGGTGCTAAACCAGAGCAGATGTTTATCAGCTGACTCTTGTGTTTCTAGAAAGTGCAGCCGCTTTCAAAAGCATCTACTTGCCTGTTTTGTGATCTAAGCACCCCCGCACCCACACCCCATAGCGAGTCACTGGGGATAGGGTGGAGTGGGGTGGGATGCTCTCAAGGCGCCTGCCTGGAGGGCTAAGAGAAGGGAGCAGGGAGGAGGAGGAGAAGGAAAAGACGGAGGAAGAAGAGAAGGAAGAGGAGGAGAAGGAGGAGAAGGAGGAGGAAGAGGAGGAGGAGGAGGAGGAGGAGGAGGAGGAGGAAGAGAAGGAAGAGGAGGAAGATCAGGAGGAGGAAAATCAGGAGGAGGAGGAGGACCAGGAGAGGCAGGTTGGTCTCTTGCCAGCCACCTCCTCTCTCCTAGGCCATAGCCTGCAGCTGGCTGTTCCTCATAACTATCCTGAGTTCTTTGTCCTTTCCTCTGTGCCTGCGGCAAGGTCTGTCCACCTGACGTGACTGACATTGATGCCCCAATCATTCTTTGCCCCTGGGATGTCTTGTGCTTTGTGGGGACTGAGCCATTTACCTGAACTTAGCCCACAGGGTCCCTGCAAACAGTCTACATACACCAACCAGGATTGAGCAGCTTGTGCTGCCCTGGGCTCAGATCTCAGGTCATCCTGATCTAGCAGCCAGCCAGACTCAGGTCAAAGATCCCTGTCGTTGGCCAGCAATGAGGAAACCCCCACCAGCATCTTCACAACCAAAGTGGAGTTACTATTTTTAAATCCTGCTCTAGGACATGAAAGTGACCTGTGATCGCTGCTGAAGGCCACCGCGTGGTCTGAAGTGTGCTGAGGAAGCTCGGCCACAGTGCCTAGGAAACAGGAGCAACAGATGGAGTCCTAGCTCACAGGACCAGGGACGGCTTAGGTCCTAGTGAGCATAGAGGCAGAGCCTGCAGGTGGCTACCAAGCTGAGCCCCCAGCATACCCCTCAGTTATGCTACCAGGCCTCACAGGAAGTGACAAAGCTGAAAAGTGCCACTTTGACCAAGCATCATTGCTTTGTGTTTTTCCCAGAATCACAATTTTTTTTTTTTTTTGCTTTTACTGTGGCCACCATTGCCTCACAGGTCTCTGGCCTCAAAGGATCTCCTTCTCTGTGGCTCCTCCTCTACATCACAGGAATTGGCTTCCTGGGCATGGCCAGCCTCCACTCCGTTCTGTGCTTTGCAATTATTTCCAATATTACACAGTTTTCCAGCAATTGTTTCGCTACAAAACCAGTTACCGAAAGCTTCCTATTTCTGCCTTGGTAATCTGTTCTACTGCCTAATAACATCTCTATCTGGGAAGTTCTTTTTATGGTCTAATCTGTTATAGAAGCTTATTTTTACCCCCAGCTCACTGTCCTGAGATTCCCACATCTGCCTTTCTGTTAGCATGTTTCCTAGGTAACCCTGCTCGAACACAGGTGGCCATGGCAGGTGGATCCTATGAGAAGCGAGGACCTATGAGCAGAGGGCCTCCAGAGAGTGGAGACTGTGAGGCTGAGTCTGCCCAGCCACTGGGAGCAAAGTTGGGGTGATAGGGGATGAGAACCTTGGGGATGCTGGATCCCCACTTAGAAGTCATATGTTTCTGTATCTACCTGACACCATGATGCCATAGCTGGTCTACCATTCTCAGGACAGCTCATGACTCTGGGCTTAGCTCAGCCAGCTACTGTTGTCCCATGGTCCCTGTGATAGCCCATATGCCCACTGGGATACAGGAGCCACCACTGAGCTAATTCAGAGACCAGGGTGAGGCACTTGGGGGGTGTTTCCTTTGCCGGGATTATCCTTATTTGTTGTTACAGTTTTGAGACAGGGTCTCATGTAGCTTATTCCCGAAGTGAACTTTCTATGTAGCTGAGGCTCGTCTTGAACTCCTGATCCTCCAGTCTCCACCTCCCAAGTGCTGGGATCATGGGTGTGCATCACAGTATCTGACTCCTCTTGGATCATCTTGCCATTCAAAGCAAACCATCACACAGCCTTGATGCCCCCTCAAAATGCTTCTCAACTAAGTGTCCCCAGAAGTTCTCTAGGCTTGAGCTAGGTCCCATTGTTTATGTCGCCAAGATCCAGGGCAGGCTTGCAGGCCTGTAGCTGGGCAGTGGCGAGGTAGTTTCTTCCCCAGTGATGAAAGCTTCCAGGGGGTTGGGGTGGCATAATTCTTACAGCCTGGATACTGCAGGAAGGCGCCAAGGGAAGATGGCTGTCCACTTTGACATGCTCCATACTGATCCTAGAGTCACGGTTGTGCGTGCAGCCATGGCTGGTGTCCCGGTGCATTCACCACCACAGCCGGCTGAAGCCCCTTTAGAATCCTTGAATACGTAGCCTGGGGCAGAGGTCGCCAGGAAACTTCTCCCCACTTGCAAAGGCCTTGTTTGTGCTTCCCCTCCTGTTCTAACAGCTGGTGCTGTTTCCCCGCTCTGATTGTGTCTGTCGGAAATCTCACCCCAGCTTATCCTGTCTTGGGCTACTATGCTGCCTCTCTGAGCCTCAGTTTCCCCATATCCGGGGCTGAGACAGTGATATTTAATTCAAGGACTTTAGCGAGGACTCGCTGATTAAGAAGACCGATGCTCCCTCTTAAGTTCTATGTACATCCTCGACCCCAGCCCCAAGCCTGGCACATAGGCTGGAGACTCAAAGACACTATTTACAGGACGACTTAATGCGTTTATGTGAAGTGCCTAGCACATGCCTGGGACAGCGGCACTCAATGCCATACCATACTGTCCCAGCTTCCTCACTACTCTCTGCCCAAAGGCAGGCCTTTGCCCTCCTGCTGACTCCCTATTCAGCCCTGGCTTAGAACAGCTCTCCATGTTGGTGGGCATACATCCATGTTGGTGGGCTCTGGGGCAGTAGGAGTCCACTGCAGGCGCCCATTGGCAACACCCCTGGAAGGGTAAAACCTATGCTTTGTCTCTGAGATCCCAGGACTCCGGGAGACAAGGTGAAAGGTGGCTACATTCCTTGGCTTCAGGAAGCTGGTCCCCAGTCTCTAGGGCGGTTCTGAGGGAGGACTCCTGTCCTTTCCACCACACTGGCTAGACACCCACAGTGCTGGGGGTCAGGAAAGGAATGTGGCCGCCCAGTAGAAGAGAGCAGGGGGCTCCTGTGGCACCAGATCTCTGCCAACAAGATGGAGCATGGACCCAGGGAGGTGAGCACGGAAACTACCCAGTCTGGAGGTGGCAAAGTTATGGGCCCAGACCTGACCGGGGGCCATGGGTCCCCTTCATTTGCTGGATGTCAGTTTTCTAAGACTAACTGTTAGTGTTGAAGTCCTGGGGTCCTGCATTGCGTCTGTGGCCGCTTGCAAGGTCAAGAGCTCTGGAAACATCTGGCCAGCATCCTCCCCTGGCTTGCCAAGGTTGGTTAAGGCCTCTTCCTTTATGTGGGCCAGATGCTGCCAGCGATGCTGACTCCCCTGTCTGCCGGCTCTCCCCAGGCCTCTGAGTACTGGACTGGCATATGGCCAGCTCACAGAGGTGGGCCCGAGTCCCTGTCACCCCACTGTGTATTTTGCAGCGTAGCCTATCAGAGCTGTCCTGAAGACACAGATGTGAGCAATTGGAGCCCATTTTACCAAGTCCCACAGTCCATTGCTTTTCCTCCTCGGAGTAGACTTCAACCTCCTGAAGGCCGCCACAAGGGGGTGAGGACAGGGGAGCACGGGGGGCCCCTCTCTGGCTGTGGTGAAGCCTACCTAGCCTTGGTTGCTAGCCCAGTTCACTTTCACAGGGCCTCCTGTAGCCCCGAGACAAGCGGCTGTAACGTTAGGCCCTTTTCTCCATGTACTGTTTCCACTTTGTAACAGCTGAGGTGTCCCATCTCCCCCTTACAGAGGGAGAGCAGAGACTTTGAGGTACTGGGTGCCTGGCTGAGGGACACGCAGCACTGGCTCCTGAGATGGACCTTGCTTATACTCTTTTCTGCAGCAGGGGGATGCCGGTCAACTCTGCTAGCGCAGCTGGCTCTAAACGTGCATTTCTTGCACACACCGGGCAGGAGGGAAGGAAGCTTGGATTAACTCACTGCAATTCATGATCTCAGCCATTTGTCTCTCCATTTCCTAGAGCAGTGGCTCTCATTAGCAGTGTTCCTAATGCTGGGGCTCTTCAATACAGTTCCTCAGGTTGTGGTGACCACCCCCACCCCAAACACACCACAATAAATGACTTCCAAGGCTACTTCATAACTGTAATTTTGCTACTGTTATGGATCATATCAGTTAAATCATATTAAATATCCGTGTCTTCAGATCGTCTTAGATGACCCCTTTGAAAGGGTCATTTAACCCCAGAAGGGGTTGTGACCCACAGGTTGAGAACCACTGTCTTAGTCAATTCTCATGTCCCTTTGTCTTGTGTCCTATCTTTGTGACTCTGACCCCTTGCAGTGACACTTGACAGAAGCTACCTTCTCCCTTCCCTGGCTCTTAGAGTGTCCTCATGATCAGTTTCCAAGATACCCCCAGAGGTGCCAGCCTCCAACCGAGATAGGATGCTTGCCCTGTCCTGAAGCAGGGCCAACGTGAATGTGAATCCAGCATGCTTAGCTCATCCTAGGGTCAGCAATTAGGCATCCCAGAATTCCCACAGGGTTCCCTAGAGGGTAAGAGACCCAGGCACTGGTAGGATGGAATTGCCCATCTCCTGGGCCCTATATAACAGACACAAAGCCTCCTACAGCTGGGACAGTAGGCAGCAGGATGTGAAATGCACCCCTGATCCCAGCCTCTTAGCTAACTGCTGGGGATCCTGGTGTCCCTGTGGGCATAGCTCAGAATACCCATACTACACCTATAGTTGCCAAACCTGGCACCTGACTCTTTGCATCTTTTGCTTGTTTTTAAGAGACAGGGTCTCCTGTAGCCCAGGCTGGTCTCAAATTCCTTAGGTAACAAGCTGAGGATGACCTTGAACTCCCGATCTTGCCCCCCTCCCCTCCTAAGTTCTGGTATTACAGGTATATGTCACCACACTTAGGCGATGATGAGGCTTTCATCCATGCCAGACAGGCATGCTGCCAGTGGCACTACAACGCCAGCTTCACTTTGCCTGTTGGTCCTGGAGTTGCTGGCGTGTGCTACCATGCCTGGATTTTCACCTCAGTTTTTACATGCACTGATCCAGCAGACGTGGACCTCAGGGGCTTCCATGTCTAGGCAGTGCCGAGACAAGCAAGCTCAGGCCTCCCTGGAGAACCCCTGACTCAGCACCTCACAGCTCTGCGTCCTGGACCAAACGGTGTCAGATGACATCATACGCCCCACTGTTTCTTAGAGTATGACCCACACCGCTAGATTAAAAGACCTGGTTCTGGATTCCGCTAACCCTGGGAAGCAGTGAATGGGAGAATGTAAGATATTCTCCTGCATGGCAGAACCTTAGGGCCTTCATGAATGTATACGCTCTGTTAAGATCTACATACAGTACAGTTCCTCGAACCTATTGACCAAGATTTTTTTTTCCCTCCCAGAGGAACATTACACTGCAGCTCAAGGTCTGAGAATGGGAAGCTCTGGGTCTCAGTGCTGGGTTAGACAGGAACACTCTTTTTGGCTACAGGCAAGTCCCTCCCATCTGTGATTGCAGGAGGGGCCGTGCAGAGGCTACCGAGAGACCCTTATTCCAGAACTCTTGTCTCCTATACCTGGGCTGGCTGGGTAGCCGAAGTAACCTCTGCAAATAGCTGATTCTCACCTGTGCAAGGAGGTGTCCTGCCTACCCAATGGCTGGTGACCAGTTAACTAGGTTATCTCTGTCTGGGCTGAATCTCCTGTGTGGACATCCCTGCAGGAGCCTTGGGCCTCTATCTTATTCTCCCCATTGTGCAGCTGCAGAAACTGAGGCCCGACAAGTTGAATACCTTGTTGAAAATTACTAGGTAGAGAGAATGGCGACTGAGTTCAGACCCAGAACCAGCACTTGGAATTCTACCTCCCTCTGTCTGCCTTCGAAAGGCAGCCATAAACCGGGAAAGGGTTATGACCCGGGAGCATGGTTGCTAAATGCAGCCAATTTAGCTGCTAAATGCAGCTAAATGTTTTGTTGAGGTTCACAGCTTTGAAGGGAGGGTCTCTGGCCTCACCGTGCAGGCTTTCCAAAGCCACTAGCTCCATTTCCATATTTCTCTGGTAAAGGGCGAGCATATACCGTCTGTCAGGTGGGGAGAAGGACTGTGGGGAGTGGCCTTCTGCAGAGCCTGCATTCTCTCCTTACCCTGGAAACAGCCGGCAGGCCCCACCTGAGAGACACACTCTAACCCTAACCCTAACCCATCCCAGCCTATGCACTGTCTTAATGCTACAGAGCCTTCCAGAAGCCAGAACTTGGGATTGAGCAGTCACGTGTGGACCAGGGGTGAAGGCCCAAAGAAGGCTGCAGACAATGCTCTATGTAACCCAGTCCAGGGGCTTCTGAGATGATGGGCCACAGAGGGGTGACTTCTGCCTGGTGTGTCTTATAAGAAAAGCTGAGGCACAGAGAGAGAAAACAATTTGCCCATGGTCAGAGTCCAAGATCAATCTGGGAGAAGGGAGTTGGACATCTGGACCAGGGAAAGCCCAGCTTTCTCAGGAGCCTGAGGTGGGGTGTGGGCAGACAGCTCTGGCCCCTCTGCCGCAGATCCATACCTTACTGCTCTCCCAACCCTCCCACCACGCTGTTGCTTGGTGTTGGGTGTTTGGTGTTCATAGGCTGGTGTCCGCGTGAACCACAGCTGTGTACCACGGCTCCCGGCTAAGCCTACAGGTTTACTGGGTGCTCAGAACAAACATCAGTGAGTCAAAGAGAAGGGGTTGGCCACAGTGGATGGCAAGCTTAGAACTCCTGTCTTATACTCCGTGCCTCCTGTCCATGGCTGAACATATCTAGCCACATCGGGAGACTTCTTTGGGACTCTGCTGCAGGCTTCTGAGGCTGGCAGCGGACACATTGTGAAGGCTGGTTGGCTCTGCTCAGCAGGACCCCTCGGAGCTCCTAGCGGAGTTCTCGCTGAGTAACCTGGGCTCCTGCTTGCTTGTGGTTTCTTGATCTTCCCTGAGGTGATCATGTCAGGCTCTGTAGGACATTACGTGGGCATGTTGCTGCCTCTACAGCCTGTACTCTGGAACCAGCTTCCACTGTGCTGGAGAGCATGCCCAGTATGGGCCTAAATCCTGAGGTCTTAACCCCAGGCCTTCCAATTCAGCAGGGAGTGGGATGAGGCCAGGGACTCTATGCCCTAGAACCAACTACTGGTCTACCTGTGTCCACCAAACTTCATTTTTTTTTCTTCTGAGACAGGGTTTCTCTGTGTAGCCCTGGCTGTCCCGGAACTCACTCTGTAGACCAGGCTGGCCTCAAACTCAGAAATCCGCCTGCCTCTGCCTCCCAAGTGCTGGGATTAAAGGCGTGCGCCACCACCGCCAGGCCCAAACTTCTACCTTTTCTGTTTCCCTCACTTATTGTGTCAAGGGACCCCTACACAGAAGGCTGGTGTGTAATATAAGCCCCCAGCTCTGGGTGAAGGCAGTATATAACAGCCCAGCCTGTTAATCACTCAGCAGCTTTGAGTCCTTTAATCGATCTCCGTGGAGCCCCTCAGACTTCACAATTTACAAACTTCCCATTTATGACTCATCTTCTTTGGGTCAAGAAACTGACCCACAGAGACGGCATCCTCGGGGCTTGGTCTAACCCTCCTAGTGAAGCTTTCTGGGGGGGGTGTTATTTTTTGGCTTTCTGTTGATTGCCTGGCCCTAGTGGGGACCTTGATGCCAGGAGTACACCTGAAACCATACAGCAATGCCACCAAGAGCAGGCTCATCCTGACAAGACTCTGTCTCTTCCTGACTCTACGCAAGAACGTCGCCTCTCTGTGCATTGGTTAACCAGTGTGCATTTCTCTTGGAGAGTTCCTGGAAGAAAGAGGGGAGTTTAAAGAACTCGTTGTGAGCAAGAGAGAGACCATGGCTGCTGGCACACATCTCCTTATAAAAGCCATACCTTGGTGACCCTGAGTTTCCGTTTCAAAGGCACAGCTTAGGGTAGCGACTGCTTCCCTGGGTACACACCTCTGCATGATAGCCATGAACAAAGTCTCTCTCAGTGCTGGAGAGGAGGCAGGCTGCTGCTGGGCCTGCTGACGCCATGGCCTAAGTCTGAGCCTAAGCTTCCCTACTGCAGAGCAGAGGAGCCCAATGGATGTTTCTTCACTGTAACTCGAGATGGTCGTGCCCTTGGGATCGGCAGCTGGAGGGACCCAGGTTCCCACATCCCATGCCTTTCCCTTGCCCTCCCTGCAGGAACCAGTGTTGGGTTAGTTGTTTCAGATCGTACACCAATAGTTGGTCCTTGGGCATAAATAGTCTGGCCCTCCTATCTCGCACTGAACTTAAACCCATTACAAGTCAGGAAGCACACATCATGGTCTTCACCTCTGAGCTTGTAAGAAGGAGTGGGGTATGCGCTGTACACACAAGCTTACTGGGGCTCATGGACCTCATACCTCACTAAAATCAGGAGTGAAGGCAGAGCTGGAAGTTAAGACCCAGTCATGGGCTCTCTCGCTTTGGCTCTTGCCTTCTTGGTCCCACTCTCTCCCCATTCCCTTTCCTCTCTCCCCATTCCCTCCCCGCCTTCTACACAGCTCATGGCCGGCCTCTACTTCTTTACTCTTTCTCTGCCTTTCTTTGCCTCTACGGCCTTCTTGACTCCCCTCCCCATGCCCTGAATATGCTCTATTCTATACTAAAACCAAACCTTACCAAACCAAAACAAAACCCCAGATATGGCCTGGGACCTACTGGAAACTGCAAGCATCCGTGCAATGGGACAATGGCTTCCCAACCGTTGGGTTCTCAACTGCTGCTTCCTAGTGACATCCACTACCTCCTGGTGATGCAATCAATAGAAAGCAACCAGGGAGTTCCCCAAACCAAAACTCACTAGAGTAGACTTCATCCTGATGTCCCTATAATACCCAGTGTGTGTGTGTGTGTGTGTGTGTGTGTGTGTGTGTGTGTGTGTTTGTTATATAGAATCTAGTGCAGCCCAGGCTGGCCTCATTTTCTTATACAGCCGAAGGTGACCCTGGCCTTTGGATCCTCAGCCTTCCTATCCATGCGCTGTTATTAGGTGGTCTAGAGATGGAACCCATGCTATGCAAGTCCTCTGTTAGACTCCTGAAATATATCCCAGAGCTCTGGTCTTGCTTCTCAAACACTAATTCTCTGGAGACCTTGCTCTCTGGGATACAGCTGTGTACAGCTGTGGAGAACACAGGCTAATACATCACAGCTGCTTATTCAAGCATCTTCCCTGACCTGGGTCTCAGGACACCACCATGCAGGGGTAGCTGGGGAGGCCATTACCACATCCCAGCGGCCATCACAGAGGCAGACCCCCCAGTGTGCTGTGGAGCATTGATATCTAAAGATCATCTACCATACAGACAGGGTTTCTCTGTGTAGTCCTAGCTGTCCTGGAACTTGCTCTATCGATCAGGCTGGCCTCGAACCCAGAGATCTGCCTCTGTGCTGAAATTAAAGGTGTGCACTACTACCAACCAGCCAGGTTCTTTCTATACTCACAAGGAACTATTTTATAGTACACATTTCTGTAGCTGTTCTTTATCAGCTTAGGGTGGACGGACCCCACCTAGTGGAGAGGGATGTGGGGTAAGGGGGTCTCTCTGAGGCCTCTTTGGTTAAAATGTAAGTTTGAGGTGTTCAAAACCGTATTGTTGGAAAGCCAGACCTGATGGTGCCTGCTTCTGATACCAGCTACCAGAGAGTATGAGGCAGGAGAATTTCAAGTATAAGACCAGCCTATACAACTTACTGAGTCCTGTCTCTAAATAAAAAATAAATAAATGAATGAATAAGAGTACAGCACATGTCTAACACGCATGAGCATCGGTTTCAGTCTCCCGTACTGCCCTTCATTTCCAAAGGCCAAGATTCCACAGTGCAGCCAGCCCTCACTTGGGTTCCCAGAGCACAGATAAAGCCAACAGCAGTGAGCCAGTGCCAGTGTCGAGGGGGGCAGCTCTGGGCCACTTGCTGATTCACCCGTTAGGGTTGCCCTGCCCTGCGGGAGATGAGCTGGCTCTCCAGTCCATAGCTCAGGTATGACAGGATTGGGCTTGGCCAACAGGATAAATGCAGATGGTACTGGTGCCCTTCTGGCCAGGAGGAAGGACCCAGAACTTGCGCTGGACCCCAGCCTGCGCCTGCTGTGTAGTCTGGGCATACACCTGTGGGGGTAGGACTTTTGGGCACATGAAATAAAGCTGATGGGAAGATTGTGTTACAGCAATAAATAGTATCAGGCAGGACCAGAGGCCATGGTGTGAGCCAGTGGGGGTGAGGCCTTCCAGCCAGGTCCTGCTGAGCAGGAAGGCACCCCAGAGGGTAGGCATATACAGAGCCTGGCCCCTCCCAGTTCTAGATGCTGGGGTTCAGCCAGACACCCCTGCCTCAAAGCCCTGGGTTCCATGCCCAGCACTGCACAGTTCAGGCAAGGAGTGCTTACCTACAATTCCTACACTCACAGATGTGACTTAGCCTCAGGTTCCTCAGGGGTAACACAGGCTGCGGTTAACTGAATTAATACATGGAATACACAGCATGGAGCCTGGCCCGTGGCATACACTTGATGAATGTTAGATATTATTGTTGTTACTATTATTTGTTACACGGGTTGGAGCCTGGTAGTATGATTGGGGAAAGCATGCAGAAAGGCTACTGAGGATCGCTCTGGAGGGTTGAGTACTGCACAAGCCAGGGCATCAGTTGCCCGTTACCTCAGGACTTCAGTATCTTCCTAAGGAACAACATACAACCCACACAGCACGAACACTGGCTCTGGATGCTCTGGTCACTCCACTCCAGTGTGACTAACAGGGGCCATCTGGAGGGTATTCTTTTAATAAGGAGGTGCTGGCGGGGCACTGCAGCTTAATGGTCGGTGTTTCCTTAGCATAAACAAAAGCTCTGGGTTCTAATCCCCCCGCCACCCAACCCTGGTATGGCCGTTGATAAGAGAAAAGTGCAAAGGCGGTGAGGGGGAACTTCTGAGCCAGTGTGGCCCCACTCTTAAGTGGTAGAGCTGTACAAAGGCCAGCTTGCACTTTGACCAAATCACGCTTTTCTGAGCACAAATTTTCCCCATGTTTATTTACTTATTCATTTTTTAAACCAGCATTGAGAGGCTGGGCTAGTTCTCGAACAGCAAATAAACTTCATCCTTGCAAGTCTGACTTGAGGCTTTGGAAAATGAGAAGTCTGAGGCTATTCTTGAATGGGTAGGGAGGAGCCCGATTGATTAGTAATGTCTGCATGAGGCCGGGCACAGACTGCTGCGTCTCAGGTATGAACATGCCTGCTTCGCTTCAGTTAGCCTTGTGGTGGCTTCTCAATCCTGGCTGCTGGCTACAAGCGCCGGAGAGATAAAAAGCCTCTGGCTCTAGGGAGCACGGACATGGACAGTGTCCCCTCTAAAGGCATGGCCATTGAGAACTCCGAGGGTCAAAGTTCCTTATTGTCCCTAGCATCCCTGCCCC
>NW_022196900.1:98723691-98758216 GCF_008632895.1 Mastomys coucha
ACTTCATTGACCTTGGAGCGCGGTGTGCCTTTATCTATGCTGCCTGCATGCAGAGCTGGAAGAGGCATTCAAATGCAGTCTTCCATGAGTCTTGTTTCTGGGCACACACACGTGCGCGTGCACACACACACACACACACACACACACACACACACACACACAAAGGAAACTACAATGGCTACAACCAGAATGTGAGGTTTGCTAGATTGGCTCTTCCCAGGACATATGGGGGAACCAGAGTTTGGCCCTCCCTGGGGTAGGGGGCTCTTGTGAAACTGAGACAAAAGCCTAGTCTGCCCTGCTCTGCCCTGTCCCCGATGTCTCTTTTAAGCAACTGGATGCCTGAGGACATGGAGATCTACTGAGGCCTGAGGAAAATCAGAGCCACAGACAGCTCTGACCTCTGGACAGAGTGTGAGGGGAGGGAAGGGAGGCCGTGAAAGCTGGGGGGGCCTCTGAGCTCCAGGGAGTGGGGGATCCTGGGCCGGGAGGTGCTGCGTTACAATGTGAGTAGCCCCGGATGCCTATTGCGCCTCCAAATTAGGAGGGGCGACCCAGGCAAGATGTTCTGGGAGTCCACCTGGCTTGGCCTCCTTCAGGGGACTTAGCATCCAACCAGCTTTCCCCGGTCCCTCCTGTCACCCAGCCTAGGAATTTCATAGTGTGGTGGTCATGCAAGTTGTGCCTCCTGCAGGGACACGGCTCCCCCTTGGAGCAACGTAGAAACAATCAAATCACATAGAATTCCATCATATTTTAAAATAAGCTTTATTTAGACTTTTTTTTTTTAATATTTTATATTTTGCATCCATGCCTTCGAGGAACCTCTCCCATGGGAAGAGGTCATTTTCATCTAGAGTTACCCATAACTCAGTCCCTATTTGATGTGGTTCTCTCAAATAAATCATCCTTAGTAACTCATAGGATGATCTCCTAATTTCCAAAAACTGAAACGAAAAAGAATGACTAAGTCATTACCAGGAGACGTTGCAATCTTATTTTCTTGTAAGTAAAAGGAAAGGGGGGTAGGAAGCATAAAAAACAAAATAAAATAAAACCCAAAAATTCAGGGGGTAGGGGTAGTGTTTTCTAAGACCAGCTCTGGCCTCTCTCCCTCACCACCAGGCTGGGTTAGTCAGCTGGTCTGAAAGGGTTGTGTACACAGGGAGGCATTAGGTGTCCTCTGCCTGCTCTCTCTCCGCCTCTGGGGCCAGGTTGGGAAGGAAGAGGTGACCTGGTGGGGGCTTTTGGGCTTGTTTTTAGAGACTTTGGACACAAGATCCTATACACTCCAGATGTTCTACCCAGCATTGAAAAAAAATCTCTTTTCAAGAGTTGAGAATGTTTCCGTTAGCGTTAGCGGGAGCACCGCAGTGGCCACGAAGGATGCGGGATGAGTTGTTAGTGGTTTAGGATCAGTTAAAAGGGGATGGGGAGGGACAGAAGGAGGAAACTGAGTTCCGGGGAGTAGGGCAGTACTGGCTGGAAACTTGTGGCTTCTCCATGCCCCGGCAAGGCCCCGTGGGGACAGTGCTGCCCCGACAAACAGGCGCAGGCACCTGCTAGCCCTCTTGGGCTTCGTCTGCTTGAGCCACTGATACAATCGGAGGACAGGGCTCTGGGAATCATGGGAAAGTTCACTTCTGGCCAAAGAAGCCAACAGGACAAAAGAGGGCAGAGGGTTTGCCTGCTAGATACTGTCCCCAACAGCCCTTCCCAGAAGATGGGCATCCTCTTTGTTGACACTGGCCTGGCCTATGTTCGGAATAAACTAAGGATGGAGAGGCATTGTGTGTGCCACCGGGAGCCTCTTGCCCACTGACTCACGCCCAGATGTCTGGTTAGACCCCGTGGATGTGCTCAGGCTACCCTTCCCCGGACTCAATCGACGTGACTCCAAAGACAGGCCCAAGAGAGGGGGACTGTGACTGTCAGTGCACTGCTCACTGAAGTCATGATCTGTATGTCAGATAAATAAATATATATATATATAAAGAGAGAAATATATATAGAGAGAAAGGCCAGAGCAGAAGGTGGGAGTCCTCTCATGCAGGGACAGCAGCCGGGAGAGACAGAAAAGAGAAAAAAGAAATAAGCAAGCTGGTCGTCTGAGGTCCCCAGCTCTAGCCACCTGAATTCTACCTTGCACAGTGTCTGCAGCGGCATGAACACAGAATAGACAAGTCAGCAGAAACGCCCGCCTCCCGCCCACCCCGTGGAAAAATATACATTCCAATATTTACGTAATAATTTAGATAGAATACGTTTTCTGCATTTGTGCAAATAAATTAAATGCAACAGTTTTCTTTCTCTCTTTTTGTTCCATAAAGAAAGAAACAGCAACACAATTTAAAAACAGGCAGGCCATTAAAAAGAGCCCATGACCCCCTATAAACACTGTAGCCCAGCCAAGAAGTCTTGGATGTGCTCACGAGTCTCTGCGGTGACCTTACCCTGACGACGATGGCGGGGTGTTTTTGTGGTTAAAGTGACTCGGGCATACCCCGAGAACAGGGTCTGGTCCCACATGTTCACACCAAAGAAGGGTTGGGAGAAGGGGAACATGAAACACAGACCACATCGTTGGTGACATGGGCTGCAGTAAGAGTAGCGGCTGGACCAGGGACTTTACAAGCACAAAGTGCACACTACTTCTGTTATTTACAAATACACAGCAGTCCTTCAAGTGTTCAAGTTTCATAAAAAGGAGGAGGAGGGAGGAGAAAGGGGCAAATTAAAAACAAAAACACAACAGATTAAACAACAAACCAACAAACAAAACCCCCAAAACATCGAGAAACAAAACAAACGAGAAAAACAAACACAAGTGTATCGCTCAGAGACAACAGCGTTGACAGAGTCACACACAGTTTGTGGTATGTACATCGATTACAGAGGTGACGACGCGGAGGGGGCCGGGGGTCACATTTGTGTTTCTGCCTGTTCCAGGCGCTTGGCTACACACACCCAGGAGGATGAGTGCATCCGTGTGCACACACACACCCCACACAGGCTCCGCACCCTCCCCCCACACACACTCTCGCACGCTCCATGGCTCATCCACACACACAGACACGCCCGTGGGCAATGGGTGAAGGGCGGTGGGTTATCACCAGTCCGCGTCTTCCTCTATGTAATAATCAGGGGCCGTACCATCAAAGAGGCCCGGGTCGAGGGACTTCCGTTGCTTCCCTCTGGCGAAGACTCGAGAGATGGAGCCAAATCCCATCTTCTCCTTCTTCTTTTTCCGTTTTTGGTCTTCAAGATCCTCTAGTGA
The DNA here is from genome assembly GCF_008632895.1 of Mastomys coucha. NCBI lineage: Eukaryota > Metazoa > Chordata > Mammalia > Rodentia > Muridae > Mastomys > Mastomys coucha. The sequence goes on from NW_022196900.1 coordinate 98,726,969, forward strand.
CTGAGGCCGGGGGAGAAGAACAAAGATAAAGTTAGCCTGGCAGGGAGGGGTAGCTGTGGAGAAGTCATGGTCAGGAACACAGTGAGGGATGGAGAACGTAGGTAAGAAGCTGGGCTCTGGGGCTGGAGTCCCAGGAGCCTGTCCCTTCCCCTAGGTTAGTTTTAAAAACCTCTCATAGCTAGTAAACAGAACCCACCAAGGTTGTCCTGAGCGCATCGCTGATGCAAGACAAAGATGCTTAGACTGGATCCTGGATGCTCAGACATGTAGAGGCCAGGAGCTACTCTAGTTGCTTGGACTATTACTGTCATTTAAGTTCTGTTTGATGACTTAAAGGGCCAGTCGAGGGCCTACAGGGACGTACCCTCAAACCTGACAACTACTTGCAATCACTCTACTGCAGGGTAGACAGACTGTGGACAGAGCTGACGCCTTAGCACATGGCAGAGCAGAATGGGGCTAGCCTAGAAACCCTGACCTTGTAACTGCAGGTGTGGGGTAGCACCAGCAGAAAGCCTTACAAATGGCCAAGTGCTTACATGTGGTTGGTATTATCCTCAGAAAGGGTAGGGCATAAACTAGGCTTGAGGCCCAGAGAACACTTTAGAATGTCTTGGAATACAGCTCCCGACTCCAATCTGGGCTGGAATTCCCATTCTGCAGGGTCCAGGAATCAGCAGGATAAAGGTATGTGGTCTGTAGTATGGGGCTGGAGAGATGGCTCAGCAGTTAAGAGCAACAATTGCTCTTCTGGAAGACCAAGGTTCAATTCCCAGCACTCACGTGGTGGCTCACAGCTGTCTGTAGCTACAGTTCCAGGGGATCTGATATCTTCACACAGACACACATGCATGCACAACATCAATGCACATAAAATAAAAATAAGCCATTAAAAAATATGTATAAAATGTATGTATGCCTAGGGACTTTTCTAGGGGAACCCTATGCAGATGGATGGTGCACAGCCAGAAAATGTGAAGCATCATAAGACGAGAGATACTGCCCTCAAGTTCTCCTCTGTGTGCCTTTCTCATTCTTACTGCTGATAAAAATGGGGCCAGAGCTACCAGCAGCCCGGGGCTGGAAATGCCCACTGCCTGTGGTTCCTACCAGCAGCCCGGGGCTGGAAATGCCCACTGCCTGTGGTTAAAATTTTTGAAGAATGAAGCTAATGATAATCCAGAGACCGAGATGCAAGGCGAAGATGCTCACGGCAGCAGCAGGATACGGGGTGTGTGGTGTGCGCAGTGGGCTTACAGGATAGAGGTGTGTAGTGTGCACAGTGGGCTTCCAGGTCAGGCAGGGTGCATGCCAAACCTGGCTCGGGGGCTAGCACATGTGGGACTCCAAGAGGGGATCTATTTCTCTCTGTCTTGGTAGTCCTAAGATGGCATTGAGATGCTTGACAGTTCAGAGCAACATGGCTGGGAGAGGGTCGGGGGAGGGGTGTGGAGGGAGGATCCTGGCACCCAGGGAAGCTATACCCACCTGTACAATAGGGTTGTGCAGGCTCTTCTGAACTGGGCCGGGACTGTCGCCCTATAGCCAAAAGAGAAGAAGATGAAGCGGCAGACAGGACACACGGGGGCACAGGTGGCCCGTGAGGAGGGAGGTCTTCCCTGGAGGGAAGCTACCAACTCCTCCAGGGCTGCCCTGCCTCTACATGGGGACCCCACTGGAATGTCCCTCTGGGCCTTCCACACAGCTCACTGATGGGGCCTGGGCCTCATCAAGTCAGGGGACCTGAGGAACTCTCCTGCCTGTTCTTTCAACCCTTAATCCTTTGAGGCTTAAGTTCCTGCCTTAATTGGTCCATGTGTTCAATTGGAAGGTTGTTTCTACTAGGTATTTTTTTTTTCTCTAAGTAAAGAAATCAACTTTAATGGAAAAAACATTCTAAGGGGGAAGGAGGTTGAAATCGGTGATAGTGATAGATACGTTGAGCAAGCCCCGACCTCTATTCCCCAGCACTGAAAAGGAAAAACAAAACGATAGGAAACAAACAAACAACCAAATTAAACAATGAACTCAGCAGAATGCATGGTTACTAACTTACCCTGAAACCAACAGTGACTCCTACTTTGTGGAGAGGCTGTCAGAAACTGTGAGAGGGATTTAGTGTTAGTGACACTAGAGACCTGTTAGTGGCTTTCAAATCCTTCGTAGGGAATACCAGACAGCCTGTGGGTAGGTAGGCCATTTCCACAGGTCACCAACTATATCCCAGGTGGGTAGAGAAGGGACCCTTAATAGCTGTGGATGTGTAAACAATTTTACTATATCCCTGAATCACATCGGTTCTACCTAGGAGCCAACAGCCCATTGAGATTTAAACAAGGCATTACTAGGGAGACTCCTAGTGGTAGTTTCTGGAATTACAAGCACAATACATGCACATACAATCCATGAGGAAATCAAGTCACTTGGACCAAGGTCTCTTAACATCTAATGTCCCTGTACTGAGTCTTCGTTTTGGCTCTAATTAGTGGCCAGAGTGTGAGTGTTCCTTAGTCCAGTCTGTATTGATCTTATCGGTACCAGGTCAAATCCCCGAGGACAGAGGGCCACCTGGAGCCATTTTCTGGCCATTACCTGTTGAGCTAGGGAACAAAGTGCGTTTGTAGAGATTTAACAAGCAGCAGTTCAGCCTGCGGTCCAGCCTCAAGGTTTGCAAACAAAACTCAGTTGGCAGGCAGCCGAGACAGCTCCTCTGCAAAGCACCATCTTATCTAAAAGTATACAAGTTGCTTCTGGCAGCAGGTATGGGCTGAGGGCTGGCCTGTGTCAAATGCAGCTCTGGTGGCAGGGAGTCCTCCCCTGGGTGGATCTGTCAGCGGCATTCCTGTCCCTGAGTGCCTTCAGGTCACCGGGAGATGGACAGCCTGTCTGTTAAAGGATGCTGGCCTAAGGCTGGAACTCTCCACCTCTGTGCTAAAACTAAAAGTAGGCAACTCCCTGCCCACTACGGTCCTTTCAACTGAAAAAAAAAGGATGACAGAAACACTGGAGGGGTTTTCCTGGCTCTCTGTGGTGTGTCAGCCTCATCCTCTAGGCTGTGGAGAAGAGAAAATACGTTGCTACTTAAAAGAAGCCTCAGCCTACGTAAAAGAAGGGATCCTGGTCCTGCCACAGACGACGTGAAGTTTCCAGGCCAGTAATCCCACAGCGGCCTAAGCAGGCTGGGCTGCCTCTTAGATAATATGTGTGTGTGTGTGTGTGTGTGTGTGTGTGTGTGTAGCCCAGAGGCCAACTTCAGCATCCTTTCTCAGGACCCATTCATTATATTCTTTGAAACAGGGTCTTTCGCTGGCCTCGGCTCACTGGTTAAACAAGGTTGGCAGGCCAGGGAGCCCCAAGGACCCTCCTGTCTCTACCTCCATCAGTGCTGGGATTGCACACGCATTCCACTGTGCCTGACCCTTTACTGTGGATTCTGGGGACTGGACTTAGCTCTTCACGCTTACACGGCGAACGCTTTAACAACTGAGCCGTTTCAGCAGTCCTTGTAATCGTGGCTACTTTGATAATAAGCACTCTCCACGATTACTGTGGCTGGGGGAAAGGCTTCCCTCACTCATACTTGGGAAAGCTGCTGTTTTCCGTAACCGTATGCATTTGCTTATGATGGGTTATCATACATAGCATGTCCCTCTCCTGAGTGTCTCAGGCAAGGAACCATCGTCAGCAGGTAATGGTTTTCATACGTTCTGTTGGTTAATAAAACAATATTAACTTGCGTTTCTAAAGATGTGTTCCCAGGCTGATGAGATGGCTCAGTGGTTTAAGAGCACTTGCCACTCTTGCAGAGGACCTGGGTTCAGTCCCTAGCACCCAGATGGTGGCTCACAACCATCTAAAACTCCAGGTCCAGGGGAGTGTGACGCCCTCTTCTGGCCTCCATGGGAACTGTGTTCACAGATGATGCACTGACAGACACATGCAGGCAGAACACTCATGCACATAAAATAAAAAGTAAATAGGAAGGAAAACCAAAAAGCCCTCCTATGCACCTGAACACACTTGTGTGTGGCACCTCTGTCATTAGGACATGGTGGGGAAGCCATCTGGGTTATCAGCTAGGTTGATGGGACAAAATTTCAAAGGACACCGTTTTCAGCCATCCACTGATGTTTGGGCCATCAGCCTGGGAGCCTGCGGTGGCGTGGTTATGGTTTGAGAATGCCCTCCAAAGCCCTGTTGTATTGGAAGCCTATTCCCCAGGGTGATGATGTGAGACGTAATAGGAACTTTATGGCGTAGATCCTAAGAGTCATTTCTTTTAGCGGTTTCCCAGCCTCAGCCATTTTATTACAGCAAACACACAGTGGACTCCTACAGAGCCCTCCTGGAGGGCTCATGTCTCTTAGCTGCTGGTGCTCGGTATGTAATTAAAAAAAAAACCGTTTGACTAACAAAGTCAGACAAATTCACAGGACCTCTCTGCAGAGGCCAAACGTGTCTCAAATGACAGGAATCTCAAAATTAAAATACAGCAATCTGCCTCATTCCAGGGTGAAAGGAGAGAGTGGGATCTTATAGGGACAGGTGGTCCTGTAGTCAGGCCCAGGGTCTCAGGCAGGGCCCCAAGGCGGGGTGCGCTGGGCAGGGTTCCAGGCTGTGCAGGCCCTGCTTGCCCTCCTGGGCACAGGGGGAAACAGGCCTCATTTCCTTCTCTCCCCACATCCACCGCTTCTCGCAAAAGGAAAGAACAGAACGGGAAATGCCTTCGCCACGGCGTTCCCTGGGTGGACGAGAGGAAAGAGTGGGCACATCTTTATCCCACCCCATGGCCCCGCCGTTTCTGGGCAGGGCCCAAGTGCCCAGGCCCTGCCGCTGCTGGCCTTACGTTGCAGAGGGAGTGTGTCCGGTGTCTTGGGGAGTTGATGTCGCTAGGTGTAGATGACCGGTCACCTTCAGCAGCGGAAGCATCGGAGATGACGGAGGGCTGTCTTGAGTGGCAGGGGCTCACCCTGACCGCTGGAAAACAGGGACAGCTGGTTAGTAAGTGACACATGAATGGCTGCCTGATACACCCATTGTATAGATCAAAACACTGAGTCCGAGGGAAGGTGAGTGTAGTGGCTAGCTCTTCCCTTCTGCACCATAGTCCTGCTTCTTCTAGGGGTGGCTGCTGGGGAACCCCTCTCCCTTCCTTGTGATCCTGTTCATCTCCCCGTTTCTTGGGGGAGGTGAGGGTCTGTGAAATCTCATCTGAATGGTTCTAGATGCAACTCTAACCACAGCGGAATAGCAGAGTCCCAGACAAGAAGCCCCCAGGCCATTGCCATCCTGGTGTCTCTGAAACCCAGCCCCAAGTCCACCAACTCTCCTAGCCCATGGTAACCGCCATCTGTTCCTGTGAAGACCAGGTGGCCTCTCTGCCTCCACTCCTCACAATGAAGCCAGAGCCACAAGCTTTTGGTCATTGTAGGGGTTAAAAAAACATACAGCCCTGCTCCTGGCCCCTGAAGCCTGAAGCATGCTTTAACTCTGTACACCTCATCAGCCAAGGCTCCACCTCCCGCTCCCTGTGACATCTCTGCATACATGTGGAGGTCAAAGGTCAGTTAGGTATCTTCTCCAATCACTCTCCACTTTTTTAAAAAATTTATTTATTTATTTCATGTATATGAGTACACTGTAGCTCTCTTCAGACACACCAGAAGAGGGCATCAGATCTCATTACAGATGGTTGTGAGCCACCATGTGGTTGCTGGGAATTGAACTCAGGACCTCTGGAAGAGCAGTCAGTGCTCTTAATCACTGAGCCATCTCTCCAGCACCCACTCTCCACCTTTTAAAATGAACTTTTATTTATGTGTATGTGCTTGCTTGTGTGCATGTGTACCACATGTGTACAGTCCCTGCGGAGGCCAGAAGAGGGCATTAGATCCCCCGGAACTCGAGTCACAGGTTGTAAGCTTCCATGTGTGTGCTGAGAATGGAAACAGGCTCTCTGCAAGAACAGTCATTGATCTTAACTGCGGAGCCATCTCTCCAGCCCTATCTCCCTTGCTTGTTTGAGACAGGGTCTCCCACTCATCCTACAGCTCACTGATTCAGGTAGGCGTGCTGGCCTGCGAACCCTGGGGACCTGCCAGTCTTCGATCCCTTAGGGCTGTGATCACAGTGCCCAGTGCCACACCCAGTTTCTTACCTTCTTATTTCGGGGGACTTTATTTACACATGCATTGTCGGCACCATAGGGGTTCCTACGTGCATTCGTTCACTTCTGGGTTTTCAGTGTCTTGTCTTTGTAGGTACTGAACACACAGGGCCGGAGTGAAAGGCCTATCCCAGAAGCCATAGCCCAGAAGCCTACTGGGCTCTGCTATGGATCTGATCTCTGCCATGTGCCAGTGCCAGCACTGCACAGAGGGAGCATTGTTACCTCTGCACCCACTCCGTGTGAGCATTCCTGACAGACAGCCCCTGCCACCAATGACCACGTGGCCCAGTGGGGAAGCTGCTGGTTGGTGGCTCTGAATCACTTCTGATCTAGGTGAGTTCAGCTGCAGGCTGTGTGGCCCTGGGCATGCTCCTCCCCCTCATTGAGCCATTGGCTCACTCTCTATTATCTGAACTGCGGAGGTACCTGTGCTGGTTGGCCTTTCAGTGGCAACTTGACACAAGCTGGAGTCCTGGGAAGAGAGACTCTCGACTGAGAAATTGCCTCCTTCAGATTAGAGTGGGAAGTGTTGGGGGCGTTTTCTTGATTGAGGATAGATGTGAAAGCTCACTGTGGGTCATTCTATCCCTGGGCAAGTTGTGGGTATTATAAGAAAGCAAAGCTGAGCCAACCGTGGAGGCGAAGCAAGCAGGAAGCAGGATTCCTCCACGGTCTCTGCTTCTGGTCCCTGCCTCCAGGTTCATGCCCCGATTTCTCTTCATGAAGCTGCGAGATGCCAGGTTGCTCTGTCACGGCGTTTGCCACAGCAACATAAAGTAGACTAGAACATTGCTGGTGATAGCCTCTCCCGCAGAGTATCTGGGTGAGACACGCCCTACTGTGGTAGGTGCAGTAGAAAGGGAGGAGGAGCTATATGGGGCAGACGCCTTCCCATGGACGGCATAGGGTGGAGGTGGGTGACCCCATGCATGTAAATACCTAGTTACAGAAGCACAGAGGAGTGGGGTGTTAAGAATGACAGCCAAGGAGAGAGCCAGGAAGCCACGTTTAATAAGCTCTGAGGTGGCTGCAGGAGCGGCTAGGACAGCAGAGGAGGAAGGGCTCAGAAGATGGTGGATTCTGTAGCCTGGGCTAACCCTAATTTAGTCAGACCCACCAAGGATGGGGACCTGCAGCTGTGGGCTGTGATTGGAAGTCACCTTATCATTTTGTCAATTCTTAAACTATTGCAAACTGCGCGCCTTCAACACCTTCAGCACCTCTGTTTCCCACAGCGGAGGTGGACCAGAGTCTGGGGAGCCACCTGTACACCGGGATCATGGGACTGACCAAGAGGTGGCGGGCGAGAGCTACTACTCGGTCTCAACAGCCCTGCCTAGGGATGCGCCGGACTTCTGTTTTATAAGGTCTTCAGCTCTGACCTGGCTTCAAAGGCCGGGCTGGGCCCCATTGGATCCCTGCAAGGGTCAGCAACGAGCGGGCGGGCTCCGTGTGTGTTTAGTAGAGATTCGGAAGCCCCGTGTGTCTGTCCCCCGTCAGTGAAGACAGCGCGGATGGGGAGGGCAGCTAATATTTACGTAGGACCTGACTGGAGAATTCGGTACACTTTACCCTGCTCACAATCCTGGGAGGGAGGTCTCAGCAAACAGACACATAAATACACTGCATTAAGAAGCCAGCATCTCTTGTACCAAAGGGACAGATGACCCTTGTATCAGATTATAGGTCACTTCCTTTATACGTCACACAGCAGAGCCAGGATGTGACAGTGTGAACGGCCTCTCCTCTCTAAGGTTCAACTGTCTTACCCTGCATGCCCCATCTATAGGAAGCACAGGGCTTGTGTAACCAGCTGTGGGCACCTGGAGGGCCAGTTTTACTACAGCTCCTAGAGCAGTGGTTCTCAATCCTCCTAATTCTGGGACCCTTTAACACAGTTCCTCATGTGGTCATGACCCCCCCAACCATAAAATTATTTTTACTGCTACTCTGTAACTGTAATTTTGCTTCAGGTATGAATTGAAATGTAAATTTTTTTTGGAGATGGGGGGTTTGCCAAAGGGGTCGGGACCCACAGGTTGAGAACCACTAGAGGGCTCCCTCCCCTAGTAGAGTCAGGTGGCTCAGTAGCGCACAATCAGTGATGCACAAGGGGATGACAAGGAGACTGGATTGGAGTGTGTGGCAGAGACGGTGGGAATGAAGCCAGCTCTGCTAAGTCTCTGGAGTGAACCTGTGTAACATTTACACTCTTTCTATGTAACAAAAGGACTGGCTACAGCTGTCAATCAAGGAGCTCAGTACCCTCTCCTGCCAAAGGATGCCTGGGTGACATAGGCTGGCCAATCAGGACACTGGCTCTCCTAGACACTGTGATTAGTTCAGGGATGGCCACGTGGCCCAAGGTGACCAACGAGGGTCCTCTGCTTTACGTCTTAGGCACAGTTGAGCCTCTGGATCCAGCTATGCCTGAAGGCCACCTCTTAGTAGGTTAGAATAGTTATCGTAGTTTGTCCTGTGCTACTCCAGGTGTGAACAAAGAAGCTGCCTTTCCCACTGGGCCCGGAGCCCTCCTCCTGGGACGCCCCCTTATTGCTGGTCCAGGCCGGGCAGGACTCACCTTGCCGGTCTGCAGGGTGGGGAGGGTGGGAGTGGTAAAGAGTCTGTTGGCTCTGCCGGATGGCAGCAGTCAGTGGGAGGTCAGCCTGCACCACCCATTCCTGGTTGCCATTGAGCACCGTCTCGCCGGGCATGGCGAGTGAATGCCTCTTGGGGACATCCTTGGTCAGTGTGGCTAAGGACTGCTTGGCCTGGAGAAAGAGAAGGTAGGAAGGAAAAAACATAACCAGAGGGACCTCATGCAGCTGCCTGGCACCTCTTACCATGGCAAGAAAGCCAAGAATTCTACTTCTATACCAATGAGTCCCAGCAAGTGGTGCAAGCCACGGGCCTATGCTGCAGGTCTCACCCACACTCGGCAGGGTCTCACCTTCAGTTCCCACCACGAGCAAGGTGAGGCCCACATCTGGGGGAGACGGAATCCGAGTGCGCACACTCATCACTTCTGGGTTCTCCAAGGACACGCCAGCTCGCTCTCTCTCTCTCTTCCTCTCCCTCTCCCCCTCTCTTTCTCTCTCTCTCTCTCTCTCTTCTTCTCCCTCTCTGTCTCTCTCTCTTCCTCTCCCTCTCCCCCCTCTCTTCTTCTCCCTCTCCCCCTCTTCCCCCTCTCCCTCTTTCTCTCTTCCTCTGTCTCTCTCTCTCTTCCTCTCCCTCTCCCCTTCTCTGTCTCTGTCTCTCTCTGTTCCTCTCTCTCTTCCCCCTCCCTCCCACCTCCCCACTCTCTTCCTCTCCCTTTCCCCCTCCTCCCCTCCCCTGTCTCTGTCCATGTATGCACATGCTCGTTTGTGTGATAGCTACAGATCAAGGCTACTGTGTTGTTCCTCAGGAGACACATCATTTTTTTTTTGAAACAGGATCTCTCTCTCTCTCTGGAGCTTGCCAATGAGATTAAAGCTGGTTGACTAGTAAGTCCCAGGGATCCTCGGTCTCCACTTTTTAACACATTGGGTGGTTTGAAAAGGTATAGCCCCTTGTGTGTGACAGCAACAGTGTACTTACATATGTATAAAGAAATAAAACCACTTAAAAAAGAAAGAAAAAAAAAAAAGAAAAGGTATGGCCCCCATAGGCCCCCTCAAGTTTGACTGCTTGGCCCTAGGGAGTGGCACTATTAGGAGGTGTGGCCTCGTTGGAGGTGTGTCCTGGTTGGCACAGCACAGAGAATGAGTTCAGAAGAGCTGAGCTGGTGGAAGGTAAGGCTGGCATAGCCTGGGCTTCAAGGGATAGGCCTGGATTAGGGGAACCTCGACAAGTCTGGGTGCTACACGTAGGGCTAGCTCGGGGCAGAGAGAGTGCCTCTGTGAAGGGCACGGGTCAGAGACTGCTTAGCTATGAGTTATCTCCCTATTCCCACCAGGGCAAATGGGATTTTACCAGACAGGATCTTAAAGCGTGTTGGCTAAGAAAAGGAGCATGCGTTAGACACAGACGCATGTATACTCAGATTAGTCAGGTAATCCTCCAGGCTCCTGCAGGCCAGGGGAAGCTAAATGAGTGGGAAGGGGATGGGAGAGGCCCATCAGAACCTTCCCTTCCCAAGTATCCCTCGCACATACACGGAAAGCAGAGGGCCACCCAGACCGACCCACAAAACAAGCAACCTTTAGGGGCAACACAAGAAGAGGTCTGGTCATGATGCCCTCCCATTCCCACTTGGTTTCTCCCTGGTTGATGAAGGACCTCACCTCTGGCTGGATCAGGAGGGGTGGGCCCTCTTTGTGGAGTGGAATATTGCTAACAAGTGGGAGATCCCCTTGGGCACCAGACACGGGAGTTTCTCACTGTGCCCACAGAAAATTTGAAATCTCTGAGAAAGATTGCTCACTCGAACTGTGTGGACCATCTCCCACCAGCAACAGACATGGTGTTTCCGACTGGTCTCTCTCCCTGCGGTATGCTCAATGCTGGGAGCTCCTCTTGAACTCTGACCTCTCCTACTTCTCTTTTCTTGGCCTCTACCCTTCCTCGAGCATCCTGATCCTGGAGCATTGGGCTCTTGGGAATTTCTAAGTTGGGATGAATATGCTCATGTGACCAAAACCCAAGCTAGCTTCGGCCCCTGCTGTTGTGGGACCTCTTGTGTGACCTTGAGCACATGCCCCGCCTCCGACTTCCTATTGCACTTGTGGGTCCTGACTTCCTTCCAGAAGCCCTGTGTGCTCTGCCAGGCCCAGCTGCCTTCGGTTGCCTGCAATCTCAGCGATTTCTACTTTCAGAGACGGCTCCTCCGGTCAGCCTGGACCTCACGGCAGAAAGGTCTGTGCCGAAGTCTGCCAAGCGGTGAAGGAGATGAAGAGGATGTGCAGGCAGAGGGACGCCCGAAGGAGGTGGGGCCATCATGAGTAAAGCGTCCTCCCTCTTCCTCTAGGGAGATGCTGCCTGTGATAGTGCTCCAGGTCCTCCAGCAGCAGAGGGTCTGAAGCTGCAGCGGGGAGGAGGGGAGCTGCGGATTTCTGGCTAGAGGAAAGCAGGCTGTCTACCAGTATGTCGGGAGAGAAGCTGGGGGAGCTAGTTCTTAATGCAGGGAACCCCAGAGAACCACTAAGATGCTGAGGCCATGGCTGTCTATCTGTCCACAGGGACTGTGGTGAGCTGGGCACACGGGGTCTTTCTCACCCATCTCTCTCAGGGCTGCAGGAAGTACCCACAGGAGATGTCTTCCTGCCTTGACGGGCTTCACCACTAGGGGTCAGCATTGCACAAGGCAGCTGCCCTGCTCTGCATGCCTTCGCGCTGAAGCAGTTTTGCAAACTTACCAGGTCAGTGCAGCACACAAATGCAGAGCTAGCTGTTCCCCTTACATCCTCCCCAGAGCCCTACAGGGCATAAGCAGGGATGGAGGCCCCAGAGGTCAAGCATCCAACCAAGGTCTGTAAGTGCATTGTTAGCTAAGCACTGGGCCCCTGCTGGATAACATATCCCACAGTGAAAGAGTCACAAGAGGGAAGGGGACCAAGAGAGCTCACTGGGTAAAGATGTTTGCTGCCAAGACTGATGACCCAAGTTCAGTCCCAGGACTCACGTGTTGTAAAGAGAGAACCAATCAACTCCTACAAGTTAGCCTCTGATCAAAACACATACACACATACACACACACACACACTCACACACACTCACACAAACACACACTCACACACACACATACATACACACACGCACACACACAGTCCAGAGAACCAATCAACTCCTACAAGTTAGCCTCTGATCAAAACACATACACACACACACACACACTCACACACACTCACATTCACTCACATTCACACACACTCACACAAACACACAAACTCACACACACACATACATACACACATGCACACACACAGTCCAGAGACCCAATCAACTCCTACAAGTTAGCCTCTGATCAAAACACACACACACACACTCACACACACTCACATTCACACACACTCACACAAACACACAAACTCACACACACACACGCATATACATACACACACACACACACACACACACAGTCCAGAGAACCAATCAACTCCTACAAGTTAGCCTCTGATCAAAACACATACACACATACACACACACTCACATTCACACACACTCACACAAACACACACACACTCACATTCACACACACTCACACAAACACACACACTCACACACACTCACACAAACACACACACTCACACACACACACATACATACACACACGCACACACACAGTCCAGAGAACCAATCAACTCCTATAAGTTAGCCTCTGATCAAAACACACACACACACACACACACACACAGACACTCACACACACAAACACTCGCACACACACTCACACACACATACACTCTCACACACACATGCATACACACATATACTCTCACACACACTCACATTCACACACACATGCACTCACACACACACATACACTCACACACACACACACACACACGCGCACACACATGGTCCAGGGGGCTTTCAAAGGCCTTTTTATCTCTGTGCGTTCTGGCTATACCTAGTTATACCATGGAGAAGGCAGGGTAAAATGAAGACACCCCCCGCCCCCATCCCAGTAACCAAAATGGCACAGGGAAGCTCAGGTCACCCTGGCAGGCAAGGCTGAGGTTCTGGGGCTCTTCTACCTCTGTCGGGCCCCCAGATTCACTCTGAACCCCACACACGCACCACAATGCCATCCTGAAACATGTTTGCATAGATTTCAGTGACTTTAGGTTAGTAAAAAACAACAACCAACCAAATCCGTCTTTTCTTTCACTCGATTACCTAAGAAAGATAATTTTGCTCTGGATGTATTTGGACCAAAAGCCTTTAAATATCCTTTGTAAATAAGTAGCTAGATACATATGTAGGTATATGGTCCATACATACACATAAATGAGTATATGCACAGATAGGTAGATACTGTCATTTGTAATCCCAGACTCTGAGATGGAAATATTCCTAGATATTTTACCAAAAGATTATGATTATTTTGGACCAAAATATGCCTTCCCATTGCCCCACGTTTTCGAAGTCTCTTGGGACGTGTCGTCAAGTGAGGACTCCCAGGATGCCTGTGCTCCTTGCTTGCTTGAGGAGGCCCCCAACTCAGGAATGTCGTGGAGCCCACTGCCCTCCTTTTAGCCTCCTGACTGCCACCTCCTCCCTCAGGGGCTCTGGGTGCTCCAGGTTGCTCCTCCATGGCCAGCGAATGCTCACCATGGCTAGCTCCGCCTCCAGCTCCTTCATGCGGTTGTCCTTGAGGTCCAGCTGGGAGCGGAGGGCCGCAGCATGGTCCGTGGCCTCCTTGGCCTGCCGTCGAAGCTCCCACTTCTCTCGCTCCAGCAGGTCCTTCTCCTTGGCCAGCGCTTTGACAGCATCCTCACTCTCCTGTGGTGGGAATGAGAGAGGGGGGATGGGTTGCAAGGTGGCACAGGGTGAAGGGCTCATCTGGGTGGGCAGAGGATTGTGGGGAACCCCCAGCAAGGTGTGAGGTGCTGTGAGGTGGGAAGGCTGTGGGGTGGCCACCTTGGACGCGGCCTGAGAGCACTTTCCCAATGAGAGAGCCTGGAGAAGGCGTGTCTCTATACAGAAAATGGGGGCAGGGTGAAATATGTATGACTCTTTTTCTTTTCTTTTCTTTCTTTCTTTCTTTCTTTCTTTCTTTCTTTCTTTCTTTCTTTCTTTCTTTCTTTCTTTCTTTTTTTTGGTTTTTCGAGACAGGGTTTCTCTGAGTAGCCCCGGCTGTCCTCGAACTCAAAATTCTGCCTGCCTCTGCCTCCCAAGTGCTGGGATTAAAGGTGTGCGCCACCACTGCCCAGCTTGTATGACTCTTTTTCAAAGGTAGAACAACCTCATGTGGGGAAGATGAAGTGGGGCCTGATAAAAGTTAGGGTGAAGGAGAGCTTGTCATTTAATTAAATTAATCTAAATATCTGTCTATCTATCTATTTATATTTTTGGTTGATTGCTCTGATTTTGTTCCTCCCACCTTCCCACTGAGACAGGGTTTCTCTGTGTAGCCCTGGCTGTCCTGGAACTCACTCTGTAGATCAGGCTGGCCTTGAACTCAGAAATCCACCTATCTCTGCCTCCCAAGTGCTGGGACTAAAGGCATGCACCACCACTGCCTGGCTTGTGGTGTTTTGTTTTGTGTTTTGAGTCAGAGTCCCTCGGTAGCCCAGGCTTGCCCCCAACTCTCTATGTAGCCGAGGATAATCTTAAATTTCTGATTCTCCTGCCTCCAGTTCCCAAGTGCTGGCCCGGTTTCTGCAGTATAGTGCTGGGGACGGAACCCAGGGCCTCGCACCTGCTAGGCAATCCCTCTGCCCACTCCACATTCCCAGTTCTTGCTTGAGGAACCGTGTCAGAGCACGACAGGTACAGGAAGGCCCCTGAAGCCATGACCGTTTGGGCTACCACAGGTCTCTGCTGCCACCCTACAAGGCAGTAGCTGATGGGACACTCAGTAGCCTGTCCTTTCACATCCCACGAGGAAGAAACTCCTCCTGCCACCTGCCTAGGCCCCTCTCTGTTTCCTGAATGAACCATGGCTGTCAGGGTGGTGCCAGCCAGGTGTAGGGTAGGCCCCAGAAGGAGCTATGGCTGACCCTGACCTCTGAACAGGGGCGGTACTGAAACTGCGGTCTTCTCAAGAGGATGGTCCTAGAGAGTACTCAGCCCACCCCGCCAAATCGCCCTGTCTAAACCAGACCTAAGGTCTCCACCACCAAGGCCAGGAAGCCAAGGCGTACCAACTTCTCTGTATGGATGTGGCTTCCAGCGGGTACAGCAGTGGCTAAAGTTCTAGAGAGAGTCCTGGCTCTGCAAATACCTGCAGGTCAGCATGGCCTCAGTTTCCCCATCTGTCCTGTGGCCTGAGGCTCTGCCAGGAAGCTCCTCACCCCTAGGATCCCTGCTTGTAGCCTTCCCTGAACACTGGCTCAGGGTGATAGCCTAGCGCTCTCTCCAGCCAGTCCTTGCTCACACCTGCCGCTCACCCCACCAACAGATGCAGCCAGTTAACCTGTGCTTTCTGTCGGCGCTGCTGAAGAAACGGATCTGGAGCGGAGCGGGGCACCCCGGGAGCTGGCTAGTGATCCTGAGGTAGGGGGAAGACTCACTAGAACCCCTGGGATCCTTTTTATCTGTGAGGTTTTACCTGTTCTGCTGGTTGTGAGCAGACCTGGGCCCTACACTAGGTGAAAACGGTTTGTGGATCTTTTACCTGTGTCCCCATGCCATTGTCCCCAGGCAGAGGCCAACAGGCTCAGCAGTAGCAGTCACCAAGTATCCTGGGCAATGCCGCAGGCTCCGCATGCACGACTGTATTTGAACCTCATACCCACCCGTGAGGTGGAAACTCCAATTATTCCTCTTTTACAGAGGGGTAAACTGAGGTCCAGAGGAGCATCATCCTTCAGCCCACTGCTCATCATGGAGGAATCAAAGAGAACTATGGAATCCCTTCCCTGGGGATCCGAACTTGATAGGGCCTAGGGACTACAGGTGCCTGAAACTCACAAGGGCGGAACAAGGCTAGACTGTTAAGAAACGAGGCTAGATCATAAAGGCCTTGCAGGCCAGGCCAGAGGCCTCAGATGGGCAGTAACAAGAGGCTGCAGGAGATGGTGTGGTGGGGCAACAGAGGATCTTAGACTCAGCACCGGGATTATCCTGTATCCAGCTTGGAGCTGGCTGCCTGGCCTGCTACGAGGACATCTCCAGCTGGGTTTGTAGACGGTCCCCAGCTGCACTCCGGGGACAGGGTGTGTGTCTTTGGCAGAGTTTTCTGGGGTGTCGCAACTCTGAGAATTTTCTGGACAGGCCAAGTCCTATCTTTGCCAGCAGCTTTGAGTCCTTGCTGTCCCCACCTGCTCCAGCCGAGGCCCAGAGAGGTTCCAGAAGGAGCCAGTGGGCCACAGTAAGGTGAGAGCCTGCGGCCCAGGGACTGGGGAACCAGAGAGGTGTATTAATATTGCTCATTTCATTAATATATAAAATGCAAATTATGTGTTGGTAGCCAGCTGAAAGCTCTTGAGGGGCTGAGGTTTCGGTTTCTGTACGGCGTGGTAGAACGCCTACCTAGAATCTCACAGCGAGGGACTGAGGGGCCAATTCTGCGGTGGAACACATGCCCAGGTCACATGAGGGAGGAGGTCCCAAATTCATTCTGAACACCACAGAAATAAATAATTGGTATTGATCAGCCGCCAGACTCTCGAGCAGCTTAGTCTCGCTGTCTGCGAAGTGGGCCTGGGCTGTCTGGTGACACAAGGCCATTCAGAGCTACTCCCCTAGTTTCCCTAACCTGAATTCGTACCACAGCAACGGTGGGGGTGGGAGGCCCACAGAGTAGGCAGGCGACACCTACATGGCTCCTTAGAGCCATCCGACCACAGGGAGGAAGAGTTCTGCACGCCATGGATGTGTCATCAAGAGTCACCTGCAGCGAGCTTGTAAGGATTGTGTCATTTCCAATCTAGCCTCGGCCAACTGGTCTCTAACTGCAGCTCAGGTGGCCTCGTTGACCGGGCCCGTCAAGCTGTCTGACACCACTGCTACTGAAGAGCCACTTCGCCCTCCTGTTCCCAAAGCTGAAGGCTGAAATCTTAGGTTTGAGTCAGGAATGACTCTCACAGGCTTACATGTTGCCTGTGTGTCCTGGCTGGTGGTACTCTTTGGGGAAGTGTGAAGCGGGGTGGAAGGAAGTGGGGTGTGGCTGGCAGAAGTAGGCAGGGTCCTAAGACATAAGCCTCTGAGGCTTTTACTGCTGCTGTTGCTCCAGCCATTGCTCTCTGCTTCCGTTACACTTTCTTCCAGCCTTTGTGCTCTGCTTCCTGGTTGGTCACGTGAGCACCTCAGCCACACGCTCACACTGCCATTAACTCCCCTCCTCGATGGTCTGAAACCATAAGCCCGAGTAAATCCCTCCCCCCTCAAATCTTCAGGCACTGTAGACCCAGCGACACACAGGGAACACGCACATGACCGAACACTTTTACTTCAGGTCCATGTACACACATCAATGGCAGCCCTGCCCCCATGGCATATGGAGGACAGAGGTCAACTCATAGAAGCCACTTCTCCCCTCCCATCATGTGATGCCCAGGAATTGAACTCAGGTCATCAGGCTTGGTAGCAAGCGCCTTTACTCTCTCAATGAGCCACTTGTTGGCCCAGTTTTTCTGACCTGCACGATGGTGGTTGGAAACCACCTTCTCAATAGTGGTTCGTGAGCAACGGCCTCTGACTGGGGTGGGAGTTATACCCTGTACACTCTATACAGAGTTTCACTGACTAAGTCCCCCGTGTAATTAGAAACTCCTCCTCTCCCGAGGAGCCCAGGGTGGTGATTCCCAACTGCCAACTCAACAGGAAATGGGTCTCTGGGGGCTCTGTGAGGGAGTTCCTACACGAGGTTCACTGAAATGGGGAGTGCCATCCTGAATGTGGGCAGTGCCATCCTGCGGGCTAGAGGTCCAAACTGACTACGTAGAGAAGCATCCATCTCTCTCTGCTCCCTGACTGCAGATGCGACATGGCCAGTCACCTTACATCTCTCTTCCGCTACAATGGATCATATCTTCCAACTCCGATCCAAAACAAACCCTGAGAAAAGTAACTAACACTGAGTTCCAACTCTTGAGACACCTCCTCCATGTAGCCGTCCGAGAGCCCTCTCTGCAGACTGATGCATGGCTAACTCCGCCCACTTTCATTATGTGGCTACTGATGAGCAGATCCAGCCAGACTCATGGCTAACTCCGCCCACTTCCATTATGTGGCTACTGATGAGATGCATGGCTCCTCATGCTGGGTGCTTAGTATCTTGTTCCTTACAACTGCTCTACACCTTCCACGGAAGGGAAAACTGAGGCTCTAGGGTGAGTGGGAGGTCCAAGGGTATGCCCAGACGAAGATCTGAAGCAGCTAAATTCCTGAGTCCACGCTGTCCACCTCGGGACACAGGGCCCAACCGGGAGCTGGGCTGGAGGTTTTGGACTGCTCAGATTGCTTCGTCTGGTAGACGAAGACACCAGAGCAGACAAGGGTGCTCTGGGATTCAAGTCAGAGACCATGTTTGGCTAAGAGCAGAGACTGTGTATGTCTGAGAGGGGAGGGCCAGGGTGTATGTCTGAGAGGGGAGGGCCAGGGTGTATGTCTGAGAGGGGAGGGCAGGGGTCTGGGGAGACACTGACCTTTCGGTGCTGTTCATAGTTGCGGATGAAGTCTCTCAACTGCTCCTCTCGGCTCTCCAGCGTGGCATACAGCTGCTGCATCTGGCTCACCAGGTCTGTCTTTTCGCCCTTTAAGCGCTTCCGGTCAGCTTTCATGGCTGTGGACAGGACAGAGGATTAATTAGCTCCCGATACCCAAGCAGTTCCTCTGGGTGTCTTTTGTCTAGATGAGAAATGGGGTTCACTCAATACAGTGTCTCTCCTGGACCCCCACACCACTGCAGTGTCCCAGGCTTGGGGCTCAGGCTTCTTGTGTGAATGGCTCCTTTTTCATCTCTCTGATTAGACTGTCTACAATGGAAGGCCTGCTAGGCTGCAAGGCTAGCGTCGGGGGTGGGGTGGGGTTGGGGGGACTCATACATGGGGAGCTCCCCATCCTGTAACTGAAATGAGCCCCAAGGTCACCCCACTGAGCTGACAGAACAGCTCAGTCCCATCCAACACTCTCTCATAAGCCCCACTTGATTATTAACATGTAGAGCTCAGTGACATGCAAGGTAAGACACCGACGAAATGGACCACACAGGATAAACTGGGCTTCGTCCAACTAAAAACTCTGCTTCACAGGGAGACATGGAGAGCAAGAAAAGACAGCGTTTAGAAGGGAGAAAATAATGTCGAGTCCTTTATATACATAAAGTTCAAGGACAGCAGGACAGCTCAGCTGGTAAATGTGCCCACAGTCGAGTCTGACAATCTGAGTTCAATCACCAAGAACCCAAATAGTAGAAGAGCCTACTCCCATTAGCTGTCCTCTGACCTCCACATGTATCCTGTGATGTGAACGTGGTGTACATGTACACACACACACACACACACACACAATTAAATTCAATAAAAAAACTCTAAAAATAAATTCTCCTAGCTCAACAATACAAAGACAACTGTTGGGGCTACAGAGACGGCTCAGTGGTTAAGCTTGCTTGCTGCTCTGAGAGAGGACCGACGTTCATTTCTCAGAACCACCAGGCAGCTCACAACTGCCTGTCATTCCAGTTGCAGGTGGGGGCATCAGAGGCCATGCCACCGCTGCACACAGAGAGCCACAGGGAACCCCGCGCAGTAGGGACTCCAGGGCTGGTCAGCATTCAAAATTCCAGCTTTGAGCCTCCTCATGAACCCAGCTGACTCTGTTCTCTCAGCAGCCAGCTCGGCTGCACGGCAGCTGAGGTCATCGGGGCTGGGTTTCCAGACCCTCTGAGCTGAAAGCTTACAGGGTGGAGCTGAGGACAAAGCCAGGCCAGCTCTCCAACATGGGGTAGCCTGTTACCAGGGAACCTGGCTTTACGAAACTCCAACATGCAAGAAGGCAAAATGACTGAGTGAGGGAAGGCCCGTGCCATCCCATCTGTTGACAGAGGTTGAAATCTCGGCACATGTGGTGGGAGAGAACTGACGCCTGTAAGTTGTCCTTGGATTCCTTGCACACACACTACAAATAAATAAAAGACAACCAACTACCAACCAACCAAATGAAACTCCAAGACCCAACCAAGATCCAATCTCCAGTCTGCAAGCACCCTACAAGCAAGCTGGGCCAGCACCACAGTGCATCCACATCAGCCATTCACTGGCATTTCAAGTGCATTTTTATAGAGGTGGGCAGGCGAGTTCTCTTATCTCATCCCAGAGGGGGCATTCTGGTCACATAACCAGTTAGTAGCATAGATGGAGTGCACCAGGTTTATAGACTGGCAGGAAATAAGAGAGACTATGGAGAAGGGACAGAGTCCTTGAGGATTCTCAACCCCCAACCCTTGCCACCTTTGTCCTTGTGGTTGGAAACTGAACCCTTGGATTCTGACTTGTTGTATGGTAAGTCTTATCCTGTGAGAACAAGTCTTTGCTCCCAACTGCTTGGAAGCCCACTAGCATCAGGATGCCTTGAGACAGGACCGTATGCCCCTGTGTTTGAGGGGCTCCCC
This sequence comes from Mastomys coucha, assembly GCF_008632895.1. Classification (NCBI taxonomy): domain Eukaryota; kingdom Metazoa; phylum Chordata; class Mammalia; order Rodentia; family Muridae; genus Mastomys; species Mastomys coucha. The sequence goes on from NW_022196900.1 coordinate 98,747,338, forward strand.
ATGATGTGCAACCCAAGTTGTTCCCAACTCACAGGAAGTGGGTACCTGCCCTAAGGCACTGGGCCCTGTCCAACTCCAGCTGTACCCCACTAGGCGCCTGCCCTAGACTCTAAGAAAGCTTTGGAGGTAAAGGTCCTGTTTAAGTCAACCTAACCTACTTGTATTAACTCCGTTTCTATGGCTATGGTGGGATGCCCTTACAAAAGCGACCTAGGAAAAGGTGCTAATTCTACTCATAGTTCTAGAGGACAGAGACCATCATGGTGGGTTGGCATGGAAACAGGCAGAGAAAGCATGCCTGCAGGAGCAGGGGGCTGGTTGGTCACCTGATCACATTCCACTCACACCACAGGGAAGTGAGCGAGAGCGAGAGCGGGAGGGCCTGAGAGCCAGAGTGTGTGAGGGGGAGGTGGGTATGGAGGAAGGGCAGAAGGGAAGGGAGGGAGGGGACAGGAAGTGGAAGGCTATGATCCAGGCTAAGACCCATCCCCGGAGTGACATACTTCCTTCAGCAAGGTGCTACCTCCTAAAGGTTCTGTAACCTTCACAAACAGCACCACCAAGTGGGGACTGAGTGTTAATACATGAGCCTATGGGGGACATTGCTCACTCAAACCACCAGATGCCACTGAAACTATAAACAGAGACCAGTGTCCAGTTAACACAAGGCTCTCTAAGACACACACACACACACACACACACACACACACACATACAGAGAGAGAGAGAGAGAGAGAGAGAGAGACAGAGACAGAGAGAGAGACAGAGACAGAGACAGAGACAGAGAGAGAAACAGAGAGAGAAACAGAGACAGAGACAGGGGTGAGGCTAAGAATGTGGAATCCTGAGTCTGTCTGTCATCTGCCACAAAAGCCCCCGCTCAAGAAAACTGACAGAGAGGCCCTGGAAGCCTCTGGGATGCTATACTGGCTCAAGGTAAAGAAGTGGACATAGTAGCCAGCGAGGCAGCAGACAGCAAAGTGGCCAGACTAGAGGTTGGCACTGGGGCCCTCACTTCAACAAGCAATCCTCCACCACAGGTGCATGAGCAGTCATGTAAATCTACACACACAACCATGAGAAGGACGACAGGCCCCTTCCTCCCTTCCCCTGCTCATTAGCTACTACAGATCTCTCTCTCTCCAGGTAAGCTGCATGCATGAGTCTTGCTTCTCTCTGGGGTGAGTCTCCTGAGGTGGCAGCCGGCCAGCACCCTGTTTGCATTTCCAGAAACTGGCTTCCCCCGGGCAGGTCTCATTCCAGCAACCAGGTCACTGGAACCACTGCTACTGCTATAGTGACAGATGGTGTCATGCCCTTTGGGCTCTGCAGGGTCATGGTGTGTGCAGAGGGCCTTTAAGCTCCAGGAGACCTGGGGCGAGTCACCCAGCCCTTCTGAGCTTTGTTTTACTAGATACCACAATGATTCTGGAGCTGGACAGACGGCTCAGCACTGAAAGGTACAAGCTGGTGTTGCAAAGGACCAGAGGTTAGTGCCCAGCACCCATCTAAGGCAACCTTCTCCTAGCCTCCAGGGTCACCTGCATCCACATGTGCATACAATACATGTAACATGCAAGTAAAAATAAAGCCATTAAAAGAAAACCATCCCCAATCCAAAATGTCTAATGATTCCTGAAATGTGCACACTAGGGTAGTGCAAGGCACCATGCTAAGGCCTCACGGGTTCTTGTCACCTGTCAATTGTCATGTGAAGTCATCAAATATTACAGATTAGAGACTTGGCCATGCATTACGCATCAAAGACTACCCAGCCCCAGCATCAAACCACCTGTCCCCTTGGTTCTGAACCTGAGATCACCCACCCAAACCAGGTCCCGTAGCACCTAGTTTGGAACAACACGCTGTCTGTATCTGCTCTTCTGGCCCTTGGGTTCTGGGTGGGGCAGAAGCTGGTTGGCCTGTTTTGGGATGGAAGCCCTTGGCTTCATGCACATGCTCTATCACTGAATTAAAGCCCAGTGGAACCTGTTCCATGGAGGCCCTAGTGTTAAATTATGGGGACAGAGGGGAGGGGAAACAGAAAGAGATGGGGGGAGGGGGAGGGGGAGATGGAGATGGAGGGGGAGAGAGACTGAGCAAGAATAACGGGTCCTGGCCTCAAACCAAGAATCCTTGACCTTGACTCCCATCTTACTGCCGTTATGAAAACACACATCATGGCGGACAGCACAACCCACCACATTCCCCACAAACCGGAAGGCCATCCATAATTCCCAAGTGCTGTCTGGATGTCTCATTCTGAGATGCAGCGACCTCACCATTTGGCCTCTTAAGGAGTTCTCTGAGATTTCCCTTAAATGTAATCTGACACTCCAGTGTGTGCCCCATTTACTGCCCAGTGGCTGCCAGGTGTGTGTGTCTGTGTCTCTCTGTGTGTGTATCCATGTGTGTGTGAATTCGTAAGGAATTACCTTTCATGCCTTTCACCCGCAGAGCCCAGCCAGTCCATGGTGCTGTCAAACCACACCCTCACAATCTGGCTTCCTGCTAGACTAAGCCCAGCAGCCTCCGGGCTCCTTCTGGGGCATTCCCAGACAGGAGTCTTTACAAACTTTCCAGTCTGGTGGGCCCTGGGCTGCAGTGGGAGCCTGCAGCCAGTGGTGGGTAGGTTTTCTTTTCCATGCAACCTTTGTCCATACAGACTCTGGAAAAGGAGGGTAGTCAGGCAGAGAGAGGGCCTGGTCTGTGTCTCTGTGGGACTTAGGCCTCAGAATGAATACCCACCAGTGAGGGAGGCAGTGCCAACTCAACTTCCTCGTTACTGTTGGGAAAGCTGAGGCCCAGAGAGGGAGAGAAAACGTCAGATGTCACACAGTGAGCCATCCTGGGTCTTGTGATACTTGGGGCCAACATGGCTGGGTTAGAAGCATCGTTTAAAAATCTTCCTATGTGCCCTAAGGCCTCACTGTTCTCATGTACCGAGTTGACTCTCTTCGGAGTGATATGTAGGATGCACACCTGGAACATCTGGAACATCTGGGGAGAAGAGTCAAGGGCCTCTCCAGATGCTGGACTTCTCTGTCCTGTTAGGTGGGAGGCCAGAGATGCCACCTGTGTCTGACCCTGGGACCTCCTCTGCTTGTAAGGCTCTGGATCGTGGGAACTCAGCAGAAGCTCACCCACCCCCACCAGCGCGGTCCCTACTGATGGAAATTGAGACCACTCCTGTTGTGATTATAAAAAGATAAAGAAGTATTAAGATACGCTCTATGGGAGTGTGGTGAAGTATGGGGGAAGGAGGTGCCTCAGCAGGTCCATGTCAAGGCATCCCTTCCCCCTGAGAGACTGTAGCCACATGATGGTATAGTATAGAACAGAATTTATTTAGAGCATGGGGAGAGTAGTAGAGGCAGAAGAAGGCAGAGGGTGGGTGGGAGAGAGAGAGAGAGAGAGAGAGAGAGAGAGAGAGAGAGAGAAAGAGAAGGGGGGAGGGGGAGAGATGGACAGAGGGAGGAGGGAGAGAGGGAGAGAGGGAGAGGGAGAGAGTAGAAAAGTAGAGGCTGGCCATGACCTCATGGAGAGAGGGGGAGAGGAAAGAGTAAGAGAGAGGGGAGGGGGCAAGCAGTGCCTTTTATAGTGGGCCAGGCCTCCCTGGCTGTTGCCAGGTAACTGTGGGGAGGAGCACACCTGGCTGTTGCCTGGTAACTGTGGGGGTGGAGTCCAGACAGAATACCAACAAATCCCTTTGCCCAAGACTCCCTGAGTCCCTGGATGCCCCCCCACCCCTGTTCAGGACTACTCTAGTATCACACCAATGCTTACCTCTCTCTGGACTCCCGGATGGCTAGTCCCCGTCTCAACCCTTTCCCCTCCAGCGAATTCCATTTTTCTTTTTCCTTTTGCTGTAAAATGCTCCCTCTAGCCCCCTCAGGAGCTAAGGGATCCCCTCTGACTTCTCCACACTTGGTCCTTTCTAAGTCACCGGGAATCCTGACTCTGGGTCTGTCAGGCTACATACCAGGCTGCTTCTCTCTGGTCCTGGGCCCAGGCACTCAAGGCCACCATATACTGATGGGTCAGAAAATTACTTTCCAGGCCCTGCCAAGACTCATCATCAAGAGAAGGTGGGGGGCCTGAACCCGGTTCCAGAGAGTGGGGTTGCTCTAATTGAACTAGGTATTGTAACCCCATACACCCTGACTTTTCACAGAAATTCTAAACTCTCAATTCTTAACTAATTTTAAACTCTTAAATGTCCTTTATAGCACAGGGTAAATTTAAGATTTCTGTGAACCTGAGTGGTCTGGGTCTGCAGATACCAGCTGTGTGACCCTGGATATGTCCCTTATGCTCCGTGTGTCAAATGCGGAAGCTTGCTTTACTAGGTGGAGCTTTAAGGGGAGCAGAGCTCCTGGCTGCAGGTGCTGGTGTTTCCGTCTGGTTGTGCCTAACCACTCCAGGCTAAGGATGAAAGCAGCGGGGAGTGGACTAGGTAGCCCTGGGAAGGACAGGCTTGATTAGAGGCTGCCAGAGCTCATGATGGGGGCAGTCTTGGAGCCTAGGGCGAGAGTGGGGACGGACTCTTAGCAGGGGAAGGGCAGGCCATCCAGGCCAGCCAAGGAAGAGATTATGAACAAGCAAACTACAACCAGAGTCCCGGCAAGGCTGCTCACCCTCCTCACACCAGGAAGCCCTGGCGGGTGGCGCTTCCTCCCCTCCCCCAGAGGTCATCAGCAGGAGGGAAGTGGGGGGCAGGGCATGATGGGAGGTGTTTGTTTTCCAGGCTTTGGAGGGGAGTCCAAGAAAGTCCTCCTAAAAATAGCAGGTGGGGTGGGGTGTAGGGGGGAGCACCAACAATTCTTAGACTTGAAAAGGAGATTTCTGGAAACCACATTGGCCATCAACTCCTCTCCCCTCCCATCCAGTGAGCGGCGGCCTTAAAGGGCGACGTTTGTGTGTGAGGCCATTAGCAATCAAGACAATGGTTTGTGCTGAGTCCTAAGAGAGACGACCAGGAGGTTGCAAAACACCATGCTGTGTGACCTCAGGAACTTAGTCTAGCACCATGACTGCTGCTTCCCATGGGAGACTCAGCAAGGCTCTACAAAGTCCCATGTAGGTGACAGCCAACGTCCAAGTACAGAACAGAAGGATTCAGATGTGGAACCAGAACATTCAAGAGCAGACCCCGGGACAGATGGCCTGGGTTCAAAGCCCCAGCTCTGCCATGCACTACTGAGACCCATAGCAAGTTACCTGGTTATAACCTTTTAGTATCTGTCATAGGGAGGGATGCATGCACTCACGCTGAGACATGCATGCATGTGCATGTGTACACACATGCACACACACACTAACTCTTCTCATGCAGGAGTGGTCTGATGAGTCCCCCATCTCTGCCTGCACTTGTGCTCAAAAGCTGGAGGAGCTGAGGAGACGATGGCACAGTCAAGCGATTCCCGTGTAAGCACAGGGACCAGAGTTTAGATCCCCAGAACCCACATCTGAAGAGCCAGGTGTGGTAGGGTGAATCCCACTCTAATCCCAGTGAAGACAGAATCTCTGGGGCTCAGTGGCCACCAAAATCTCTTGAATTCCAGGCCAATGAGAGACCTTTCTCGAGAAAGAGGGGAGACAGTGTCCTGAGGAAGCCCCGACTCCTGCCATGCAGACACATGGCATGTACAGAGAGCTCCCAGGGGTTCTAGCTGTTACCATAAGGGGCAGTTGTAACAATAGGCCTTCTCCTTGCATTGAGGGTCAGAGTCCCATTCCTGAGCAGCTTTTGGTATCACAAAACACATTCTGCTCATCACTGTCAACTGGGAGCTGCGTCTTCAGGCTGCTTCTTGATTTGGACTGTAAAACAATATTTGTAACATTTATTTTGTGAGTTTGCATATGGCATAGAAAATATGTGGTTAGAGGACAGCCGGCAAGAGTTGGTGCTCTCTCCTTCCACCATGTGGGTCCTGAGGATTAAGTTCAGGCCATCAGGCCTGATGGTGAGCGTCTTCACATGCTGAGCCATTTCACCAGCATAGGCCATCTCTATGACAGCATCTTTGTGATCTCGCCTGTGAGACTCTCCCATTCAGTGCCCCTGACTGTGACAGGTAACACCACCATGAAGAGAGAGGACAGGTTGTCCTAGCATCTCTCTAACCCCCGCCTTGCTCCTGTTACCCTAGGAACCAGACATTTTCAACCAAAGTGGGGGTGCTGGAACCACCTGCACCATCTTTTAAATTGGGGGGATGGGAGTTTCATGGCAATACTGGAAGTCTACTGTACTTAAGATCTCTATAAAATATTTAGACAGCCATGGCCAGATATAACAGTGATTATACATTTAAATGTTAATGAGTATAATTAGACTGAAAGATTAGCCAAGCCTATCACTAAATATATATTCAGGACTGATCAAACCCCCTACTGTAAAATTACAGGTGAACACACAGATGCGCTTGCTGGTCTTTGATTTGCCCTGCAGAAAGAGAGCTCAAAAGGTGGCCCAGGAGAGAACAGGCCAGGGCAGGGTAGAGAGGTCACAGAGGGTGACCCCTGAAGACCCCAAGGATCAAAGGAGATTGAGCCACTGGCTGTGAAAACTTGCCTATGTCCACTGATGGAGTTCAGGGAGTTCAGCCTGTGAGCTGTGAGCCTAGGCTCTCATAAGCACTCCAGACAGGCCTGGGGGAAGTGTATGAAGTGACTCTAGGTCGGGGGCGGGGTCCCCTAGAGCCTCTCAGGCTCGAGATCCAGTCATACAGACCTAAAATTTCAGTAAATCATCTCATGGGCCTGCAGGACCCACTAGCAATGATAGAAAACCTTGTTGACAAAAATGTTGGCAACTAGGGGGCGGCTCCACTTTGATGGAAATCAAACCACAAGGGAGTCAGGTGTCCACCACAGCCTTTTAATTATTATCTAAGCACAACGAATAAGCTTTAACTGCATGCTGAGTGAGGTGTGCGTGGGGAGGTAAGGAAACAAGAGACCTCTGGAAGGACAGTAAAGCTTGGCAATGGGGGTGGGGGGAGGAAAGAATGTTCTATTCAATTTAAGAACATGTGCAAAGGTCCTGAGGTAGCAGAGGAGGCGGTTTCTGAGAGGCAAAGGTGGTGTCATCAAAAGGCAGCTCTGCCCAAAGCGTGGCAGGGTTTCCCTGCTTTCTGCCTCCTTGGGGGGCCCCCACGAATGACTGATCATTCCGTTTCTTTTTTCTTTCTTTCCTTCCTTCCTTCCTTCTCTCTCTCTCTCTCTCTCTCTCTCTCTCTCTCTCTCTCTCTCTCTCTCTCTCTCTTTCTTTCTTTTCCTTCTTTTGTTTTTGAGACAGGGTTTCTCTGTGTAGCCCTGGCTGTTCTGGAACTCACTCTGTAGACCAGGCTGTCCTGGAACTCAGAAATCTGCCTGCCTCTGCTGGGATTAAAGGTATGTGTCACCACTGCCCAGCCCATTCTGTTTCTTTAGCCTCCCTGTCCTCCAAGGGGGGCTATGCACCAAGATTGCCCAGGAGACTAGCTTTAGGGAAGGGGCAAGTAAATGCCAGCATGGAGCACAGGAACTGGTGACAGTCCTCCACACTGGTGGCACGGGGCTGGCCCTGGAAATGCCTCACAGAGAGAAGTTGCTGGCAGAGCTTGGCAGGTTAACCTGGGAATTTGGCTGGTCCGGTGGGTGGGAAGCGACAGTTAGATGTGATAGTTACATTGTAGCCGGGACCACGCCTGGCTACGCCACAGTGAACAAAGGTAACTCCAGCCTTTGTTAGAAGCTTCTCTCATGTAGGCCAGTGGGACTCAGGGACTAACTTCGTGATGGAGGCAGGGAGAGAGGGGGGCTGCAGGAGCTGAGCCTCTGAGAGCCAAAATGATCTCCAGCCCTTAGAACGAAGTCTCTCCACTAGATCCCATGTGGAGACTCACTATCCAAAAGGCCATAAAGAAAACCAGGGGACCTTTTCCTGGGCCCAAGAGCAAGCCAGTGAGTGCTTGGCATCTGAGCTGCAGTTGGTAGGTCCTACCCCTTGAGTCCAGAAAGGGGCTCTGGCTGCCACAGGTACTCACAGGTTGTCCCCGCACATCTTTGCTGCCTCCTCCACTGAGCAGGGAGGGGCTGGGCTGAGCGAACAAACAAACAAGCCAGAGAGCCCCTCTGAGGGCAGAAAGCCCTCTTTTCTAAAGGGGCCACAGGACATTTGCACTTACTGTGTCTAAAGTGCATCTCTTACCCACTCTAGTCGTCCTCTGCAGGGTGTTCATCCTGCACCCAGCCTGCCCCCCCCACGCCATTCACTGTGACCTTGACCGCTCTCCTCAGCTCCTTAAAAATGTAAGCCTCACATGGGCTGGAGAGATGGCGCAGCGATTAAGAGCACTGACTTGTCTTCCAAAGGTCCTGAGTTCAAATCCCAGCAACCACATGGTGGCTCAAAATCATCCATAACAAGATCTGATGCCCTCTTCTGGAGTCTCTGAAGAAAACTATAGTGTACTTACATATAATAAATAAATCTTTAAAAAAAAAACTCTGTAAACCCCCAGAATGCCCCACCCCGTTATCTTTCTTTCCCATCTGACTGATGTCATGTATATTTTGCCCTTGGGCTTTACCATCTGACCTTTCAGGGTCAGGAGGTTCGAAGCTGCCTCTGGGGAGACAGACCCTGGCGTCACTTCTGGGGAAGGGTGGTACTTCTGTAGCTGCAGGTGTTTAAGGGCCACAACAGATTTCATGTAGCTGGAGCTTACCTTGAAGACAGCATGGGAGGTCCCAAGGGCAGGGAGCTGGGACTCTGCCTGGGGCCATGGGCTGGACAGAGGGAATGAATCACTCCTACTGTGAGTATGCTGCCCCGCATACCCTGTCCGCTTCCTTGGTTCCCACCCTGGGCTTTGCACTGGTCCTGGGAGATGCTGTGAGCATTTAGCAGAAAGCTTCTAGAGGGACTGGGATGCTGCTGTTGGCAGAATGCTTGGCTGACATGCATGAAGCCCTGGGTTCAATTCCCAGGACCACATACACTGGGTACAGCGGCACATGCCTATAGTTGCAGTATTCGGGGGAGTGGAGGCAGAAGGATTAGAGGTTCAAAGTCATCGCCAGCTCTACCGTAAATTTTGAGGTCAGCCTACTGTCACAGAAAGGAAGAGGGGAAATGAAGGGATGGGAGAGAGCTGGCTGTCCAAGAAGCCAGGAGAAGATTGTGTGTCAGTGGGGAAAACCTGGTGCAGAGACTCAGAAGGCCTGAGGGATCGCATGATGAAGGAGAGGCCTCCCTCAGTTCCCGCCAGCAGAGGCCATGCTGGCCAGACAGTGGGTGAATTCCTGAGAGTCAGGCTCAGTAAGAGACCCTGTTTCAAAAGCTAAGGTGGAAAGCCATCGAAGAAGACACTCATCGTTGACCTTTGACCTCACACAAACATGGACAGACACGCAAGGATCTGCAATGCAATACACGAGCATCCTGGATCCTGATTCCAGCAAAGTAAAAACAAACAAACAAACAAATCGATTGACCAGCTGATAGATAAATAAGTTTATATTCAAATCGATACAAGTCTTTGTTTTTTGTAGCTTCAAATGCAAACCCTGTACACATCACCAGCCAGTGGGACTCCCTTTAGATAATATGAAGAGGGCGGAGTAGGCAGGGGTGGGGCGGACTCAGAACAGAGGAGGAGCCAATGGCAGGTACCCAGATTCATGACATCATTGCGCTGGCTTCTGTGAATGAGTGAATTTTTCCCTAATAAAAAGTTCTACTGCCAAGGCTCACAGAGGTCCTGGCCCCAGGTCACCTTTTATTTCTGTCTCTGCCACTCCGGCTGGCAGCCTGGGTCCCCAGCACCAAGCACTTTCTGATGCACCTGCATTAGGTCATTGTGTTTTATGACAGGACCTTGGTTCATTCAGGGTGCTGTGTATGAGGCCCAGTGACCCCAACCTGATCCGAGGGCCCCTGCCTGACTGAATTTTTCTCTTCCTACAGCTTAGGGAACTGAGGTGGCCACACACTGGGGGTTTTGTTAGAACGAAGGCCCAGAACTATCTTCCTTTATTGCAAAGGGGGCTCTGAGAGGGGAGAAATGACTGGTCTGAAATGTGTCCGGGCAAGTCTTGGGGAGTGGCACGGAGGCTCGGCCTGGGTCGAAAGACCATGCCTGGGCTTTGGGTGGGGCTGAATGAGGCTGGGAGAAGGGGATGCTCAGCTTTGCAGGCTGGGACTGGGAAAGTGCTGAGTCAGCGTGCAGGATAAAAGGACTCCAGCTCTCGGAAACAGGCGTGAAGAATTTCCGGCTTGATGGAATCACAGAACCTGAGCTAGTAGCAGCCCCAACAAGCAACCCTGTATGACTAAACAAGGGGAGGGAAGGAGCTTTGGGGATCTTCCGACCAGGTGGGGGTGGGGACATAAGGGTGAGGAGTTAGCAGGGACAACCATGATCTCAGCCACTGTCCTGGGAATACTGTTTCTGGGGAATCCTTGAGGACCTGGGGTAGCAGGATAAAAACCAGCAGTTTGAACTTGGAAGGTATGAAGAGCCGGATTGCAGCACTAGGGACCCTGCAAGTCCTTGACCTCTGATCTTTGATCCTACCTGATCTGGGTCTGAAGGCTCACCTGAAATGAGCTTGGAGATATGCTCTGCAAACATGGGATATCAGCACTTCGTATCCCAAATGATACACTCATTCCCGTGGTTCCCCAGTGAGTTTCTGTGCTACATCCTCACAGGTGGGCAAAGCGAGGCTCCTCAGGGCTCAATCTTGGGTCCCACAGTCGGTTGGCACTCTCTATTTCAGGCCTAACTGAGGCCTTTATGACCTGCAGTGCCTTTGCAACTCTTTGCTCTGCAAAACATCTGGCCCTGCACCTCGTATCAGCAATGGGTGGGGGTGGTAGTAG